>NC_079873.1:117717071-118032362 GCF_023065955.2 Ursus arctos
TGACTATCCCTCATGTGCTTGGTTATACTGTCCCTCATTGGCTGAGGTTTTACTGTCCCTCATTTGCTGAGCTGTGACTGTCCATCAGTGGCTGAGCTGTGACAGTCTCTCATTGGCTGCAGTATGATGCTCTCTCATTGGCTAAGTGGTGAATGTCCCACATGAGCTATGTTCTGACTGTCCCTCACTGGCTGGACTGTGACTGTCCCTCGTTGGCTGAGCTGTAACTGTCCATCTTTGGCTGAGCTGGACTGTTCCAGGATGGGCTGTGAATGTCCCTCATATGCTGGGCTGTGACTGTCACTCAGTGGTTAATCTATGACTGTCCCTCATGGGATGAGCTGTGACTGTCCCTCATTAGCTGGTCTCTGTCCATCATTGGCTCAGTTTTGATGTCCCTCATTGGCTGAGCTATCAGTTTTCATTATTGGCTGAGCTGTGACAGGTTCTCATTGGCTGGGCTCTAATGCTTTCTCATTGGCCAGGCTGTAAATGTCCCTTATAGGCTGGGTTCTGACTGTCCCTCAATGGCTGAATGTGACTGTCCCTTATTGACTGGGCTTGACTGTCCTTCATTGGATAGGCTGTGACTGTCCATCAGTGGCTGAGTTTGACTGTCCCTCATTATCTTGGGTGTGGCTCTCACTCATTGGCTGGCTTTGACTATCGCTCATTGGCTGAGCTTGACTGTCCCTCATTGGCTGGGCTGTGACTGTCCCTCATTGGCTGAGGTGTGATTGTCCATCACTGGCTGAGCTGTGACAGTCTCGCATTCGCTGGGCTGTGCCTGTCTCTCATAGTCTAGGCTGTGAATGTCCCTCATTTGCTGGTCTCTGACTGTCCGTCATTGGCTGAAGTGTGACTGTCCCTCATTGTTTGGGCTGTGGCTATCCTTCATTGGCAGGGCTATGACTGTTCCACATTGGCTGAGCTCTAACTGCCCCTCTTTGGCTGAGCTTTGCTGTTCCTGGATGGGCTGTGACTGTTCCTCATACACTGAGATGTGACTATCTCTCAATGGCCAAGCCATGACTGCCCCTCATTTACTGAGCTGTGACTGTCCATCATTGGCTGCACTGTGGCTGTCCATCATTGGCTGAGCTCTGAAAGTCTCTCGTTGGCTAGGGGGTATGACTCTCTCTCACCGTCTAAGCTGTGACTATCCTTCACACGGTGGGCTCTGACAGTGTCATTAGCTGGGCTGTGACTTTCCCTCATTGGCTGAGCTCTTACTCTCCCTCTTTGCCTGAATTTGACTGTCCCTCACTTGCTGGGTCATGACTGTCCCTCCTTGGCTGAGCTGTGACTGTCCATCATTGGCTGAGCTGTGACAGTCTCTCATTGGCTGCTCTATTACTCTCTCATTGACTAAGCTGTGACTGTCTCTCATTGGCTGAGCTTGACTGTCCCAAATTGGCTGGGTTGTGACTGTCCCTCATTGGCTGAGCTTGACTGTCCCTGGTAACTTGGGTGTGGCTGTCCCTCATTGGCTGGGCCGTGACTATCACTCATTGGCTGGGCTGTGACTGTCCCTCATTGGCTGGGTTGTGGCTGTCCCTCATTGGCTGGGCCATGACTATCACTCATTGGCTAAACTGTGACAGTCTCTCATTGGCTGGGCCTTGCCGCTGTCTCACTGGATAAGCTATAAATGTCCCTTATTGCGTGGGCTCTGATGCTCCCTCATTGGCTGAATTCTGACTGTCCTTCATTGGCTGAATTGTGACAGTCTCTCATTGGCTGGGCTATGACTCTCATTGTGTAAGCTGTGAATGTCCCTCATTGGCTGGTCTTTGTCCATCATTGGCTTAGTTTTGACTGTCCCTCATTGGCTGAGCTGTGACGGTCCATTATTGCCTGAGCTGTGACAGTCTCTCATTAGCTGGGCTATAACGATGTCTCATTGGCTAAGCTGTAAATATCCCTCAATGGCTGGGCTCTGGCTGTCCCTCAGTGGTTGAGCTCTAACTGTCCCTCATTGGCTGAGCTGTGGTGTGCATCATTGGCTGAATTGTGACAGTCTTTCATTGGTTGGGTATGACCCTCCGTCCTTGTATAAGCAATGAATTTCCCTCATTGGCTGGTCTCTGACTGTCTAGCATTGGCTCAGTTTTGACTGTCCCTCATTGACTGAGCTGTGACTTTCCATTATTGCCTGAGCTGTGACAATCTCTCATTGGCTGGGCTATAAGGATGTCTCAATGGCTAAGCTGTATATGTCCCTCATTGGCTGGGCTCTGACTGTCCCTCATTGGCTGTGTCTGACTGTCCCTCATTGGCTGGGCTGTGACTATCCATTATTGGCTAAATTGTGACAGTTTCTCATTGGTGGCTTGTAATGCTCTCTCATCGGTTAAGCTGTAAATGTCCCTCATTGGCTGAATTCTGACTGTCCATCCTTTTCTGAGCTGTGATTGTCCCTCATTGGCTGAGCTGTGACTGTCCTTCATTAAATTGGGTGTGACTGTCTCTCATTTGCTGACCTTGACAATCGCTCTTTGACTGCCCTGTTACTGTCCCTCATTGCCTGAGGTTGACTGTCCCTCATTCGCTGGGCTGTGACTGTCCCTCATTGGCTGAGCTGACTGTCCCCCACGGGCTTGGGTGTGGGTGTCTCTCATAGGCTTGGCTGTGACTATAGTTGAGTATCGTTGAATGGCTACGTTGTGAATGCCCCTCATTGGCTGGGCTGTGACTGTTCATATAATCTGAGCTTTGCTGTCCCTCATTGGCGGAGCTTGACTGTCCCTCATTGACTGGGCTGTGACTGTCCCTCATTGTCTGAACTGTTACTGTCCCTCTTTGGCTGATCTTGACTGTTCCACATTGACTGGGCTGTGACCATCCCTAATTGTACGAGTGTGACTATCCCTTAAATGATGGGCTGTGCCTATTTCTCATTGGCTTGGTCGTGACTGCTCTTCATTGGCTGAGCTGTGACTGTAACTCATTTGCTGATCATGACTGTCCTTCAGCTTGGGTGTGGCTGTCCCTCATGGCCTAGGTGTGACTATCCCTCATTGGCTGAGCTGTGAGAATTCTCATTGGCTGTGATACGACTCTCTATCAGTGTCTAAGCTGTGAATGTCCCTCATTGGTTGGGCTCTGCCTGTCCATCATTGGCTGAATTGTGGCTGTCCTTCATTGGCTGAACCATGACTGTCTCTTGTTGCCTAAGCTTACTGTCCCTGATTGGCCTGGCTATGACTGTCCCTCATTGTTTGAGCTGTGACTATCCCTTAATGAATGGACTGTGCCTGTCTCTCTTTGGCTTGCGTGTGAGTCTCCCTCATTGCCTGACTGCGACTGTCTCTCATTGGCTGAGGTTGACTTGTTTTCCTTGGCTGGGCTGTGACTATCCCTCATTGGCTAAGTTATGACTGTCCCTCATTGGCTAAACTTGACTGTCCTTAATTGGCTAAGCTGGGACTGTCCATAATAGGCTGAGTTGTGATGATCCATCACTGGCTTAGCTGTGACAGTCTGTCATTGCCTGCGCTTTGACTCTCTCTCATTATCTACACTGTGAATGTCCATCATTGGCTGGGTTTTGTCTGTCATTGGCTGAATTGTGACTGACCCTCACTTTCTGAGCTTGAGTGTTCCTCATTAGATTGGGTGTGCGGTCCCTCATTGGCTGGGCTGTGACTATTGCTGATTGGCTGGGCATGTGACTGTCACCCTTTGATTTCTGTCATTGGCTGGGCTGTGACTCTTTCTCACTGGCTGAGCTTTGACATTTCCTTATTCGATGGGCTGTGCCTGTCCCTCATTGTTTCTGCTGCTGCTGGGGCATGGAGGAAAATCGTTCTTCCTCCGGCTAGGTTAGTAAAGCAGTAGCTCAAGTAGTATGGCCTTTCATGATTCTTCTCTTCCTGTTGGAATCACAATTGGCCACAAAGGTTTGGGTGTGAGAGCAACCGTTCTGGACTTTTGTCCCCAACTTAGTGAAATTTCCCTATATTATTTTTCATAAAGTGCATGACAAGACTGCATGTCATCTTCAGTACAGCACAAGGCCTCCCGGGTTCAAGAGAACAACACAGAAGCCTGAGTGCTCCTAGGCAGACAATTTTGGCAACATGGCGTGGATCAAGGAAGGAAGGAAGGCCTTACCTCTAAACATCTTCACCTAAAACAACAAAGTCTCCCTTCAAGGGGACTGACAGAAAAGCAGTTCATGTTAACATCAGAGAGTCTGCTGAAAACTAAAGCCCACATCCCCTTGGGGACAGTGTTCTTGCCTCCCCAAGAGTATGTTGGCATAGCTCTGTGAATTGAGAGTGTCTCCCTTGTAGTCTGGGCTCCACAAAGTTTGTCTCCATGTAGTGGTCACACAGCATTAAGGAGCCCAGTGATCAGTCCTCATCACCCTCAGCATGAACCCACAAATTTCTGGGTGCCACTGAGTCCAGGCCCTGACCACACTCAGAATGTCTCAGTTCTTCCACTCCTCCTTAACATCCATGGGATAAAGAATATTCAGCCCTTCTGTCATGAGGAGATTCAGGCCAGCAGGTGAAGGCACAGGCAAGATGGCCCTCTCAGTAAGTGGGAAAACCAACTCTTACTGATTAGGGACAGACAAGCAGCAGGGCCTCTGGAACCAGAGAATGATTTTAGGAGCCTTGATGAGGGGTGTGAAATTAACCTTGGGATGTTGATCTCCCGGTCCTGCCTCTATGACAACTTACCCTGATGGTTCAGGAAAGAGCTTTCACATAACAAGTAGATCATCTCTGAAGGTCAAAAATCAGGGTCCCACATTATTGTGCTCTTGGATGTGCAGCAGGCCTCCACCTACACCTGATCATCTGGTTCAAGCCGACTTTCCACGGGTTCATTATCCAATTCACGTAATCACTAAGCGTGATGGTCGGGAACTTAAAGAGAGAAATAGAGTTATCCCCTTCTAGCAAAGGTCCCTTGTGTGGGCAGGAGTGGGCTGCACAGACCCCTGTTTAAACTGCTTTAACCATGACATTGAACCATTCATCTGGGAAGGACTGACATGTGCAATCACGGAAGGGGTAGTGGAAAAGAGCTGTGCATCCGTCCAAGTACACTTGGGATCCACACCTCTCTCCCCATCCCTGTGCTGCAGTCACCCTGCCTCCTGCTTCCCTGCACGTGGCATCCTGCGCCCATTCGGGGACCTTTGCAGCTGGACTTCCCACTGCCTCAACTCCCCTTCCCAAGTCTTGTCAGTCTTGTCACCCTTCCCCTCTCTCCTTAAAGGCCACCTTCTCAGAGAGGCACTGTGTAACCCTATTTAAAGTAAGACCCTCAGTAGTATATACCACGTTTTCTCTATCCATTTGTCAGAGAAAGACGGGTAACATGATTTCACTCGTATGTACAAGACATAAAAAACGAACAAAGAAATAAAGAGACAAAACATGAACAGATTCTTAAGGATAGAGAACAACCTGGTGATTTCCAAAAGTGAGAGGTGGGGGTGGGTGAAATAGGTGAAGGGCATTAAGAGTCTACTTATCATGATGAGCACTGAGTAATGTATAGAATCGCTGAATCATTATATTGCACACCTGGAACTAATATAACACTATGTTAATTAAAGAAGCAGTCAACAAAAAAAAAGAGGCAACCCACGGAACAAGAGAAGATACTTGCAAATGACACTACAGATAAAGGGCTGGTATCCAAGGCCTATAAAGAACTTATCAAACTCAACACCCAAAAAACAAATAATCAAGTCAAAAATGGGCAGAATACATGAACAGATACTTCTCCAAAGAAGACATACGAATGGCTAACAGACACATGAAAAAATGTTCAGCATCAATAGTCATCAGGGAAATTCAAATCAATACAACCTTGAGATACTACCTTACACCAGTTAGAATGGCAAAAATTAACAAGGCAGGAAACAACAAGTTGTGGAGAGGATGTGGAGAAACGGGAAGCCTCTTACACTGGTGGTGGGAATGCAAGCTGGTACAGCCACTTCAGAAACCAGTATGGACCTTCCTCAAGACACTAAAAATAGAGCTACCCTATGACCCAGCAATTGCACTACTGGGTATTTATCCCAAAGATATAGATGTAGTGAAAAGAAGGGGCACATGCACCCCAAGGATCATAGCAGCAATGTCCACAATAGCCAAACTGTGGAAGGACCCGAGATGCCCTTCAACAGACGAATGGATAAAGAAGATGTGGTCCATATATACAATGGAATATTACTCAGACATATAAAAGAATGAGTACCCACCATTTGCATTGACATGGATGGAACTGGAGGGGATTATTCTAAGTGAAATAAGTCAAGCAGGGAAAGACAATTATCATATGTTTTCGCTCATATGTGGAACATAAGGAATAGCATGGAGGACATTAAGAGAAGGAAGGGAAAAATGAAGGGGAAGAAATCAGGGGAGGAGACGAACCATGAGAGACTATGGATACCAGGAAACAGACTGAGGGTTTCAGAGGGGAGGAGGGTGGGAGGATCCTTTGGCGGTGATGGGTATTAAGGAGGGCATGTATTGCAATGAACACTTGGGTGTTGTACACAAATAATGAATCATGGAACACTACATCAAAAACTAATGAACTACTGTATGGTGACTAACGTAACATAATAAAGATAATAAAATGCAAAGACACCTGAAAAAAATAAAGTATATTGGAATCAAAATAAGTAAGTAAAAATATATTTTCAAAAGTCATTAAAGAGATTTTGTAAAATTGAAAAGTAGGTGTACTTTAACTCAAAATATTATTTTGGATTTGAACATTTTTGTACCCAAATAGAATTTAGTATAATTTGACTTTCTGGCTTTCATGATAGCAAACTCATCAATCATATTTTCAAACTATACTTCTTTGTCAATGTCCTTTTTGATGAGCAAACTGCCATGTGCACCAACCTCTCTTGCCAACTGATGGTCTGTAATGATTTTTATTTAAATTCAGCTTACTGAAAGTTCTTTTTCAGGATGCTTCTGTGGTTGGTGTTGTTCAATAAAAATCTCAAGGGTACTCCTACATTGGACAAGAGTAGACAAAGGAAAATTTGTGAGTCAGATTTATCAGATACAAACACAATTCTGATGTGTTACAAAGTCTAGATATTGTCTCTGCTTTAAACTAATGGCTATCAATGAAACTTCTACAGAACTTATATTGTGAGCACACTTTCGAATCACATAACTCGCTTCTTTTCGTAAATCAGATGTAGTCATACAAAGTACCATTTTTCTCGTTAAAAATTCCAAGCCTTGGGGACACATCATATAATTTGAAATATCTCCATTTCAAATGTGAAGTTAGACATCTGCAATTTCATTTATTTGTTTGTTTGTTTATTTATTTATTTATTTGCTTTACTTGATGGATATTCTTTTTTTTTATTATTATGTTCAGTTAGCCAGCGTACAGTACATCCTAAGATTTGATGTAGTGTTCAATGGTTCATTAGTTGCATGTGACACCCAATGCTCATCACAACACATGCCCTCCTTAATACCCATCATCTAGTTACCCCACCCTCTGCCCCCTCCCTTCTGTAACCATCAGTTTGTTTCCCAAATTCCAGGGTCTCTCATTCTTTTTTCCCTCTCTGATTTCTTCCCATTCAGTTTTCCCTCCCTTCCCCAGTGGTCCTACATGTTTTTCCTTATGTTCCACATATAAGTGAAACCATACAATAATTGTCTCTCTCTGCTTGACTTATTTCACTTAACGTAATACCCCCCAGTTCCATCCATGTCAATGCAAATGGTGGGTATTTCTGATGGCTGAGTAATATTCCATTGTATGTATGGACCGCATCTTTATCCATTCATCTGTTGAAGGGCATCTCGGGTCCTTCCACAGTTTGGCTATTGTGGACATTGCTGCTATGAACACTGAGGTGCATGTGCCCCTTCTTTTTACTACATCTGCATCTTTGTGGTAAATACCTAGTGGTGCAATTGCTGGGTTGTAGGGTAGCTCTATTTTTAATGTCTTGAGGAACCTCCATACTGGTTTCCAGAGTGGGTGCACCAGCTTCCATTCCCACCAACAGTGTAAGAGGCTTCCCGTTTCTCCACATCCTCTCCAACACTTGTTGTTTCCTGTCTTGCTAATTTTGGCCATTCTCATTGGTGTAAGGTGGCATCTCAATGTGGTTTTGATTTGTATTTCCCTGATGCCAGGTGATGCGGAGCATTTTTTTCATATGCTTGTTACCCATTTGTATGCCCTCTTTGGAGAAGTGTCTGTTCATGTATTCTGCCCATATCATGATTGGATTATTTGTTCTTTAGTTGTTGAGTTTGATAAGTTCTTTATGGAGTTTGGACACTAGCCCTTTGTATGATAAGACATTTGCAAGCATCTTCTACCATTCTGTCTGTTGTCTTTTGGTTTTGTCCACTTTTTTCTTTACTGTGCAAAAGCTTTTTATCTTGATGACATCCAGATAGTTCATTTGTGACTTTGTTTCCCTAACCTTTGGAGACGGGTCCAGCAAGAAGTTGCTGCGACCAAGGACACAGAAGTTCCTACATGTGTTCTGCTCTAGCATTTTGATCGATTCGTGTCTCACATTTAGGTCTTTCATCCATTTTGAGTCTATTTTTGTGTATGGTGTAAGGAAATGGTCCAATTTCATTCTTCTCTGCATGTGGCCATCCAATTTTTCCAACACCATTTGTTGAAGAGACTGTCTTTTTTCCATTGGATCTTCTTTCCTGCTTTGTCAAAGATTAGTTGGCCATAGAGTTGAGGGTCCATTTCTGGGTTCACTCTTCTGGTCCATTGATCTGTGTGTCTGTTTTTGTGCCAGTACCATACTGTCCTGATGATTACAGCTTTGTAATAGAGCTTGAAGTCCAGAAATGTGATGTCACCACCTTTGGTTTTCTTTTGTCAACATTCCTTGCCTTATTCAGTGTCTTCTCTGGTTCCATACAAATTTTAAGATTATTGATTCCAGTTCTGTGAAGGAAGTTGACATTTTGATGGAGATTGCATTGATTGTAGACATTGCTCTAGGTAGTGTAGACATTTTAACAATATTTCTTCTTCCAGCCCATGAACATGGAATGTTTTTCCATTTCTTTGTGTCTTCCTCAATTTGTTTCATGAGTGTTCTATAGTTCTCTGAGTACAGACCCTTTGCCTCTTTGGTTAGGTTTATTCGTACATATCTTCTGGTATTGAGGGGTAATTGTAAATGGGATCGACTCCTTAATTTCTCTTTCTTCTGTCTCATTGTTAGTGTATAGAAATGCAACTGATTCTTGTGTATTGATTTTATATCCTGCCACTTTGCTGAATTCCTGTATGAGTTCTAGCAATTTTGGGGTGAAGTCTTTTCAGTTTTCCACATAGTGTATCATGTCATCTGCAAAAATTGAGAGTTTGACTTGTTCTTTGCCTATTCAGATGTCTTTTATTTCTTTTGGTTGTCTGATCGCTAAGGCTAGGACTTCCAGTAATATACTGAACAACAGTGTTGAGACTGGATATTCGTGCCCTGTCCCTGACCATAGGGGAAAAGCTCTCAGTTTTCCCTGATTGAGAATGATATTCGCTGTGGGCTTTTCATATATGGCTTTTATGATATTGAGGTATGTTCCCTCTATCCCTACACTGTGAAGACTTTTAATCAAGAAAGGATGCTGCACTTTGTCCAATGCTTTTTCTGCATCTATTGAGAGGCTCATATGGTTCTTGTCCTTTCTTTTATTAATATAGCATACCACATTGATAGATTTGAAGATGTTGAACCACCTTGCAACCCAAGAATAAATCCCACTTGGTCATGGTGAATAATCCTTTTAATGTACTGTTGGTTCCTATCGGCTAGTATCTTGGTGAGACTTTTTGCATCCATGTTCATCAGGGACATGGGTCTGTAAATTTCCTTGTTTGTGGGGGTCTTTATCTGGTTTGGGGATCAAGGTAATGCTGCCCTCATAGAAAGAGTTTGGGAGTTTTCCTTCCATTTCTATGTGTTTGAAACAGCTTCAGAAAGAATAGCTGTTAATTCTTCTTTAAATGTTTGGTAGAATGTCCCTGGGAAGCCAAGTGGCCCTGGACTCTTTGTTTGTTGGGAGATTTTTGATTACTGCTTCAATTTCCTTGGTGGTGGTGGGTCTGTTCAGGTTTTCTAGTTCTTTGTGTTTCAGTTTTGGCAGTTTATATGTCTCTAGGAATGCATCCATTTCTTCCAGATTGCCTATGTTGATGGTGTATAGTTGCTCATAATATGGTCTTATAACTGTTTGTATTTCTTTGGTGTTGGTTATGAGCTCTCCTTTCATTCATGATTTTATTTATTTGGGTCCTTTCTCTTTTCTTTTGCATAAGTCTGTCCAGCTGTTTATCAATCTTTTTTTTTTGTTTGTTTGTCTGTTTTAAACTTTGAATGTACATGCTGTATTTTACTTTATTTTTGTTGTCTTTGTTGTTTTTTAATTATGTTCAGTTAGCCAGCATACAGTACATCATTAGTTTTTGATGTAGTGTTCAACGATTCATTAGCTGCCTATCGCACCCAGTGCTCATCACAACATGTGCCCTTATCAATCGTATTAATTCTTTCAAAGAACCAGCTCCTACATCATTGATCTCTTCTACTATTCTTTCGGGTTCTATTTCATTGATTTCTGCTCTAATCTTTATTAATTCTCTTCTCCTGCTGGATTTAGGCTTTCCTTAATTTTTTTTTCTCTAGATCCTTTAGGTGAAAAGTTAGGTTTTGTATTTGAGACCTTTCTTGTTTCTTGAGAATTGCTTGCAATGATATATACGTCCCTCTAGGGACCGCCATTGCTACATCCCCAAGGTATTGAATATTTGTGTTTTCATTTTCATTTGTTCCTATGAATTTTTATTTTTTAAAACATTTTTAAAGATTTTATTTATTTATTTGACAGAGAGAGAGAGAGATGGCCAGCGAGCGAGGTAACACAAGTAGGGAAATGGGAGACGAAGAAGCAGGCTCCCAGAGGAGCAGGGAGCCTGATGCGGGGCTCAATCCCAGAACTCTGGGATCACGCCCGGAGCCGAAGGCAGACACTTAACGACTGAGCCGCCCAGGCGCCCCTGTTTCTATGAATTTTTAAAATTCTTCTTTAATTTCCGAGATCACCAATTCATTCCTCACTAGGATGATATTTAGCCTCCATGCATTTGAGTTCTTCCCAAATTTCTTCTTGTGATTGAGTTCAAGCTTCAAAGCATTGTGGCCTGAAAATATGCAGAGAATGATCCCAAACTTCTGGTACCAGTGGAGAACTGATTTGTGACCCAGGATGGGATCTATTCTGGAGAATGTTCCATATGTGCCGGAGAGGAATGTCTATCCTGATGCTCTAGGATGGAATGCTCTGAATATGTCTGTGAAGTCCATCTGGTCCAGCAAGTCATTCAAAGCCCTTGTTTCTTTGTTGATCTTCTGCTTAGATGATCTGTCCATTGCAGTTAGTGGGGTGTTAAAGTCCCGTCCTATTATTGTATTATTATCAGTGTGTTTCTTTACTTCTGTTATTAATTCCTTAGTATAACTGGCTGCTCCCATATTAGGGGCATAAATACTTGTAATTGTTAGATCTTCTTGTTGGATAGACCCTTTAATTATGATATAGTGTCCTTCCTCATGTCTTATTACAGTGTTTGGGGTTTTCTTAATAATAATTTTTTATCATGTTATGTTAGTCACCATACAGTACATCCCTAGTTTTTGATGTAAAGTTCCATGATTCATTACTTGCGTATAACACCCAGTGCACCATGCAATACGTGCCCTCCTTAATACCCAGTGTTTTGTTTAAAATCTAATTTGTCTGATAGAAGGATTGCCACCCCAGCTTTCTTTTGATGTCCATTAGGATGATCGGTGGTTTTCCACCCCCTCACTTTCAATCTGGACGTGTCTTTGAGTCTAAAATGAGTCTCTTGCAGACAACAGAATGATGGGTCTTGCTGTTTTTCAGTCTGATACCCTGTGTCTCTTGATTGGAGCACTTAGCCCACTTACATTCAGGGTAACTATTGAAAGATATGAATCTAGTGCCACTGTATTACCTGTAAAGTCACTGTTTCTATATATTGTCTCTGTTCCTTTCTGGTCTATGTTACTTTTGGGCTCTCTCTTTGCTTAAAGGATCTGTTTTAATATTTCTTACAGGGCTGGTTTAGTGATCACAGATTGTTTTAGTTTCTGTTTGTCCTGGAAGATTTTATTTCTCCTTCTAGTTTGAATGCCATCCTAGCTGGATAAAGTACTCTTGGCTGCATTTTTTTTTCTCATTCAGCATGCTGTGTATATCATGCCAGTCCTTTCTGGCCTGTTAGGTCACTGAGGATAGGTCTTCTGCCAGTGTAATGTTTCTACGCTTGTGGTTACAGACCTCTTGTCCCAGGTTGCTTTCAGGATTTACTCTTTGTTTCTGAGATTTGCAAGTTTCACTATTATATGTTAGGGTGTTCACTTATTTTTATTGATTTTGAGGGGGATTTTCTGTGCCTCCTGGACTGGAATGCCTGTTTCCTTTCCAAGATTAAGGAAGTTCTGCACTATAATCCACTCCAGTATACCTTCTGTGCCCCCCCTTCTTCTGGGATCCCATCATTTTGTCTTCTATATCACTAATTCTCTCTTCTGCCTCATTTATCCTAGCTGTTAGAGCCTCCATTTTTCATTGCATCTCATTAATAGTCTTTTTGCTTTCAACTTGGTTAAAACAGGCCAAATAGGTAAGATGAAAAGGACATGTGCAGAATTAGCACCATGCATCTTCCAAATTCTTGATGGTGCCACCAATCAGCACTGTGTGGGTTAGCAGAAAACCTGAGACCACTGAGAGACAGTACCGAAATAAAAATCCATTAATGACCCTCACTGTGCCAGGTGGACCACCGTGATGCTTTGGGTCTCCTGGAATTAGTGTCATTCTGATCCAGTATTGAGTAATCTTCAAGAATTCTGATTACTGTCTAAACTTTTCACTGTGTACTGTCATGCTAGTACTTGGCCACAGGTCCGCAGGGGAAGGTTGGGATAACAATTAACGGCATAAATATTTGGCAGTGTAGCATGGTCCTTCCTCAAGGGCAAGCCCACCGTAATTTCTGACCAACAGAGAAGAGAAGAGTCACACAGAGTTCTTTACAGATGCGTGGGCTCCCCTTAGAAAATAGCCTACCACCACCTTGGTGAATGTCGTGTCTTCTGGACTTCCCAACCCACGTAATCACTTCTACATGATAAACTCACTGTAACACTCTAGTCTGCTTAACGGTATCTTCCTGTGCAGTCCACCAAGGAAGTTGTTGGCATTTCTCCTTAATTTTCAATAGGCCACTTTGGACTTCTTTCGTCAACCAACCAAGCAAAGTATGAGAGGCATCCCTAACTCTGAAAATGATAACGTTGAATCCACATCCTCCCTTAATGATCCCGTATACATAAATCTGAGCTCATTCACAATTACTTTCCTTCTACCTGCAAACAGCACTCTTAAAAATATTTCTACGCAAATTCTCCATGCTCTTACGTAAACATGTTTGAAAAAACCATGTAGATCTTTTGGTGAATATTGCCACTCCTCATGGGTCACAATTTGTACCTCACTTTTGGGGCATGAGGGAACTTGAGTGTAGTTAGAGAGTTTAGAATGACTGAGAGGTGGTGGGTGTCACTTGGAAGCAGGATCAGCAGTGCCCTCCATGGCACTTCCCTCAGGGGAGACCATCTATGTCTGCAGACAAAGGGAAAATAACCTCTGCAGACGGGAGTGGAAAGTATGTTTCTCTTTGCAAAGGCATTGCACAGAATTTTGGGGTTCAAGAGACCCAGTTGCACCAGAGTCTGCAGATATGACCCATTCTAAGTTCCAGCATCCCATTCCTTCCCAGTTGGTGCCATCACATTAACTTAAAATGTCATGTGAGGTGGGGATATAGTGTGTGTTTTGTTTCAGCCACTTGTAGGATTAGATTTTTTGTTGGCTTTCCCCGAATCTCAGCTCTTAGGCTACAGAAGAGAATGCTTTGTTTTCAAGGCAATCATAGACTATTTCGGGTCCTTTCTGTGCACCTTAGCTGGGTCTTTAAGGACCTGAGCATGTACATTTTGTCCCCTAGTTCTTCAGCACGTTTAGAGGCAACCATTCATTTCCACTATACTCCTCATTTTGACCACAGTGCTCACTGCTACCACACACGTGGTCACCCAGACCCTTGGTCTTGACTACAGGTCTCTAAGTGTGATCATTCGAGAAACTCCTTTATCATTTCTTGCCATGAGCTACCAGTGCCATTTACCACTGGATAAAGGGTCAATAATGCCTTTCTATGAATCAGATTAGAGAAGGAATTACAGAAACCCAGAAACAACTCACAGATCTCACATTCAAGATTCTGTTTTTCTGGAACCACTCTCAGTATCAAATCTGTATCAGAGATGCTTCATCCTGAGGAGAACCAGTAGGAGACCGTATGGACACGTGTCTGTATGTGTCCATGCACATGCATGTTGATGCGTGTGCTAGTATGGATTTGTTACATGGAAACGATTTCATGCAATGGTCCTTGCTCATTCGGCGGTCTCTGTCAGGCCGCATCCTGATCTGATGCTGGAGCAGGGCAGAAATTCAGGAACAAGAGATGAGGAGCAGGCTAGAAGCCACAGACATGAGCCTCACGCCCCATGAAGACCAGCTCAAGTCCATGCCTGTTCATTTTCCTCCCACCTTGGGGAAGAGGGTGTTCTGCAGGGGTCAGGGCCAGAAAGGACTAACTCCCAAGGCCCTTTAGTCTGATTCACATTAGATGTCTCCTCAGGGAGGCCTTCCCTGACCGCCTCATCAAAAGTATTGTCCACCCTTTTGCATCTCTCCATCTTATTTCAAGTTTGGGCAGAGTACTTACCACTACCTGACAGTTGCTCTGCTTGTCTAGTGTCTCATGGAAGAGCTATGAAAAAAGTGTCCAGTTCACTGTTCCTTCACACGTAGATAAGCAGCTGGCACTTAAATGGCTTCTAGCAAATACCGAATGAATTATTTCTAATCCTCATGACAGGCCTGGGAGGTTGATGCTGTCAGGAGCCTCAGTTTGCAGGAGGGGATGTGGAAACACAGAGAGGTTAGGTACATATCCTCAGGTTACGTGCAAATAAGGATGGACCTAGACCAACCACTCAGCCAGCTCTGGCTTGAAGCCAAGTTCTTTTTTTTTTTTTTTTAATTTTCATTTAGTTCATTTATTTTTTATCTTTTTTTCTTCAATTTATTTTTCTTCTCTCTCTCTCTCTCTCTCTCTTTTTACTAACGTTCAGATAGTCAGCATATAGTACATCATAAGTTTTTGTTGTAGTGTTCGACAATTCATTAGTTGGGTATAACACCCAGTGTTCATTTTAACACGTGCCCTCCTTAATACCCATCACCCAGCCAAGTTCTTTCCACTCCTCGGCCAAGTGCTGCCCCCGGACTCCACAGCCTCTGGCTGCCCCTGGCCCACACTCTGCCTTGGTCCTTATTGGTCATCTGACTCTGGATCTGGGACATTCTCTGCTCACTCTCCCTCCCTGACAGGAGCTGCCGGGGGCGGGAGGGCCTAGCTCTCATCTACCTCAGCCACTGCCTTAGCTCTTCAGCCCTGAGGACTCCCAGGAAGAGCTACCTGTCAGACAGGCCTAAACTTCTGTCCCTCAGGGGATCCCTGGCCCAGAGGGGAGTCTGCTCTCTGTGTGTTCCCCAAATGAGATCACTCACCATCAGTAAATGACCCACCGAGCACTTCTCTCTGGCCCAGATCCTTCGCATCCCTGAGGTACTGAGCCATGACTGTCTCCTACAGGCAGCACTGAGCCTGAGGAGAACCTTCCCAGAGTGCCTCAAACGTGTCAAGGTGGGCTATGGCTTCTTCCCATCCTGCTCCCCTCAACCCCACAGCCTCCTTATGAGGCAGAGGCCTCGATTTCCACTGAACACCTGAGGACACTGAGCCCCCAGAGAGCATGGCCTTGCTCCAGGTCAGACAGCTGCCTGGGAGCTGAAGCCAGAGTGAAACCCGGGAGTCCCTCACTCCATGGCGTGTGCTCTTGAGAAGGGTGCAATACCGCGCCCTTGTTTCAAAAGGGGAACCTGAATTCCTTAGTAAATTGAGATCTGAAGACTAACAAGGGCGAGGACTTTTCCTTCCCAACTGAAGAAGTTGTGAACCTTAAAAATAAAACTGTCAGCTATTTTGCCAGCAAAATGCATTTATTTGGGAAAAGCAGAGAATAAAAATCCAGGACAAGCAAGCTACCACAAAACCACACGCTGGGCCCAGAGAACAAAAGACAGGACGGCTCTTGTTAGAGGAGGGGGGCAGCTGTAAAGAAGGGTCCACTGGAAGAAGCTGGGTTTTAGAAATAGAGTGGTATCTCATTGGCTAGAATGTGACTGTCCCTCATTGGCAAGGCTGTGAGAGTCCCTCAATGGCTATGCTGTGACTGTCCATCATTGGCTGAGTTGTCACTGTCCCTCATTGGCCGAGCTGTGACTGTCCCTCATTGGCTGAGCTTGACTGTCCCTCATTTGATTGGGTGTGGCTGTCCCTCATCGGCTGGGCTGTGACTGTCCCTCTCTCGTTGAGCTGTAACTGTCCCAACTTGGCTGAGCTTGCCTGTCACTCATTGGCTTGGCTCTGACTCTTCCTCATTGGCTAGGATATGACTGTCCTTCATTGGCTGAACATGACTGTCCCTCGTTGGCTTGGATGTTGCTGTTCCTCATTGGCTGGGCTGTGACTATCATTCATTGGCAGGCTGTGACTGTCCCTCGTTGCCTGAGCTGTAACTATCCCTATTTGACTGAACATGACTGTCTCTCATTGGCTTGGGTGTGTCTGTCCGTCATTTGTTGAGCTGTCACTATCCCTCAATGGCTAGGCAGTTACTTTCCCTCATTGGCTTAGTGTAACTGTCCCTCTTTGGCTGAGCTTCATTGCTCCTCATTTGCTGGGCTATGACTGTTGCTCCTTGGCTGAGCTGTGACTATTACTGAATGGACGGTCTGTGCCTGTCCCTCATTGGCTTGGGTGTGGCTGTGCTTCACTGGCTGTGCTATGACTGTCCCTCGTTGGCTGAGCTGTGACTGTACCTCTTTGCCTAAGGTTGACTGTTCTTCATTGACTAGGCTATGACTCTCTCTCCTTGGCTGAGTTGTGACTATCCCTCATTGGCTGATCTTGACTATCCCTCATTAGATTGGGTGTGGTTGTCCCTCACTGGCTGGGCTCTGATTATCCTTCATTGGCTGAGCTGTGACTGTCCCCCTTTCCTTGAGCTGTGACTGTCCATCATTGGCTGAGCATGACAGTCCTTCATTGGCTGAGCTGTGAATGTCCCTTATTGGCTGGGCTCTGTCCATCACTGGCTGAATTGTGACTTTCCCTCATTGGCTGAGCTTGACGTTCCCTGATTGCCTGGGCTGTGACTCTCCCTCATTGGCTTGGCTGTGATTGTTCCTCTTTGACTGTGCTGGTACTGTCTCTCATTGGCTGAGCATGACCGTCCCTCGTTGGCTTGATGTGATTATCCCTCATTGGCTGGGCTGTGACTGTCCCTCATTGGTTGAGTTATGACCATCTCTCAATGGCTATGCTCTGACTGTCCCTCATTGGCTGAACTGTGACTGCCCCTCATTGTCTGAGATGTGACTGTCCCTCATTGTCTGAGATGTGACGATTCCTTAATGGTTGGGTGGATCTGTCCCTCATTGGCTGACCTGTGACTGTCCCTCATTGGGTGAGCTTGAGTGTTCCTCATTAGCTAGGGTGTGGCTGTCCCTCATTGGCTGAGCTGTGACTATCCTTTAATGGATGGCCTGTGCCTTTCCCTGATTGGCTTGGCTGTGACTGTCCTCATTGGATGGGCTGTGACTGCCCATCATTGTCTGAACTGTGACAGTGTCTCATTGGCTGAAGTATGCCTGTCTCTCACTGGGTAAGCTGTGAATGTCCCTCATTGGATAGGCTCTGACTGTCCTTCTTTGGCTGAGCTTGACTGTCCCTCATTGGCTGGGTTGTGCCTGTCCCTCATTGGCTTGGCTGAGGGTCCCTCGTGGCGGGGCTGTGACTGTTCTTCAGTGGTTAAGCTATGACTGTCCCTCATTGGTTGAGCTGTGACTGTTCCTCATTGGCTGGGCGGCTTGGGCAAGGAGGAAAAGCTTTCTTCCTTCTGCTGTGATTACAAAGCAGTAGCTCAAGTAGTACGAATTTGCAAGGGTCCTCTCTTCCTGTTGGATTCACAATTAGCCACAGATGGTAGGGTGTGAGAGCTCCACCTTCTGGACTCTTGACCTCAACTTAGTGAACTTTTCCTTTTTTAATTTTCGTGAAGTGCATGGCAAGACTCTCTTTGATCTCCAAGTACAGCATGAGGCCTCCTGGGTTCGAGAGACCAGCACAGAAGGCTGAGTGCTCCTAGGCAGACTGTTTCTGCAACACGGAGTGGATCAAGGAAAAAAGGATGGCCTTACTTCTGAACGCCTGCACCTAGAACAACAACGTCTCCCTCCAAGGGGACTGACTCAGGAAACCAGTTCACATTAACATCAGAGAGTCTGCTGAAAGTTAAAGCCCACATCCGCTTAGGGATGGTGGTCCTGCCCCCCAAGAGCATGTCAGCCTGTAGTGTAGCTCTCTGCACATTGACAGTGTCTCTCTTGTACTCTGGGTTCCCCAAAGTTCGACTCCCTGTAGTGGTCACACAGCATTAAGGAAGCCAGAGATGACTCCTCATCACCCTCAGCATGAACCCACAAATTTCTGGGTGCCACTGAGTGCAGGCCCTGAGCACACTCAGAATGTCTGAGTTCTTCCACTCCTGCACAGGATTTTTGGAGTAGAGATTATTTAGCCCTTGTGTCGTGAGGAGATTCAGGCCAAGGCAGGTGAGGGGACAGGCATGGTGGCCCTCTCAGGAAGTGGTAAGGCCAACTCTAATGATCGGGAACTGAGAAGCAGCAGGGCTTCTGGAGCCAGAGAATGGTTTTAGGAGCCTTGATGAGGGGTGTGAAATTAACCTTGGGATGTTAATCTCCCAGTCCTGCCTCTAGGACAACTTACCCTGATGGTTCAGGAAAGAGCTTTCGCATAACAAGTAGATCATCTCTGAAGGTCAAAAATCAGGGTCCCACATTATTGTGCCCTTGGATGTGCAGCAGGCCTCCACCTACACCTGATCATCTGGTTCAAGCCGACTTTCCACGGGTTCATTTTTAAATTCACATAATCACTAAACATGATGGTCAGGGAACTTAGAGAAATAGAGTTATCCCCTTCTAGCAAAAGTCCCTCGTGTGGGCAGCAGTGGGCTGCACAGACCCCTGTTTAAACTGCTTTAACCATGACATTGAACCATTCAGCCGGGAAGGACAGACAAGTGCAATCGCGGAAGGTGCAGTTGAAAAGAGCCGTGCATCTGGCCAAGCACACCTGGGACCCCCCACCTCTCCCCCATCTCTGCGCTGCAGCCACCCCTGCCTCCTGCTTCCCTGCATGTGGCATCCTGCGCCCATTCAGGGGCCTTTGCAGCTGGATTTCCCACTGCCTCAACTCCCCTTCCCAAGTCTTGTCACCCTTCTCCTCTCTCCTTAAATGCCACCTCCTCAGAGCGGCGCTGTGTCAGCCATCTAAAGTAAGACCCTCAGTAGTATGTACCACCTCTTCTTTGTTCATTTGGCAGAGAAAGACAAATAACATATGATCTCACTCATATGTACAAGTTAAGACACAAACCAAATGAACAAAGAAAAAAGGGACAGACAAAAGAGCAGACTCTTAAGGATAGAGAACAAAGTGGTGGTTACCAGAGGGGAGGGGGTGCAGAGGTGGGTGAAATAGGTGAAGGGGATTAGGAGCCCACTTACCATGATGAGCATTAAGTAATGTGTAAATTCATTGAATCACTATATTGTACACCTGGAAGTAATATAACACTATGTTAATTATATTGGAATTACAATAAGTAAGTAAATATATTTTCAAAAGTCATTGAAAAGATATTGTAAAAATGAAAAGTAGGTGTAGCTTAACTTACAATTTTATTTTCAATTTGAATATTCTTGTACCCAAACAGAGTTTATTATAATTTGACTTTCTGGCTTTCGTGGTAGCAAACTGATCAATCGTATTTTCAAAGTATGCTTTGTTGCCAAAGTCATTTTTGATGAGCAAATTTTCGTCTGCGCCAACTTCTCTTGCCAATTAATGATCTCTAATGATTTCTATTTAACTTAAGCTTCCTGACAGTTCTTTTGCAGGATGCTGCTGTGATTGGTGTTCAGAAAATCTCAAAGCTACTTGTACGTTTGGACAAGAGTGGACAAAGGAAAACTCATGAGTCAGATTTATAAGATCCATATACGATTTTGATGTGTTTCAGGGTCTAGACATTGACTCTGCCTTAAACTAATTACTATCGATAAAATTTCTAAAGAACTTATATCGTCAGCACATTTATGAATCACACTAGTAGATTCCTTTTGTAAATCGGATGTAGTCATGCAAAGTAACATTTTCCTCGTTAAAAACTCCAAGCCTCGAGGGCATTTCATTTAATCAGAAATATCTCTGTTTCAAATGTGAAATTAGTACATTTGTAATCTCCTTATTTTCTATTTGATATGTACTCTTTCCCCTTTGAAACTGAAACTTGCATCTGGTGATTTGTGCATTTCTAAGGTCTATATTTATCTTCCCTTCACCGGATACTCAAGAAATATGTTCCCATCTTTGCTATGGCTACACGGTCATCAAACACACTTTCAGTTACTTTCTTTCATTCATGCAAGCAAGGGAATAGACTTTCCTTTAAGCATACGGCTTTATATACAGTCATGATTTATGGTTGTAGAGCTAAATTACCTTTCTCTGCTTTGTTCATAATACCATCCCACCTACATAAGTTACGTAAGATAACTGTAGTCCATTTCACAATATGCTTTTGCTTTGGTATAATGCCTTTATGTCATTTGATATCATATCTTTTAAACATTTGTACAAGTCTCGGGGCGGCTGGGTGCTCAGTCGGTTGAATGCACAACTCCTGGTTTTGGCTCAGGTTATGATCTCAGGGTCATGAGATGGAACCCCGGGACAGGCTCTGCATTTAGCAGGGAGTTGGATGGAGATACTCTCTCACCCTCTCCCTCTGCCCCTGCCACCCCCCCGCCCCCACGCCCACTCACAGCTATGTACTCTCTCTCTCTCTCTCTCTCAAATAGATAAATAAATGTTAAAAAATTTCGGTGGAAGTCTCTAATTGGTGTGCAATACTGTCCTGATTGCATTTGGTCTGATGCCTTATCATGTCTCAGTTTGTACTTAAATATAGTTTTCTCACAGACATAAAGAATATTACTCGGCCAGTTGTTATCATCAAAAAATGAGCCCATCAAGATACAAATTTGGCACAATCACTCTTGCAGGCATAATAGCCTTTCTGTACACTTGTATGTACCTGTCCTACTCGGTCCCGTACCGTGTCCCTGGCCTGAGCATTTTAGCCCAATGTCATCGTCTTATAATGTATAAACATGTTTATCCGCTAGGCTATAGCCAGCTTTTTCTCTTCATTTCAGCCAAGTCAATTACTGTCGTGACGTTATCTTTAGTGTGAACATACAGAATAATCAGAAATGTTGGTCGGGAAGAGCCACATCTGGTGTATAATCAAGAGGCAAGAACACACATTTTGCTTCTTCTATTCTCAACACGTGCCACATTTAAAGTATTTTCCTAGAAGCATGAAACATTTGATTCTAATTTTAAAGAGAAGGATGACACAGAAGTGTTCTTTATAACCAGCTAAGTTAGCAGCTCTATCAACAGTCTACAATAGAATTATGACCCCCAACGTCATATTGACCTCTGAGTTCAATTCAATTGTAAAATAGGAAAGCACTGGGACTTTCAGTCATCTCCTGGGATCTTTTAAGAGGTCAGTCATTTTGTGCACAAACACATCAACCACCAAATTCATTCCAAAATATTCAACCGCGTTGTTCTCTACTTTGACACCTTCTGCCGACCTTCCTGTGTGAAACTACACGTTTGCAAGTAAGGAGAGTTTTGCATGGGGACGATGGGGTCTGTGCCCTCGCCACCCTGAAGATGACGGGGCCACCCGAGGGGGGACCTGACGGCAGGCTCTGAAAGGTGAGAGTGGCCTGCAGCTCACGGCCGTCGAGAACCCAGGGACGATACTCACACGTGGCAGGAATCTGGGTTGTGCCAACAATGCTGACCGAGTGTGGAGGCCACTGTCACCCCTGGCCTTTCACAAGACAGCTTGGCTTGGCCACACTCGTGAGTCAGCTTTTTAAGCCCCGAGGCAGAGACCACAGTCAAGATGAACCCGAATTCGGGGCTTCAGAAATATGATAGAAGAAAGAAGAAATGGGTGTTGTTTCAGCCACCGTGTTTGGGGGAACTTTTGAAGCCACTGAATTTGGGTAATTTGTTACACAAAATGAAAAACCAATAACATTCTCTGAATCTGCACCCACATCCTCATGTGCATTTCAAGGAACCAGTTGGCTAGAGAAGCAATCCGGGAGGCCTGGTTTTCAGGTAGTTTTCACAGTATGCGGGTACTGTGTATGGTAGATCCTTTCCAGAAGAAAAAGGAAAGCAATATAAATAATTTACAGTCAGATGCAGTGGATATAAAACTTATTTAAAATGTAACCTGTAAGAGGAGGCACTTCTGCATTGGTGGAGGAAGACCTGTGAAAATTCACTCTAGCATACAGGCAATGAGAACACAGGCAAACCCTGTCTTAATAACTGGTTTCGGAACTGTGCAAATTCACCCATGCCCAGCAACAACTGGAAGAGCATTCACTCAAGAAGGATGGCTCCATCCCTACAGTGACAGTCAGCTCTGGGCTGTTGTGACCAGAACTGTTCCCACCGCCCTCTCTTCAGCTCCATGGTGGCCTTGAAACCAATGACCTCATGTCTACAAAGCTCTGAACACCAGCGACCTGTCGGCCACTGGAGGGGACTAAACTGATTGGAGTCCCCCACAAATCTCTATTCCCAGACAATTGTCACTATTTGATGTGCCTGGTGACTCCCTGAAAAGCACCTCTCCTGGGGCTCATCTGTCACTGAACAATCTGAGAGCTTCCTCTGTGGGCACAGCCCTGTTAACCATCTTAAGGTGCCAGGCAGGACTGCTGTGGGGAGTGTTGAATAGATGGGATGACGGTGAGCAATGCGGTCTTGCTTTCATTTTATGTGCAAGAAATACTTCATATGTTTCTCCTCCAAGAACAACTTCCAAAGTGGATTTGTGTAGTCAAATTTTTACCAAATGGTCTTAAGCTTTCCTCAGGAGTATGATGACCAAATAATCCACCTCTACTTCTGTTAAAACAGTCAGCCAGTATTTGATTGCTCCGCTCTCAGCTTCAAACCGAACCCTTTCGCTGATATGTAAAAAGTATTCTGGTTCCTATAAATGTTTTTCCTGTGCCGTGTGTGACCGAATTCTGCCTGTAGGGGGCGCCAGAGAGGCGTCCAGGGAAGACTTGCTTCCTGCTTCTGGCACAGCCGGCTCCCAGGAAGCATGGGGCTTCTCCAACACCAGGCTCTGCATCGCACACAGCTTCTCGGGGGGGGGGGGCAGGCTGCTGCAGGACAGTGTGGCCAGCAACATCCCCATGGCCCCCAGCTGCCCTTACACCTCCCTCCCTGGGGCAGTAATAATAGATGAGCCTTCTGGTCAGACACCTCCCTGTGCATACCCCTCCCAGACCCCCTAGGGGGCGTATATCCAGCAACTCCCAGGGGGCACATTTCTAGAAAGTTCCACCTGAGAAGCGCCACAACTTCACTGCCACTGTGTGAGTTGCTTCCAGGCTCCGGGAACAAGGTCAGGATTTTAATCGTGGGAGTTCGGATTCTTCTCCCAGGGGACTCTCTCTGTGCCCTGCAGGTGCCTCTCCCTTGGCTGCGGTGTCTTCCTGGGGAATCTGCCTCGGTCTGTGGAGACACGTGGTTGGGTTCTGATCTCAGCACAGGGCGAGGCATTTTCGGGGCGGCTTCTCTCCGCCATGTTGGAGAGGAATCTGTCCTTGGTGGTGTCTCTGAGTTCTGTGAGGATGTTCCTTGTGTAATGCTCTCAGCGCTGGTGAGGGGACGTCTTTGGGTGCTGAGTCCTAACACAGAGGGTGGGGATTCGGGGGGCGGCAGGGGCTCCGGGGATCGGGGCAGGCGTGGGGGAGGGGCGGGGATGTTTCCTGGCTCTCATGTCAAGCTCTGTGGGGAGAATATTTCCTCGGGTGCATCACCTCAGCCCTGGGATTCCTCTCCCTGCGGGCTTCTGCCTCAGCCTGTGAGACACTCTCCTTGGGGGTTAGCTCGACACGAGGGCGCACTTTGCCTTGGGTGCTCTGTCTCAGCCATGATGGGACTGGGCTTTCGTGCTGTTCTGCTGGTCCCTGGTGGGGACTCTTAGTCCCGCGGAGACTTTCATGGGTGCTCTGCCCCCTCCAATGGGGGTGCTGTTCCTCTGATGCTTCAAGACGAGAGGGAAACTCTCCCGGGGGGGCTCTGTGTGAGCCGAGGGTCAGGGGGAGAACTTCACCGTGGGCGCCTTCTCAGCACTGGGGGTTTGGGCTCTTTCTGGAACCTCCCTCTGAGGTCTGGGAGCTGAGACTCTTCCTCAGGGTCCATCTCTGCCAGCAGGGGGATTGTGCCTTGAGCGCTCTCTCAGCCCTGGGTGAGGAGGGCTCCTTGGGCACTTACCCTCCCTGATGTAGGGGGGACTCCTCTTCCCTGGCTGCTGACTCAGCTGTGGCTGGGGAGCATTTTGGGGGCTCTGGCTCTGCCTCAAGGGGTGGATTGTCCCTAGTGTGTTCTGTCTCAGCCTTTGTGGTGAGGTCGTAGTTGGCTGCTCTAATGCACTGTGGGGTGGCCTGTTCTTACTTGGATGCTCAGCCTGGGGTGGAGTCATTTTCCTTGATTTCTGTATGTCAGTCTTGCAGGGGTTCTATTTCTAACCTTTTATGTGTGACCTTGGTCATCAAGGTGGGAATCTGGGGCTGACAATGTATGAGAGTTGGTTGCATTCTGTACTCACGTACACTTGCTATATAGGGAGTCTTTAATCTCAGTCACCCTGGGGGGTGTGCAGGGATCTTTCATTATGACTAAATGTGAATTTTGTACTGAATAATGTGGTTTATTGGCCATTCATATATGTCTTTTATGAAGAGCCTTTCCAGGACTTTTACCTATATTTTATTGAGATACTTGTATTTTTAAAATTGATTTGTAGTTCAATATATATTCATTCTAACACATATTTAAATATATAATTTTGTTTGTCTTTTCCTGATCTGTTTTTTTTTTTTTTTTGGTCACACTCTTTTTTTTCTAAAAGAGAAAGAGTGTGGACACACGAGTGGGGGAGGGGTGTGGTAGCGGGAGAGGGAAACAGAGAATCTCCATTCGGCTTCCAGCCCCGTGTGAGCCCAATATGGGGCTTGATCTCACCACCCTGAGATCATAACCTGAGCTGAAATCAAAAGTCAGATGCTTAAACAATTGGGCCATACAGGTGCCCCATGTCTCTCTCTCTGTTTTTAATTTTCATTTATTTATTAGAGGTAGAATCCAGGCACACGTGAGAGAGAGAGAGAGAGAGAGAGAGCGAGCGACAGAGAGCACGAGCAGGAGAGAGAGGCAGATGGAGAAGCAGCCTCCCCAGTGAGCAGGGAGCCAAATGCTGGGCTCCATGCCGGGATCCGGGGACCATGACCTGAGCCGAAAGCAGACATTAACCAGTTTAGCCACTCAGATGCCCTGTATGTCACTTTCTTAATAGAAGTGTCTTTTTGATGAAAAGAAGTTCTCGGTTTAATTAAGTCTAATCATTCTATCCTTCATGGTCAGGGCTTTCATTGTTTTCAAAAGCTTTGCCTACTCTAAAGCCACGAAGGTGATATCCCAAGTGTCCTTCTAGAACTCCTGTTCACCGGAGATCAAATTGTATGGATGGGAAGGGGATCAGAGCAGAGGTGCAGTTCCCCGTAGGGAGCAGGTGGACTTACGGAAAGGACCACAAAGGCTTGCAGGTCCCCGTGTCAGCCATCTAGCACCTGCTGATTCCAGATGTATGTCTCGACTCTGTCCTGTGGCACTGGAGTATCCGCCCACCGTTGCTCCAACACCACAGAGCTGTCGCTGCCCCTCCGTCGCGGTACGTCTGCCGTCTGGCAGTGCGCGCCTTCCAACCTGCTGCTTTTGCTTAAACGTGGTCTCAGCTGTTCTAGGCCCTTTGATATCCACATACTGTTTACTGTCAGCTCTTGTACTTCCCCGAAAAGTAACAGGATGGGTTCATTTAAATTTTAAATAAATATTTACTTATATGTTAAATATGATGCCATACTTTTTCTGGGAAGAAATGACAATAATGACGTAACGAGTCTTCCAATCCACATGGTATGTATTTCTCTCCATTTACTGAGGCCTTTCATTTCTGTCCATGAGGATTATATTTCACGTGTCGTGCTCAGCACACCTGTTGCTAGGTTTATCCTATGGGTTTCTTTTTTTTAAGATTTTTTATTTTTAATTAATCTCTATACCCAATGTGGGGCTCGAACATACAACCCCAAGATCGACAGTCCCACTGTCCACTGACTGAACCAGCCAGGTGCCCCTTGATGTTCTTGACACTGCTCTAATGGTATTCGAAATATCTTTTTCTAACTGGTTTGTTATTACACAGAAATACACGTGTTTTTGATTCTTGCTGTTTATCCAGTAGCTTGATGCTTGTACACTTATTAATTCTCAGGATTTTAATTCCTTTTGGATATTCTATGTACAAAAACATGTCAACTATGAACAATTACAACCTCGCTTCTCCTCCGGTATGTTCTTGAAAACACAACGGACAGCCTTGTCTTCTGTCACCATTAAATACGGCACTTGTGTACATTTTTGGGGCGGGAGAGGTATCTTTTCTTAGGTTCAAGAAGTTGCCTTTCACCTGAGTTGCTGATGATTTTTACCGTGAATAGGTATCCAACGTCAACCCGTTTATGAAAGCGGCCCTGTGTCTTTTTTCTGGTTTTTGCTGTTTATGTAGCGCATTTCACTGATGAATTTTCCAGGGTGAAACGAATCTTCCTTCCAGCAAGACACATGACCTTTGGATTTTTATGTCCTGTTTAATTTCACTTGCTAACCAATTGTGTTGTGCGTCTATATTCAGGAGAGAGATGTGGTTCTTTCGTTTTCTTTCTTGCAGTGTTTTTGGTAGATGTTGGTAACATGTTTATCTTGGCCTCAGAAAATGAGTAGAGAACTCACACCCTTTCTCCTCTGTTCCGAAAGAGTTTGTGTAAGTCTGGTCTTATTTGCCTCGTGAATGTTTGAAGGACTCGTCAGGAAAGCCTTCAGGATAGAAAGGCTCGTCATTTGGTGCTAAACGTCGTACCTCATACAGGAGCCTTCAGATTTTCTGTTTCTTCTTGGTGAGTTTTGGAATGTTTCATTGTTCTAGAAAAGAGTCTATTTCATCTGTTTCCAAATTTGCTATAACGTCAGTCTGGGTGTTCCCGCTGTCTCTCACAGAGCTCTTCTCTGGATGCAGGGCTTGCTCTCCTGCTTGGTGGCTAGTACTTTTTATCTGAGGATGAATTGTCATTGATAATCATGCCAAGGAGCCGTCTCAGTCTGTGCAGGCTGCCATAGCAACATGCCAGAAACTGGGAAGATGACAAGGACAGAAATGTGTGGCCTAGGGCCATGGAGGCCAGGATACCAGGACCAGGCTGCCGGCACCAGGGCGATCGAGAGAAGGTCCGCGGCCTGTTTCAAGCCAGGCACCATTGCTCTGCCCTCAGTGGTGGGAGGGCTCGGGGTCTCTCTGCAGCCCCCTTTCTGTAGCACTGATCCGATTCGGGAGTGGGCCACCGTTTGGACCTCGGCACCTGCCAAGGGACCCTAATATCTCCTAATACCAGCTCCCCTGAGGGGTTGGATTTCAATGCATGGTTGTGGGAGACACGAGTGTCAGAACACAGCATAGCACTCACTCCACTTTCCTGGGGTTTGTTGTAGTCTTTTTACACCTTCCTCCATGGACAGACCTCATTCATTTGCAGCAATGTTTCTTCTCTAACAAAATGTAAAGCTGTAAGTTTTCCTCTCTGTTTGTCATTCCACGTGTGTTGCACAGAATCGGTCATGTGATGTTCTCCTAGAGTTCAGTAATAAGTATTGATTTAGAGTATGTTGTACAGTTTTGAAGGACCTTTTGTTGTGTTGCTAAGAAGTACTTCCTTGATTTCATTTTCTTTAGAGAACATGGTGTGCATGAAATTAAGGATTGGGGTTTATTGGCAGGGTTGCCAGTGTTTGCCTGCTCGAGAAGAAATGATATTCTGATGACTGAATGCAGGACTCTGTGTGAGGCCATGATCAAGCCTATTGAGGGTGGTATCTTTCAGTCTATGCATTTGCTATCTGGGGGCTGAGCCCACCAAACTGGCACATTCTGAATGATGCCCCGGAGAGCAAAATGATTGCTGGAGGTGGACATGTGCACAAAAGGATTCCACCCTGCAAACCTTAGGACGTCTTCTGGGAGCGCTAGGGAAGGATGTAACCGCATTCTCCTGCTACACAGGACTTGAATAGCATGGAACTGAGGAGCCTGGCAGCCACTTTGCAATCATGAGGAGGAGCCAGAACTGGGATGAAGTGGCTTCTAAGAAGCAGAAGAGAACCTGGGGAAGGGAGCCAACGTTTGGTCATATTATTCATACAGGATTCAGCTCATTTGATGCTAATGTCCACTTAGCTGTTGGTTTCTTGTATCATTTTAGCTAAACACAGGAGAGGTTTCTGCTCCTGCGATTGAAAGCAACCTATGCAAATTGTGTTCACCATGGCAAGTAAAAGAGCAAAGACAAGATGCATTTGGAAATAGCAGAAATTGTACCAGCCGGCAACGACCACTTTTCACAATCACTATGCCCATAGCCTGACATCTTCTCTTAAAAAGGCAATATTCTTATGAGATTTGGATCTTAGTGTGAAGAACGTCCATTTCCCAGCACTTCCCCAGGGTGCCCAGACTCCACTTTTTTTTTTTTGTTATTTATTGATTTTTTTATTATATTATGTTAGTCACCATACAGTACATCCCCGGTTTCCGATGTAAGGCTCGATGATTCATTAGTTGCGTATAACACCCAGTGCACCATGCAATACGTGCCCTCCTTACTACCTATCACCGGTCTATCCCATTCCCCCACCCCCCTCCCCTCTGAAGTCCTCAGTTTGTTTCTCATAGTCCATAGTCTCTCATGTTTCATTCCCCCTTCTGATTACCACCCCTTTCTTTATCCCTTTCTTCCCCTACTGATCATCCTAGTTCTTATGTTCCATAGATGAGAGAAATCATATGATAGTTGTCTTTCTCTGCTTGACTTATTTCACTTAGCATTATCTCCTCCAGTGCTGTCCATCCCAGACTCCACTTTTAACAATTAAGAGACTGCAGAGCAGCTGTGAGAGGGAGAAGGGCTCTCTCTGCACTTCTGCAGGCGGGTACCATGGAGGGTGCCAGGCGGGAAGCCCTTCTCCCTTGAGGTCATGTATCCCTTCAAATCCGTATTTTGAATTCTTTGGGTAAATACCTAGTACTGCAAATGCTGGTTCATGACGTAGTTCTAGTTTCACTTTCTGAGAAACTGCCATACTGTTTCGGAAGGGTTGCAGTTTTCTCATTAATGGGACATGTTTCTTGTTGCTCCTCAGGAAGCGATGAGTGAGAAAGGAGAGGAGTCCGCTGTTGGGCCCAAAAGCCAAGTGAAAAGTCCTGGGAAATCCATCACTCCATCTCCAAATAAGAAAAGGCTGAGCATGCGGCTGCTGTCGGTGGAGGAGGAAGGAGAGGGACCATCCCACACCTGGGGCTCAGCCGTTTCCATGGAAGATGGTGAGAATGCCAGGCCTCCCCTCCCCTCCCTGACCTGAGCCAGGGTAGCCTGGCCTCTGGCTCCTCCACGCCACAGGAGCAGTTCCCATCAAGGTCACTGGCTTTTGGTGATGCTGCCTTAATTTCTCAACCACGCTGGACCAGGTGGTCACTCTGTCCTTCATGGAAACATTGCTGGCTTCCCAACCACTTGACTCTACTGGTTTCTTCATAGAAAGATACACCCTCATTCTCCTCTCTGTCCTTCCTTCTCTCCTCCTAACACCGTCATCATTCCAGAGTCCCACCATTACACTGTCCCTCATCGCACACCACCTCAGGATTCAGCAAGCTGCTCCCCTGGCTTCTGAGCTTGCATCCTGCTTTTCCACCTGACCCCATAGAGCTCATGGGTTCCCGTGAACTGAGAGTGACTGTGGCCACACAGAAATCAGACCATTACATGCATATCCTGAAGCCCGTCATCAACTCCCCTGAGCGCTCAGAACAGTGTCTGAGCTCCCAACACTGGTCTCCATGCCCTGCATGACCTGGCCCTGCCATCCTCTCCTGCCATCATGTGTCCTCTCTGTGACCTTCTTGTTCTCTCTCCCTCTGAACTGTGCTCCATGGCCCCGGCTCGTCCCCTCCTAGGGATCCTGCCCTGTCCTCCCGGCAGCTAGAACTCCTCCTCTGCCTGTGCACGGGCCACCTCTGTCTCCTGCTCCCGGCTCTGCCTAGGGGTCACCTCCTCAGAGGGCCCTGCCTGACCACACCGTCATGGAGGCTTCCCTCCTGCTCTCACTCACAACCCTGCTTCCTTCCTTCCTCACATGAATTCAAACCCTCTTATCACCTTTGTTCATTGTGCATTTACCCGCTGACGTCCACAGAGGTTATACATTCCAAAAGGAGAGGGTTTCTTCTGTCTGGTTCATGGCTGATCCCCACTGTTGGCTTGATGCTTGGCACAGAGGATGAGTGAATGAAGTAGACGTGTCCAACTGGGAGTGCCAATATTCATTTTTGAGACAAAACCCAGATGACAAAGATCCATTTGCTGACTGGGATTTCTAGTGACGGAGTGCCAATATCAGGCATCCTGACATCAAGTGACACATTCAGCTTGCCACCTCGTAGAGGGCATCCAGGTGACATGAAGTCACGAGCGCCAGGGCTCTGTGAATGTTTGCTAATTGGTTACACTGTCCACGTCTGTCTCTGGGTATGCGTAGTGCCAAGAAGAGCTGCCTTGCTGTATTATCTTTCCTGAGGTCAGAATTTCAGGTCTGATACAATTATCTGGTATATTCACCTGCTATGAAATGAAAATTTTAGAGACTGTGGAGCCCATGGATGTGGGGGGGGGGGGTCGCTGAAATGCACGTCATTGCAGCTCCACGGTCAGTTAGGTTTCTGGGTGCACCTGTCGTTCACAGTACCCACGGGGAGGGGAGGGAAGGTGGTCTATCCCCCCTGCTGGCTTCTGGTCAACATCTGTTCCTCCAGAGCTTCTGAATATGGCAGGAGACGGTATTCCACACGGTAAGTTGGATTGTTTGTCTCAGGACTTGACCAGCGTCAGCAAGGGTGGGCTGATTCACAAAGCTGGTGGTCATGCCCTGGTGGGAGGAATCATTCCCAGCTGTCTCTCTGCAGATGACCTCAAGGTCACAGCAACGTCTGTGTCTGGAGATATGCCAGATCAACTGCCGATTCCGGTGAAAATCAATACGGAAATCAAAGAGCAATTAAAGATGGAAATTCGACAGCTTGGAGGAAGTAAGTAGAATAAGCACTTCCGTCCATGAAACCACAGGAAGTCTTTCCCATTCTATGATTCAGACTAGATTCAACCAACCTCTTGAGGCTCATCCTTTGCCAGAATTGGATTTTCACAATTGGAATGGCTCCTCTTTATTTTGACTGAAATGTCCCCGTAAACCTTTTTGTCTTGTTCCCTTGTATTTCTTAAGTGGTTACTGTGTACCAGATTCCACTGGTGGCTGTGTCCGGATGTCTGAATGTAAGCATGGAAAGCACAGGTTCTCTGTAACGTTCTAGCCCTTGAATGATCGCTGAGACTCCAAGATTGACTTCTACCTCCCCTTTGTACTTTAGAGATGTTGAAGGTTTTTTTCTCTACATATCCCCAGAATATGAAAAAATCTCCAAATTGCTTGAAGGGGTGCAAGGACCTCCAGAAGTGCAGAAAAAATTTGTTGTGTACGCCATGAAGGAAGCGGCAAGGTGAGTGTGGGAGGAACTGTGCAGTATGTTTCCTGGCGGGGCCAGTGCGCTGCTGGGTGAGGGGTGGGGTCGGGCCTGCCTGGCGTTTCTCAAACCCTGGTCCTCACTCACAGTTCACGTTGTCTCCAGTTATTTAGATTGATAGTGTTTGAGTCTCTCCTTCTTCCAAGCTTGAAGAGCCTTCTGTTCACACCCGAGTTTGAGGTGGACCTTGACCCTGAACTGGCCCTCTGAATTTGCTGGATTGTCCCTTGCCTTGCAGATGTGTTTTCTGTTCTCCTATAAACTGAGGCTCTCTTTCCATTTCTACAGAGCCTCCTGCATCATAGGTCCTTTGGATATCCTTTGGTTAATGACTTGTTTCTCTATTTTCAGATTTAAGAGACAAGACTTAGTACGTCGCCTTGGGAATTTAGTAGAAAAAATAGAATATGAGGATTTCTCAACAAAGATGAAGACTCCCAAGTCTTCTAATCCTATTACCGCAGTGATCATTGAGAAAGCATAACCAGTTGGCCATCCTGGAATGCTACCGGATATTGTTGATGCCTCCGAGCACGAGTTAGCTACGAAATTTTCTTCTTCAGGCTATGAAACACCATTGAAACTTTAATGTTATAAATTCCTGTTAGTAAAGTTTGATTTGGCAATGCATTTAAAAGGATAATTTGTTGTTCGTTTGTTTGTTTTCCCCTGAAGAGGGGGAATGCCGTTAAGTCATGGGTTGACACTATATCCTAGCTCCTCAGCAGGTCACAGGCCTGTCGCTGGTGTTTATAGCATCTTCTACACTAGCAATTTCTTTTTTTAAATTTTACATTTTAAGTAATTTCTACACCCAACATGGGGCTCGAACTCACAACCCCGAGATCAAGAGTCCGTGCTCCACTGACCGAGCCAGCCTGCACCCCATACACTCTCCATTTCTTTTCCTTTTGCCTGAGACAGCCCCTCCGCTGGTCATAAGGCTTGGCCTGAGCAGATGACTCACACCTTCCTTACCAGTGGACCCGACCATTAGCTGTCCTGCCTCCACTGAGTTGTTTTAATTTTCCTTTGACTTTAATCACAACCATGAGCGTGCTGAGAAAAACCCACACATCGTGGACATAGTCCTCCTCAGGGTCTCGTGTCGTTGCAGCCCTGTGTCCTTACCAGTCGGGTCCCATCTCCCCACGCTGTGCAGGAACGCCATGTTTGCCTGATGACTGAGGGAGAGGAGCACTCCGGCCTGAACCCTTGGCAGTGTCTGTTTCCATTTCAATGGAGTCATTGTTAGGGCTCTTGTGGAAAGCCTTTCTCCTTTGGAAAAAGACCTCCAGTGCAGAGAAGCCTAACGTTGTGGGGACAAGAAGCAAAAGTTGGCTACTGAATACATAAGAATAATAGTGAGAGGAGCCCCTCTCATTGCCATCCCTTCATTAATAAAGATGTGAATCATTGGCTATGGGAGAGAGAGCTCAATATACTAGCTAATGAGGTAGAGGATTGACATCCTCTAAATTATATTACCCCAGCCGCTCAAGGTACGGCTGCCAAGTTAGAACCAGAACTTTGACTTTAAAAGATTATTCCAGGCCTTTTTTGAAATTGTCACTTTAGGATGTTGAGGTAGATAATAAACCTACTGAATTCCATAAGCTCAGCCAAAGAGGGACAGCAAAGCTCAGACAATTAGGGACAGTCCCAGCCCAGGCAATGAGGGGCATGCACAGCTTAGCCATTCAGCGATAGTCACAGTCAAGCCTATGAGGGACAGCCACACCCAAGCCTATGGGGGACAGTCAAGCTCAGCCAATGAGGGACAGTCATAGCCCAGCCAATGAGCGACAGTCAAGGTCAGCCAAAGAGAGACAACCACACCAAATTTAATGAGGTACAGTCACAGCTCAGCTAATGAGGGACAATCACAACTCAGCCAATGAGGGACGTTTAGAGCTTAGCCATCGAGAGAGTGTTCTAGCCCAGCCAATGAGAGACTGTCACAGCTCATGCAGTAATGGAAAGTCACAGTTCAGCCAATGAGGGACAGTCACAGCTCAGCCCATGAAGGACAGTCAGAATTCCTCCAATGAGGGAGGGTCAGAGCCCACGTAATAAGGGACATTTATAGCTTAGCCAATGAAACAGTGGTATAGTCCAGCCAATGAGAGAGTATCACAGCTTAGCCAATAATGGCAAGTCACAGCTCAGCCAATGAGGGACAGTCAAACTGAGCCAGTGATGGACAGTCAGAAGCCAGCCCATGGGGGACATTCACAGCTTGGACAATGAGAGAGAGTCATAGCCTATCCAATGAGAGACAGTCAAGCTCAGCCAATGAGGGACAGCCACAGTTCAGCCAATTTGGGACAGTGAGAATTCAGCCAATGAGGGAGAGTCAGAGCCCACCCAATAGGGACATTTACAGCTTAGCCAATGAGAGAGCGATATAGCCCAGCCAATGAGAGACTGTCACAGCTTAGCCAATAATGGAAAGTCACAGCTCAGCCAGTGAGGGATAGTCAAATGTGAGCCAATGAAGGACAGTCAGAAACCAGCCAATGAGGGACATTCATAGCTTAGACAATGAGAGAGAGTCATAGCCCAGCCAATGAGGGACAGTCATAATTCAGCCAAGGACAGAAGGTCAGAGCCCAGCCAGTGAAGGACATTCACAGCTTAGACAATGAGAGAGAGTCATAGCACAACCAATGATGGACAGTCACAGCCCAGCCAATGATGGATTGACTGTCGTAATTGGCTGGGCTGTGATTGTTCCTCACTGGCTGAGCTGTGACTGTCCCTCAATGGCTCAGTATTGACTGGCCTTCGTTGGCTGAGCTGTGACAGTCCCTCATTGGTTAAGTGATGACTGTCCCTCATTGGCTGAACTTGCTGTCCATCATTGGTTGAGCTGTGACTGTCCATAATTGGCTGAGTGGAGACGATCATCATTGGCTGAGCTGTGACTGTTTGGTATTGGCTTAGTTGTGACAGTCCTTCATTGGCTGCACTATGACTCTCTCTCATTGGCTACACAGTGAATGTGCATCATTGGCTGGGCTCTCACTGTCCATCATTGGCTGACCTGTGACTCTCCCTCATTGCCTAACTGTGACTGTCTATCATTGGCTGAAGTTGACTGTCCATCATTGGCTGAATTGTGACTGTCCTTCATTGGCTGACCTGTGATGGTCTCTCATTGCCTGGGCCTTGACTCTCTCTCATTGGCTACGCTGTGAATGTCCATCATTGGCTAGGTTTTGTCTGTCATTGGCTGAATTGAGACTGACCCTCACTGGCTGAGCTTGAGTGTTCCTCACTAGCTTGTCTGTGCAGTCCCTCATTGGCTGGGCTGTGACAATTGCTGATTGGCTGGGCATGTGACTGTCACCTTTTGATTTCCCTCATTGGTGGACTGTGACTCTCTCTCATTGACTGAGTTTTGACATTTCCTTATTCGATGGGCTGTGCCTGTCCCTCATTGTTTCTGCTGCTGCTGGGGCATGGAGGAAAATCTTTCTTCCTCCGGCTAGGTTAGTAAAGCAGTAGCTCAAGTAGTATGGCCTTTCATGATTCTTCTCTTCCTGTTGAAATCACAACTGGCCACAAATGTTTGGATGTGAGAGCAACCGTTCCTGACTTTTGTCCCCAACTTAGTGAAATTTCCCTATATTATTTTTCATAAAGTGCATGACAAGACTGCATATCATCATCAGTACAGCACGAGGCCTCCTGGGTTCAAGAGAACAGCACAGAAGCCTGAGTGCTCCTAGGCAGACAATTTCGGCAACATGGCGTGGATCAAGGAAGGAAGGATGACCTTACTTCTAAACACCTGCCCCTAGAACAACAAAGTCTCCCTCCAAGGGGATGGACAGAAAACCTGTTCATGTTAACATCAGAGAGTCTGCTGAAAGCTAAAGCCCACATCCCCTTGGGGACAGTGTTCTTGCCTCCCCAAGAGCATGTTGGCATAGCTCTGTGAATTGAGTGTCTCCCTTGTAGTCTGGGCTCCACAGAATTGGTCTCCATGTAGTGGTCCCACAATATTAAGGAGCCCAGTGATCACTCCTCATCACCCTCAGCATGAACCCACAAATTTCTGGGTGCCACTGAGTCCAGGCCCTGAGCACACTCGGAATGTCCAACATCTTCCACTTCTCCTTAAGATCCATGGGATAGGGATTATTCAGCCCTTCTGTCATGAGGAGATTCAGGCCACGGCAGATGAAGGCACAGGCAAGATGGCCCTCTCAGTAAATGGGAAAGCCAACTCTTACTGATTAGGGACAGACAAGCAGCAGGGCCTCTGGAGCCAGAGAATGATTTTAGGAGCCTTGATGAGGGGTGTGAAATTAACCTTGGGATGTTAATCTCCCGGTCCTGCCTCTAGGACAACTTACCCTGATGGTTCAGGAAAGAGCTTTCACATAACAAGTAGATCATCTCTGAAGGTCAAAAATCAGGGTCCCACATTATTGAGCCCTTGGATGTGCAGCAGGCCTCCAATTACACCTGATCATTTGCTTTGAGTCAACTTTCCACAAGTTCATTATCCATTCATGTAACTACTTAACGTGATGGTCGGGGAACATTTAAAAGAGGAATAGAGTTATCTATCCCTTCCTAGCAAAGGTCCCTTACGTGGGCAGCAGTGGGCTGCACAGACCCCTGTTTAAACTGTTTTAACCATGACATTGAACCATTCAGCCACGAAGGACTGACAAGTGCAATCACAGAAGGTGTAGTGGAAAAGAGCTGTGCATCTGTCCAAACACACTTGGGACGCCCACCTCTCTCCCCATCCCTGTGCTGCAGCCACCCCGGCCTCCTGCTTCCCTACACATGGCATCCTGCACCCATTCGGGGACCTTTGCAGCTGGACTTCCCACTGCCTCAACTCCCCTTCCCAAGTCTTGTCAGTCTTGTCTCCCTTCCCCTCTCTCCTTAGAGGCCACCTCCTCAGAGAGGCACTGTGTGACCATATTTAAAGTAAGACCCCCAGTAGTATATACCACATTTTTTCTATCCATTTGTCAGAGAAAGACGGGTAACATGATTTCACTCATATGTACAATTTAAGACACAAAAAAATGAACAAAGAAATAAAGAGACAAAACACGAACAGACTCTTAAGGATCGAGAACAACCTGCCGGTTACCAAAAGTGAGAGGTGGGGGTGGGTGAAATAGGTGAAGGGGATTAAGAGTCCACTTATGATGAGTAATGTATAGAATCGCTGAATCACTATATTGTACATCTGGAACTAATATAACACTATGTTAATTAAAGAAACAGTCAACAAAAAAAAGAGGCAACCCATGGAACAGGAGAAGATACTTATGACACTACAGATAAAGGGCTGGTATCCAAGACCTATAAAGAACTTATCAAACTCAACACCCAAAAAACAAATAATCAAGTCAAAAAATGGGCAGAACACATGAACAGATACTTCTCCAAAGAAGACATACGAATGGCTAACAGACAGATGAAAAAATGTTCAACATCAATAGCCATCAGGGAAATTCAAATCAATACCACATTGAGAGACTACCTTACACCAGTTAGAATGCCAAAAATTAACAAGGCAGGAAACAACAAGTGTTGGAGAGGATATGGAGAAACGGGAACCCTCTTACACCGTTGGTGGGAATGCAAGCTGGTACAGCCACTTCAGAAACCAGTATGGACCTTCCTCAAGACACTAAAAATAGAGCTACCCTATGACCTAGCAATTGTACTACTGGGTATTTACCCCAAAGATATAGATGTAGTGAAAAGAAGGGGCACATGTACCCCAATGTTCATAGCAGCAGTGTCCACATAGCCAAACTGTGGAAGTAGCGGAGATGCCCTTCAACAGATGACTGGATTAAGAAGATGTGGTCCATATATACAATGGAATATTACTCAGCCATCAGAAAGGATGAATACCCACCATTTGCATTGACATGGATGGAACTGGAGGGGATTATTCTAAGTGAAATAAGTCCAGCAGAGAAAGACAATTATCATATGGTTTCACTCATACGTGGAACATAAGGAATAGCATGGAGGACATTGGGAGAAGGAAGGGAAAAATAAAGGGGGGGAAATCAGAGGAGGAGACAAACCATGAGAGACTATGGATACCGGGAAACAGACTGAGGATTTCAGAGGTGAGGAGGGTGAGGGAATGGGTTGGCGGGTGATGGGTATTAAGGAGAGCATGTATTGCAATGAACACTTGGTTGTTATACACAAATAATGAATCATGGAACACTACATCAAAAACTCATGAAGTACTATATGGTGACTAACGTAACATAAAAAAAATAAATAAAATGCAAAGACACCTGAAAAAAATAAAGTATATTGGAATCAAAATAAGTAAGTAAAAATATATTTTCAAAAGTCATTAAAGAGATTTTGTAAAATTGAAAAGTAAGTGTACTTTAACTCAAAATATTATTTTGGATTTGAACATTTTTGTACCCAAATAGAATTTAGTATAATTTGACTTTCTGGCTTTCCTGATAGCAAACTCATCAAACATATTTTCAAACTATACTTCTTTGTCAATGTCCTTTTTGATGAGCAAACTGCCATGTGCACCAACCTCTCTTGCCAACTGATGGTCTGTAATGATTTTTATTTAAATTCAGCTTACTGAAAGTTCTTTTTCAGGATGCTTCTGTGGTTGGTGTTGTTCAATAAAAATCTCAAGGGTACTCCTACATTGGACAAGAGTAGACAAAGGAAAATTTGTGAGTCAGATTTATCAGATACAAACACAATTCTGATGTGTTACAAAGTCTAGATATTGTCTCTGCTTTAAACTAATGGCTATCAATGAAATTTCTACAGAACTTATATTGTCAGCACATTTATGAATCACATAACTTGCTTCTTTTTGTGAATCAGATGTAGTTATACAAAATAGCATTTTTCTCGTTAAAAATTTCAAGCCTTTTCAACAATTCCTTGGCGATTCGGGGCCTTTTCTGGTTCCACACAAATTTAAGGGCTGTTTGTTCCAATTCTTTGAACAATGTCATTGGTATTTTGATCGGGATGGCATTGAAAGTGTAGATTGCTCTGGGTAGCATAGACATTTTAACTACGTTTATTCTTCCGATCCATGAGCATGGACTATTTTTCCATCTTTTTGTGTTTTCTTCAATGTCTTTCAAGAGTGATTTGTAGTTTCTAGAATATAGATCTAGTACTGTATGGTGACTAACATAATATAATAAAAAATATTATTATAAAAAATAAAAAATAAAGTCATGGAACATTACATCAAAAACTAGGGATGTACTGAATGGTGACTAACATAACATAATAAAAAATTATTATAAAAAAAATTCCAAGCCTTGAGGACACATCATGTAATTTGAAATACCTCCATTTCAAATGTGAAATTAGACATCTGTACTTTCCCTTATTTATTTATTTATTTATTTATTTATTTATTTATTTATTTCCTTTACTTGATGGATATTTTATTATTATTATTATTATTATTATTATTATGTTCAGTTAGCCAGCGTACAGTACATCATAAGATTTGATGTAGTGTTCAATGGTTCATTAGTTGCATGTAACACACAATGCTCATCACAACACATGCCCTGCTTAATACCCATCACCTGGTTACCCCAACCCCGCCCCCTCCCTTCTGTAACCCTCAGTTTGTTTCCCAGAGTCCAGAGTCTCTTATGGTGTTTTCCCTCTCTGATTTCTTCCCATTCAGTTTTCCCTCCCTTCCCCAGTGGTCCTACATGTTTTTCCTTATGTTTCACATATGAGTGAAACCATATGATAATTGTCTTTCTCTGCTTGACTTATTTCACTTAACGTAATACCCCCCAGTTCCATCCATGTCAATGCAAATGGTGGGTATTTCTGATGGCTGAGTAATATTCCATTGTATGTATGGACCGCATCTTTATCCATTCATCTGTTGAAGGGCATCTCGGGTCCTTCCACAATTTGGCTATTGTGGACATTGCTGCTATGAACACTGAGGTGCATGTGCCCCTTCTTTTTACTACATCTGCATCTTTGTGGTAAATACCTAGTGGTGCAATTGCTGGGTTGTAGGGTAGCTCTATTTTTAATGTCTTGAGGAACCTCCATACTGGTTTCCAGAGTGGGTGCACCAGCTTCCATTCCCACCAACAGTGTAAGAGGCTTCCCGTTTCTCCACATCCTCTCCAACACTTGTTGTTTCCTGTCTTGCTAATTTTGGCCATTCTCATTGGTGTAAGGTGGCATCTCAATGTGGTTTTGATTTGTATTTCCCTGATGCCAGGTGATGCGGAGCATTTTTTTCATATGCTTGTTACCCATTTGTATGCCCTCTTTGGAGAAGTGTCTGTTCATGTATTCTGCCCATATCATGATTGGATTATTTGTTCTTTAGTTGTTGAGTTTGATAAGTTCTTTATGGAGTTTGGACACTAGCCCTTTGTATGATAAGACATTTGCAAGCATCTTCTACCATTCTGTCTGTTGTCTTTTGGTTTTGTCCACCTTTTTCTTTACTGTGCAAAAGCTTTTTATCTTGATGACATCCAGATAGTTCATTTGTGACTTTGTTTCCCTAACCTTTGGAGACGGGTCCAGCAAGAAGTTGCTGCGACCAAGGACACAGAAGTTCCTACATGTGTTCTGCTCTAGCATTTTGATCGATTCGTGTCTCACATTTAGGTCTTTCATCCATTTTGAGTCTATTTTTGTGTATGATGTAAGGAAATGGTCCAATTTCACTCTTCTCTGCATGTGGCCATCCAATTTTTCCAACACCATTTGTTGAAGAGACTGTCTTTTTTCCATTGGGTCTTCTTTCCTGCTTTGTCAAAGATTAGTTGGCCATAGAGTTGAGGGTCCATTTCTGGGTTCTCTCTTCTGTTCCATTGATCTGTGTGTCTGTTTTTGTGCTAGTACCATACTGTCCTGATGATTACAGCTTTGTAATAGAGCTTGAAGTCCCAAAATGTAATGTCGCCACCTTTGGTTTTGTTTTTTCAGCATACCTTTTGCTATTCGGGGTCTTTTCTGGTTCCATACAAATTTTAAGATTATTGGTTCCAGTTCTGTGAAAGAAGTTGTTATTTTTTTATAATAATTTTTTATGTTATGTTAGTCACCATACAGTGTATCCTTAGTTTTTGATGTAATGTTCCATGATTCATTATTTGTGTATAACACCCAGTACACCATGCAATAGAAGTTGATATTTTGATGGAGATTGCATTGATTGTAGAGATTGCTCTAGGTAGTGTAGACATTTTAACAATATGTTTTCTTCCAGTCCATGAGCATGGAACATTTTTCTGTTTCTTTGTGTCTTCCTCAATTTGTTTCATGAGTGTTCTATAGTTTTCTGAGTACAGACCCCTTGCCTCTTTGGTTAGGTTTATCTTCTGGTATTGAGGGGTAATTGTAAATGGGATCGACTCCTTAATTTCTCTTTCCTCTGTCTCATTGTTAGTGTATAGAAATGCAACTGATTTCTGTGCATTGATTTTATATCCTGCCACTTTCCTGAATTCCTGTATGAGTTCTAGCAATTTTCGAGTGAAGTCTTCTCGATTTTCCACATAGTGTAACATGTCATCTGCAAAAATTGAGAGTTTGACTTGTTCTTTGCCTATTCAGATGTCTTTTATTTCTTTTGGTTGTCTGATCGCTGAGGCTAGGACTTCCAGTAATATACTGAATAACAGTGTTGAGACTGGACATTCTTGCCCTTCCCTGACCATAAGGGAAAAGCTCTCAGTTTTCAGTGATTAAGAATAATATTTGCTGTGGGCTTTTCATATATGGCTTTTATGATATTGAGGTACGTTCCCTCTATCCCTACACTGTGAAGACTTTTAATCAAGAAAGGATGCTGTACTTTGTCCAATGCTTTTTCTGCATCTATTGAGAGGCTCATATGGTTCTTGTCCTTTCTTTTATTAATATAGCATACCGCATTGATAGATTTGAAGATGTTGAACCACCTTGCAACCCAAGAATAAATCCCACTTGGTCATGGTGAATAATCCTTTTAATGTACTGCTGGTTCCTATCGGCTAGTATCTTGGTGAGACTTTTTGCATCCATGTTCATCAGGGACATGGTTCTGTAAATTTCCTTTTTTGTGGGGGTCTTTATCTGGTTTGGGGATCAAGGTAATGCTGCCCTCATAGAAAGAGTTTGGGAGTTTTCCTTCCATTTCTATGTTTCTGAAACAGCTTCGGAAGAATAGGTGTTAATTCGTCTTTAAGTGTTTGGTAAAATGTCCCTGGGAAGCCAAGTGGCCCTGCACTCTTGTTTGTTGGGAGATTTTTTAAAAAATAATAATATTTTTTTATTATATTATGTTAGTCACCATACAGTACATCCCTAGTTTTTGATGTAAAGTTCCATGATTCATTACTTGTGTATAACATCCAGTGCACCATGCAATACATGCCCTCCTTACTACCCATCACCAGCCTATCCCATTCCCCCACCTTCTCACCTCTGAAGCCCTCAGTTTGTTTCTCAGAGTCCATAGTCTTTCATGGTTCATTCCCCCTTCTGTTTACTCCCCCCTTTCTTCTCCTACCGATCTTCCTACTCTTGCTCTCACTCACAATCCTTCTTTCCTTCTTAACACAAAGTCAAACTGTGTTAATGCCTTTGCCTTTTTTACACATACCGTCCAACTTCCCCATGAGGATGTAAGTTCCATAAGGTTAGAGATTGTCTTTGTCCGTTCTCTCTGTCTGGTTCCCTACCGATCTCCCAGGTTTTGTCACATGCCTGGCACAAAGGAGGATAAATAATAAAGTAGAGGTGTCGTACTTGATGTAGAAAAAAATTGATGTCCTGAGACAGAAAAGCCAGATGAGGAAGATCGTTTACTGACTGGGATTTCTAGTGATGGAGTGCCAATATCAGGCATCCTGACATGAGGCGACATTTTCAGGTTTTCACCTTGTAGAGGGCATCCAGGCGACACGAAATCATGAATGCCAGGGCTCTGTGAATGTTTGCTAATTGGTTACACTGTCCACGTCTGTCTCTGTGGGTATGCGTAGTGCCAAGAATAGAAGAGCTGCTTTGATGTATTATCTTTCCTCAGGTCAGAATTTCAGGTCTGATACAATTATCTGGTATATTCTCCTGCTTGAAATGAAAATTTTAGAGACTGTGGAGCACATGGATGTGTGTGTGGGGTCGCTGAAATGCACAGTCAGTTAGGTTTCCAAGTGCACCTGTCGTTCACAGTACCCACAGGGAGGGGAGGGAAAGTGGTCTATCCCCACCTGCTGGCTTCTGGTCAACATCTGTTCCTCCCGAGCTTATGAATATGGCAGGAGATGGTATTCCACACGGTAAGTTGGATTCTCTGTGTCATGACTTGACAAGCGTCAGCAAGGGTGGGCTGACTCACAAAGCTGGTGGTCATGCGCTGGTGGGAGGAATCATTCCCAGCTGTCTCTCTGCAGATGACCCCAAGGTCACAGCCCCGTCTGTGTCCAGAGATGTGCCACATCAACTGCCAATATCAGTGGCAATCAGTGCTGAAATGAAACATCAATTAAAGAAGGAAATTCGACAATTTAGACAAAGTAAGTAAGATACGAATTTTTACCAGTGAAACCACAGGAATTCTTTCCCATTCTATGATTTAGACTAGTTCAACGGACCTCTTGAGGCTCATCTTTTGCCAGAATTGGGTTTTCACATAATTTAGGATGGTTCCTCTTTATTTTGACTGAAATGTCCCAGTAAACCATTTTTTGTTATTGTTTTTCCTTTGTATTTGTTAATTGGTTATTTTGTACCAGATTCCATTGGTGGCTATGTTTGGATGTCTGAATGTAAGCACAGAAAGCACAGGTTCTCTGTAACATTCTAGCCCCTGAATGATCGCTGAGACTCCAAGATTGACTTCTACCTCCTCTTTGTACTTTAGAGATACCGAAGTTGTTTTTTTTTTTTTTCTAAATACCTCCAGAATATGAAAGAGTGATCAAATTGCTTGAAGGAATGGAAGGATCTTTGGAATTGCGGGAAAATTTTTGTTTTATTGTCCGTCAAGGAAACAGCAAGGTGGGTAAAGAGAAGAACTCTGTAGCACAGTGGGGCCCAGTGTGGTGGTGGGTGAGGGGTGGGGTCAGGCCCTACCTGCCCTTTCTCAACCATGGTCTTCAATCAGAGTTCATGTTGTCTGTCTCTGTTGAGATTAGGTTGACATTATCTGAGTCTCACTCACTCTTTCAAGTTCAAGGAGACTTCTGTTCACACCAGTTTGAGGTAGGCATTGAGCTGACACACTGAACTGATACACTTTCTATTTGCTGGATTGTGCCTTACCACCACAGTCCATTTCTATTCCCATATAGATTGTAAGTTCCCCTTTCTACCCCCACAGATCCTCCCACATTATGCGTTCTTTGGGTGTCTTTTGGTTAATGAGTTGTCTCTTTATTTTCAGATTTAAAAGACAAGGCTTAATAAGGCACCTGTAGATGGCACTAGCAAAAGTAGAATATGACCACCTTCTTAAGAAAGATAATCACACCCCAAACTTGTAATTCCGTTATGATGTTATCAATGTGTGATTGCTGAACCAGTTTGCTATCCTAGGATGGAACCGGATATTGTTGACGCCTCCGAGCATGAGTTAGCTAAGAAATTGTCTTCTGGAGGCTATGAAACACCATTGAAACTTTAATGTTACAAATTTCTGTTAGTAAAGTTTGATTTGGCAATGCATTTAAAAGGATAATTTGTTGTTCGTTTGTTTGTTTTCCCCTGAAGAGGGGGAATGCCGTTAAGTCATGGGTTGACGCTATATCCTAGCTCCTCAGCAGGTCACAGGCCTGTCACTGGTGTTTATAGCATCTTCTACACTAGCAATTTCTTTCTTTTAATTTTACATTTTAAGTAATCTCTACACCCAACATGGGGCTCGAACTCACAACCCCGAGATCAAGAGTCCGTGCTCCACTGACCGAGCCAGCCTGCACCCCATACACTCTCCATTTCTTTTCCTTTTGCCTGAGACAGCCCCTCCGCTGGTCATAAGGCTTGGCCTGAGCAGATGACTCACACCTTCCTTACCAGTGGACCCGACCATTAGCTGTCCTGCCTCCACTGAGTTGTTTTAATTTTCCTTTGACTTTAATCACAACCATGAGCGTGCTGAGAAAAACCCACACATCGTGGACATAGTCCTCCTCAGGGTCTCGTGTCGTTGCAGCCCTGTGTCCTTACCAGTCGGGTCCCATCTCCCCACGCTGTGCAGGAACGCCATGTTTGCCTGATGACTGAGGGAGAGGAGCACTCCGGCCTGAACCCTTGGCAGTGTCTGTTTCCATTTCAATGGAGTCATTGTTAGGGCTCTTGTGGAAAGCCTTTCTCCTTTGGAAAAAGACCTCCAGGGGTCCTGGGTGGCTCAGTCCTTAAGCGACTGCCTTCGGCTCAGGGCGTGGTCCTGGCATTATGGGATCGAGCCCCACATCAGGCTCCTCCGCTGGGAGCCTGCTTCTTCCACTCCTACTCCCCCTGCTTGTGTTTCCCCTCTCTGGCTGTCTCTCTCTTTCTCTGTCAAATAAATAAATAAAATCTTTAAAAAAAAAAGACCTCCAGTGCAGAGAAGCCTAAAGTTGTGGGGACAAGAAGCAAAAGTTGGCTACTGGATACATAAGAGTAACAGTGAGAGGAGCCCCTCACATTGCCATCCCTTCATTAATAAAGATGAGAATCGTGGCTATGGGAGAGAGAGCTCCATATACTGGCCAATGAGGAAGAGGATTGACATCCTCTAAATTATATTACCCCAGCCCCTCAAGGTACTGCTGCCAAGTTAGAACCAGAACTGTGGCTTTAAAAGATCATTCCAGGACTTTTTTTGAAAGTGTCACTTCAGGATGTTGAGGTGGATAATAAACCTACTGAATTCCATAAGCATGTGCCCTGAGAGCAATTTCCTTGTTTATCAGTGGTGCTGTGTGGAATACCATGACAGTGGCTAAGGCATTCTCTAAATCCATAAATGTTGGTTTTCTCAAATATCTATGGGTGTGAAGGAAGATCCATTTCCACAATCAGCATCTATTTGAGTACAAAGAGCTACCTTTCCCTGATGAAAGGAAAGCAAAATAATCAGTCTGCCAACTGGTAGTTAGCCGACTGACCACTTGGGGGTATGGTGCCGGCTCAGGTGCTCAGGGTTGGTGAGCACTGCTGGCAGATGGAGCAGTCAGCCATACCTGCCACAGCATCGGTGTTGGTGAGTGCAAGTTCCTGTTTATGGTCCATGCACGAACTGCATCCCTCCTTCCATGACCGTGACACTGCATTACTGCTTGGAAGATGGAAGGGTGCATCTAGGGAGGTATGGGGGTCGTCCTAGGAGTTCAGAGTGGCCTCAGCCGAGAGACAGCAAGGGAATGGGAACCTCAGTCCTACAGCCTTAAGACACTAGAGATGCCAATTACCTGAAAGGGCTAGGAAGCAGTTAGTTAATGACCCAGCATGGCCAACACCTTGAGTTCAATTGCATGAGACCCTAAGCAGAGAACCCAATCGAGCCAGCCTGGACTTCTGACCTGTGGAACTCCTTGATCATACTTTTGTGTCATTTCACACTGCTAAATATGGGGTGACTTACTAGGCACTATTAGAACACTAATATGGACAAGTGCCTGCATATCGCAATGTCCCAGCTGAAAATCAGGCATGATGCTTTCTCTTTTCCAGTCAAGCGGTCACAGGGAGCTCCCCATGAGGCCATAGGTGTAGCCTCAGAGAACTTTATTCTTCTGGGCCTCACTCCAAGCTGGCCGGTTCTCAGGTCACTTTTCGGGTGGTCATAGTACCACAAAACCATAAACATATGTGTTACCACCAGCACTTCGTAGGCCACCTCTTTGCTGTCTCCCTTTTTTAATGGTAAGAAGGTTGAGATTTGTCAATTTGCTGTTCACTGTAGAAGCACAATCTTGTCCTGCCCCAGACTACTAAATCTCTGAACATTTTACTAAGTGGCAAGGCCTCTGATTTTGTGTGGGCATTAATTTCTACGTCTGTCTTTCAAATGTGTTGCCAATGTGTCTATTAGCTTCTACTTCTCAATCAGAATAATGACATCAATGAAAGGAATAGTTCCATGTCCATTGTAAGGGGAAGGTGATCAAGGTCCCTAAGGAACAGTTTCTGGCATTGGCTCAGAGAGCTGATAGAAGCCTGAAGTAGGAAGTAGTGGTGCCCTTTCCAGCTGAAGGCAAACTCTTTCTGGGGATATTTTCTAAAGGAGAAAAAAAGCATTTGCTCAACCAAATAGCTATACCAGATGCCCAGGAATGTGTTGATGGCTAACGCAATGGAACCACAAGTGAAACAGCTGCTGTAATTGAAGTCAACAACCACCTAAGTTTATAACTGGCTGTCCTTCTCCAAGATCTATAAGTTCTGCCCAGGCCAAATAGGTAAGATGAAAGGGACATGTTCAGAATCAGCACCATGCATCTTCCAAATTCTTAATGGTGCCACCAATCACCACTGGGTGGATTAATGGAAAATCCGAGAACCATGAAGAGTCTGTACTGAGGTAAAATTCCATTAATGACCTGACCTCCATTACTGTGCCTGGTGGACCACAGTGATGCTTTGTGTCTCCTGGAATTAGTGTCATTCTGATCCAGTATTGAGCAATCTTCAAGAATTCTGATTTCTATCTTACCTTTCCGTGTTGCAGTGTCATGCAATACCTGGCCACAGGTCCATCGGGGGAAGGCTGGGACAACAATTAACAGCATAAATATTTGGCAGTGTAGCATGGTCCTTCCTCAGGGGCAAGCCGACAGTAATTTCTGACCAACAGAGAAGAGAAGAGCCACACAGAGCTCTTTACAGATGCCTGGGCTTCCCCTAGAAAATAGTTACCAGAATGTTGGTGAATGTCCTGTCTTCCGGATTTGTTAATAGGGAAAGGATTTCATGTAATGGTCCTTGCTCATTCAGTAGTCTCTGTCGAGCTGCATCCTCATCTGATGCTGGAGCAGGGCAGGAATTCAGGAACAAGAGATCAGGAGCAGACTGGAAGCCACAGACATGAGCCTCACGCCCCACAAAGACCAACTGAAGCCCATGCCTGTCCCCCCACCTTGGGGAAGAGGGTGTTCTGCAGGGGTCAGGGCCAGAAAGGACTAACTCCCAAGGCCCTTTACTCTGATGCACAATAGATGCCTCCTCAGGGAGGCCTTCCCTGACCACCCTATTTAAACTACTGCCCACCTTTTCGCATCTGTCCATCCCATTTCAAGTTTGTGCAGACTACTTAGTACTACCTGACAGTTGCTCTGCTTGTCTAGTGTCTCATGGAAGATCGATGAGAAAAGTGTCCAGTTCACTGTTCTTTCCCACCTAGATAAGCAGCTGGCACTTAGATGGTTTCTACAAAATATCAAATGAATTCATTCTAATCTTCACGACCAGCCTGGGAGTTTGATGCTGTCAGGAGGCTCAGTTTGCAGGAGGTGATGTGGAAACACACAGAGGTTGGGTACATAGCCCCAGGTCATGAGCAAATAAGGGCGGACCTGGACCAACGAAACAGAGACCGGTCTGGCTTGAAGCCAAGTTCTTTCCACTCCTCCAGGGCTGCCCTCTGACTCCACTGCTTCTGACTGCCCCTGGCCCACAGTCTCCCATTGTTCCTTGTTTGTCATCTGACCCTGGATCTGGGACATTCTCGGCTCACTCTCCCTCCCTGACAGGAGCTCCCAGGGGCTAAGTGCTCCTAGGCAGACAATTTCTGCAACATGGAGTGGATCAAGGAAGAAAGTCTGCTGGAAGCTAAATCCCACATCCCCTTAGGGATGGTGTTCCCACCCCCCAAGAGCACATCGGCCTGTGTCATAACTCTCTGCTCATTGAGACTGTCTCCCTTGTACTCCGGGTTCCCCAGAGTTCATCTCCATGTAGTTGGCACACAACGTTAAGGACCCCAGCGATCACTCCTCATCACCCTCAGCATGAACCCACAAATTTCTGGGTGCCACTGAGTGCAGGCCCTGAACACACTCGGAATGTCTGAGTTCTTCCACTCCTGCACAGGATTTTTGGAGTAGCGATTATTTAGCCCTTCTGTTGTGAGGAGATTCTGGCCAAGGCAGGTGAGGGGACAGGCATGGTGGCCCTCTCAGGAAGTGGTAAGGCCAACTCTAATGATTGGGAACAGACAAGCAGCAGGGCCTCTGGAGCCAGAGAATGGTTTTAGGAGCCTTGATGAGGGCGGTGAAGTTAACCCCAGGTGCTAATCTCCCGGTCCTGCCTCTATGACAACTTACCCTGATGGTTCAGGAAAGAGCTTTCGCATAACAAGTAGATCATCTCTGAAGGTCAAAAATCAGGGTCCCGCATTATTGTGCCCTTGGATGTGCAGCAGGCCTCCACCTCCACCTGATCATCTGGTTCAAGCTGACTTTCCATGGGTTCATTATCCAATTCACGTAATCACTAAGCGTGATGGTCAGGGAACTTAAAGAGAGAAATAGAGTTATCCCCTTCTAGCAAAAGTCCCTCGTGTGGGCAGCAGTGGGCTGCACAGACCCCTGTTTAAACTGCTTTAACCATGACATTGAACCATTCAGGCAGGAAGAACCGACAAGTGCAATCGCGGAAGGGGCAGTTGAAAAGAGCCGTGCATCTGTCCAAGCACACTTGGGACCCCCCAACTCTCCCCCATCCCTATGCTGCAGCCACCCTGCCTCCTGCTTCCCTGCATGTGGCATCCTGCACCCATTCAGGGGCCCTTGCAGCTGGATTTCCCACTGCCTCAACTCCCCTTCCCAAGTCTTGTCACCCTTCTCCTCTCTCCTTAAATGCCACCTCCTCAGAGCGGCGCTGTGTCAGCCATCTAAAGTAAGACCCTCAGTAGTACGTACCACCTCTTCTTTGTTCATTTGGCAGAGAAAGACAAATAACATATGATTTCACTCGTATGTACAAGTTAAGACACAAAGCAAATGAACAAAGAAAAAAGGGACAGACAAAAGAGCAGACTCTTAAGGATAGAGAACAAAGTGGTGGTTACCAGAGGGGAGGGGGTGCAGAGATGGGTGAAATAGGTGAAGGGGATTAAGAGCCCACTTATCATGAGCATTGAGTAATGTGTACATTTATTGAATCACTATATTGTACACCTGGAACTATTATAACACTATGTTAATTATATTGGAATTAAAATAAGTAAGTAAATATATTTTCAAAAGTCATTGAAAAGATATTGTAAAAATGAAAAGCAGGTGTACCTTTGTGTATGGTGTGAGAGAGTGGTCAAGTTTCATTCTTTTGCAGGTAGCTGTCCAATTTTCCCAGCACCATTTATTGAAGGGACTGTCTTTTTTCCACTGGATGTTTTTTCCTGCTTTGTCAAAGATTAGTTGCCCAAAGAGCTAAGGGTCCATTTCTTGGTTCTCTATTCTGTTCCCTTGGTCTATGTGTCTGTTTTTGTGCCAGTACCATGCTGTCTTTGTGATCACAGCTTTGTAGTACAGCTTGAAATCCGGCCATGTGATGCCCCCAGCTTTGGTTTTCCTTTTCAACAATTCCTTGGTGATTCGGGGCCTTTTCTGGTTCCACACAACTTTAAGGGCTGTTTGTTCCAGTTCTTTGAAAAATGTCATTGGTATTTTGATCGGGATGGCATTGAAAGTGTAGATTGCTCTGGGTAGCATGGACATTTTAACTGTGTTAATTCTTCTGATCCATGAGCATGGAATATTTTTCCATCTTTTTGTGCCTTCAATGTCTTTCAAGAGTGATTTGTAGTTTCTAGAATAGAGAACCTTTACGTCTCTGGTTAATTCCACGGTAACGTATGGTTTTTGGTGCTATTGTAAATGGGATGGATTCCCTAATTTCTCTGTCTTCAGTCTCATTGTTCGTGTATAGAAATGCAACTGATTTCTTAGCATTGATTTTGTATCCCACCACATTACTGAATTGCTCTATGGCTTCTAATAGTTTGGGAGTGGATTCTTTTGGGTTTTCCATATAGAGTATCATGTCATCTGCAAAAAGACAGTTTGACGTCTTCTTTGCCGATTTGGATACCTTTTATCCCTTGTTGTTGTCTGATTGCTGTTGCAAGGACTTCTAGTACTATGTTGAATAATAATGGCAGGAGTGGGCATCCTTGCCGTGTTCCTGATCTTAAGGGAAAGGCTTCCAGCTTTTCCCCATTGAGAATGATATTTGCTGAAGGCTTCTCATAGATGGTTTTTATGAAATTGAGGAATGTACCCTTTATCCCTACACTCTGAAGGGTTTTAATCAGGAAAGCATGCTGTATCGGGCCATGTGATGCCCCCAGCTTCAACCTCATCAATAAGAACCTCTTATGGTTCTTGATTCTTTTCTTGTTGATATGATCTATCACACTGATCAATTTGTGAATGTTGAACCACCCTTGCATCCCAGGGATGAATCCCACTTGGTCATGATGGATAATCCTTTTAATGTATTGTTGGATTCTGTTAGCAAGGATCTTGTTGAGAATTTTTGCTTCCATATTCATCAGGGAAATCGGCCTGTAATTCTCCTTTTTAATGGGGTCTTTGCCTGGTTTGGGGATCAAGGTAATATTGGCCTCATAGAATGAGTTTGGTAGCTTTCCTTCTGATTCTATTTTTTGAAATAGCTTTAGGAGAATAGGTATTATTTCTTCTTTGAATGTTTGGTAGAATTCCCCGGGAAATCCGCCAGGCCCTGGTGTTTTGTTTTTTGGAAGGTTTTTAATCACTGTTTCATTCTCTTCATAATTAATTGGTCTTTTTAAAAAATCAGTTTCTTCCTTTTTCAGTCTTGGTAGTTTACAGGTTTCCTGGAAGGCCGCCATGTCTTCCAGATTGCTTAATTTACTGGCATAAGAGCTATTGATAAAAATTTCTAATACTCCTTCCAATTTCATTAATGTTGGTTGTGACCTCTCCCTTTTCATTCATAATTTTATTAATTTGGGTCCTTTCTCTATTCTTTTGGATAAGTCTTGCCAGTGGTTTGTCATTTTTATTTATTCTTTCAAAGAACCAGCTTCTAGTTTTGTTGATCTGCTCTACTGTGCTCCTGGTTTCTAATTCATTGATCTCTGCTCTGATCTTGATCAACTGCTTTCTCGTGCTTGGATTAGGCCTGTAGCTCTGTTGCTGTTCCAGCTTCTTGAGGTGAGAATATAAAAACTGCATTTTAGATTTTTCTATTCTTTTGAGTGAGGCTTGGATGGCTATGTATTTTCCCCTTAGGACTGCCTTTGCAGTGTCACATAGGTTTTGGACCATTGTGTTTTCATTCTCGTTGGTCTCCATAAATTGTTTAAATTGATTTTTGATTTCCTGGTTTATCGAATCATTCTTGAGCAGGATGGTTCTTAGCCTCCAAGTGTTTGAGTTTCTTCCAAATTTTTCCTTGTGGTTAAGTTCCAATTTCAAAGCATTGTGGTCTGAGAATATGCAGGGAATAATTTCAGTCCTTTGGTATCAGTTGAGACCTGTTTTGTGACCCAGAGCATGGTCTATTCTTGAGAATGTTCCATGGGCATTAGAATAGAATGAGTATTCTTTGGTTCTGGGGTGTAGTGTTCTATATATGTCTATGAGGTCCATCTCGTCTAGTATGGCTTCAAAGCTCTTGTTTCTTTGTTGATTTTCTGCATGGGTGCTCTGTCTATTTCTGATAGTGGAGGTCCCCTACTATTAATGTATTTTTATCTATATGTCTCTTTATTGTGGTTAAGAGTTGGCTTGTGTATCTTGCTGCTCCCCTGTTGGGGGCATATATATTTATAATTGTCATAACCACTTGTTGGATACATCCTTTAAGAATAATATAGTGCCCTTCTGTGTCTCTAACTATAGTCTTCAGTTTAAAATCCAATCTGTCTAATATGAGAATTGCTACCCCAGCTTTCTTTTGAGGTCCATTGGCATGAAAGATGGTATTCTATCCCTTTACTTTCAGTCTGGATGTATCTTTAGGTTCAAAATGAGTCTCTTGTAGACAGCAAATGGATGGGTCATGTCTTTTTATCCAATCTGCAACCCTGTGGTGCTTTATGGGAGCATTTAGGCCATTTACATTGAGACTGATTTTTGAGATATAATTTTATTTTTTATTTTTTTAATGTTTTTTTATTATATTATGTTAGTCACCATACAGTACATCCCTGGTTTCTGATGTAAAGTTCGATGATTCATTAGTTGCGTATAACACCTAGTGCACCATGCAATACGTGCCCTCCTTACTACCCATCACCAGCCTATCCCATTCCCCCACCCCCCTCCCCTCTGAGGCCCTCAGTTTGTTTCTCATAGTCCATAGTCTCTCATGCTTCATTCCCGCTTCTGATTACCCCCCTTTCCTTATACTTTTCTTCCCCTACCGATCTTCCTAATTCTCATGTTCCATAGATGAGAGAAATTATATGATAATTGTCTTTCTCTGCTTGACTTATTTCACTTAGCATTATCTCCTCCAGTGCCGTCCATGTTGCAGCAAATGTTGAGAATTCGTTCTCTCTGATAGCTGAGTAATATTCCATTATATATATGGACCACAACTTCTTAATCTAGTCATCTGTTGAAAGGCATCTCGGTTCCTTCCACGCTTTGGCTATTGTGGACAATGCTGCTATGAACATTGGGGTGTGTATGGCCCTTCTCTTCACTACGTCTGTATCTTTGGGGTAAATACCTAGTAGTGCAATGGCTGGGTCATAGGGTAGCCCAATTTTTAACTTTTTAAGGGACCTCCACACTGTTTTCCAGAGTGGCTGTACCAACTTGCATTCCCACCAACAATGTAGGAGGGATCCCCTTTCTCCACATCCTCTCCAACAATTGTTGTTTCTTGCCTTGTCAATTTTTGCCATTCTAACTGGCGTAAGGTGGTATCTTAGTGTGGTTTTGATGTGAATTTCCCTGATGGCTAATGATTTTGAACATTTTTTCATGTGTCTGTTAGCCATTTGTATGTCTTCATTGGAAAAGTGACTGTTCATATCTTCTGAAGATATGATTTTAATGATGCCATGTTGCCAGTAAAGTCTTTGTTTCTATAGATTGTGACTTTCTGTTCTGTATCACTCTTGGGGCCTTTTTACTCTTATAGAACCGCCCTTAATATCTCCTGGAGGTCTGGTTTTGTGGTTACGAAGTTGGTCAGTGACTGGCGATTCTGGAAGGTCTTTATCTCTCCATCAATTCTGAATGACAGCCTTGCTGCATAAAGGATCCTTGGCTGCATGTTTTTCTCTGAAAGAGCTTTAAAAATGCCCCCCCCAACCCTTTCTCTTATTCCAGGTCTGTGTAGACAGGTCTGACGTAATTCTGATACCTTTGCCTTGGTACGTGAGAAATTTCTTTGTCCTGGCCGCTTTCAATATTGTATCCTTGGATCTAATATTTGCGACTTGCACTATGATGTGACATGGCATAGGTTTGTCGTGGTTGAGCTTGGGAGGGGTCCTCTCTGCCTCTTGGACACGAATGTTTGTTTCCTTTGCTAGATTAGGGAAGTTTTCAGCTATAATCTGTTCAAATATCTCTTCAAGACCTCTGTTTTTCTCCACCCCCTCGGGGATGCTGAGGATTCTGGCATTGGAACGTTTCATTGAGTCAGTAATCTCCCGTAACCTACAATCTTGAGATTGGATTTTTTTGAGCCAAGTTTCTGTCTTAGCTTTCTCTTCTACTAACCCCTCCTCCAATTTGCCGATTTGTTCTTCTGCCTCATTCACCCTGGCCGTCAGAGCATCTAGTTTTGACTGCATTTGATTCATAGCATTTTTAATTTCTGCCAGATTCACTCTCATTTCTGCCCTTAGAGATTCTATATTGTCATTAATAGTTTTTTCAAGCCTACACATCATCTTGACCATTGTTACTCTGAACTCCATTTCTGACAATATGGTTATATCCATATCCATTAGTTCTGTGGCAGAGGCCCCAGACTCATTGTCTTTTCTTTGCTGGGGGGGGATTTCTCCTTCTCGTCATTCTGATGAGGAGAGGTTACGGGTTGCTCAGAGCCCAAATTATTGACCAGGACCCAGGCAGTGCACACTTTTTTTATAGGGACCTTAGGGATGTGGGCTTCTTGATTTTTCAGCCTGCCTTCTGGGGGAGGGGCCTGCCGTGCCAGTACTCAGGCAACCCTGTTTGGGTAGGGTCTCCGCGTCCCCTACGAGGGGGGATGGGGATGGGCGCACTGTGAGCTGGTATTTCCAGGCTTTTGTTCTCTGGCGGCTTTCCCTGGCGGTTTGCTGTGCCTCTTCTAAGAGTCAGAGCAGCAGTAGCCGAATCCCAGCTTCTGTCTCAGAACAGAGGGATCGCGGACCGTTCTCCACTGATGTTCTGGCCACTTTAACTCTTATTTTGTTGGTGCTGCTCAACCCTGCAGCATCCCGGGATGTGTGCCCCACAGCCGGCGTCCAGTCCCTCACTTCCAGGGCCAGCTCGTCTCTGTCCTTTGTGTTTCTAATACCGCCAGCCGCGCCCACGCGCTCCGGAGCTCCAGTTTTCAGACTGCTCGCGCACGTTCCCCGGCTCACGGTCTCAGTCTGCTCTCTCACGGGTGCCGGTCCATGAGTCCGGCCCGCTCCCCAGTGCAGGTGGCTACCGCTTCCCGGCGCCCGAATGCAGGGGCTCCCTCCCCCTTCTGTTTATCTTCCGATATCTGTGCGCGGCTTCACAGCTCCCCGATTTGTACCTCAATACTCAGCGCTGGTGATGTTTGTTTATAGAGATCCAGATGTATCTTCCTGCATCTCACGTTGATTCTGTGGGTGTTAAGCATGGTCTGGTACCTATCCAGCTCAACTCAGAAGACCAGCTAAAAAGGGGACCCCTACTCCCCTGCCATCTTAACTCTCAGCCTGGGGGAACTTTTGAAGCCACTGAATTTGCATATTTGTTACACAAAATTAAGAACCAATAACATTCTCTGAATCTACACCCACGTCCTCATGTGCATGTCAAGGAACCAGTTGGCTAGAGAAGCAGTCTAGGAGGCCTGGTTTACAGGTAGTTTTCACAATATGCGGGTACTGCATATGCTAGATACTTTCCAGAACAAAAAGGAAAGCAATATAAATAATTTACAGTCAGATGCAGTGGATATAAAACTTATTTAAAATGTAGCCTGCAAGAGGAGGAACTTCTGCATTGGTGGAGGAAGGGCCTGTGAAAATCCACTCTAGCACACAGGCAATGAGAACACAGGCAAATCAGATTACGGTGAGCAATCTTGTCTTGCTTTCATTTTATGTGCAAGTAATACTTCATATGTTTCTCCCCCAAGAATAACCTATAAAGCAGATTTCTGTAGAGAAATTTTTACCAAATGCGATTAATTTTTCCTCAGGATTATGATGATCAAATAATCCGCCTCTACTTCTGTTAACACAGTCAGCCAGTATTTGATTGATCCACTCTCAGCTTCAAACCGAAACCTTTCGCTGATATGTAAAAAATATTCTGGTTCCTAGAAATCTTAAGAGTGGCTTGATCTCACAACCTTGAGATCATGACCTGAGCTGAAATTAAGAGTTGGATGCTTAACCCACTGGCCCACTCAGGTGCTCCAAAAATAAGGTGTTTTTTTTAAAAAAGTAGTTCCCTGTTTCCTAAAGTTCATGTATTTTATATATATAAATTCATTACTCTAATATTTATTAATCATCTCCTATGTAGAGAGCCTTGAGTGCTCAGTTGTACAAAGAAGTGTAATCCTGAATGAAATAAACTTACAATTTGAAACGAAAAAAAAAAAAAAGTATTTTCATGTGGCGTGTGTGACCGAGTTCTGCCTGTAGGGGGCACCGGAGACGTGCCGGGGGGAAAGCTAGCTTCCTGGTTCTGGGCAGCTGGCACAGTGGAGTTGGGGGGGGGGGGGCATTAGGCTTCTCCAGCACCAGCCTCCTTACCTCGCACAGCTTCTCGGGGGGCCAGGCTGCTGCAGGACAGTGTGGCCAGCATCACAACATGGCCTGCAGCGGCCCTTACACCTACCTCACCGGGGACAGTAATAATAGATGAGCCTTCTGGTCAGACACTTCCCTGTGCACACCCCCCAGACCCCCTAGGGGGCGTATATCCAGCAACTCCCAGGGGCACATTTCCAGAACGTTCTACCTGAGAGGCACCACAAATTGACTGCCACTGTGTGAGTTGCTTCCAGGCTCCGGGAACAAGGTCAGGATTTCAACCCTGGGAGTGCGGATTCATCTCCCTGGGGACTCTCTCTGTGCCCTGCAGGTGCCTCTCCCTTGGCTGCGGTGTCTTCCTGGGGAATCTTCCTCGGTCTGTGGAGACACGTGGTTGGGTTCTGATCTCAGCACCGGGCGAGTCATTTTCGGGGCGGCTTATCTCCGCCATGTTGCAGAGGAATCTGTCCTTGGTGGTGTCTCTGAGTTCCGTGAGGGATGTTCTTTGTGTAATTCTCTCCTGGCTGGTTCAGGGACGCATCTTTGGGTGCTATCTTAGTCCTAAGCGGGGCGGAGGGGGTCTGGGGCGTAGCAGGGATTCGCGGTTTCAGTGGGGGGTGTGGAGGCACAGGGGGTGTTTCCTGGCTCTCATTTTAAGCTTTGTGAGGGGGATGTTTCCTCGGGTGCATCACCTCAGCCCTGGGATTCCTCTCCCTGCGGGCTTCTGCCTCAGCCTGTGAGACACTCTCCTTGGGGGTTAGCTCGACACGAGGGCGCACTTTGCCTTGGGTGCTCTGTCTCAGCCATGCTGGGGCTGGGCTTTCGTGCTGTTCTGCTGGTCCCTGGTGGGGACTCTTAGTCCCGCGGAGACTTTCATGGGTGCTCCGTCCCTTCCAATGGGGGTGCTGTTCCTCCGATGCTTCAAGACGAGAGGGAAACTCTCCCAGGGGGGGCTCTGTGTGAGCCGAGGGGCAGGGGGAGAACTTCACCGTGGGCGCCTTCTCAGCACTGGGGGTTTGGACTCTTTCTGGAAGCTCCCTCTGAGGTCTGGGGAGCTGAGACTCTTCCTCAGGGTCCATCTCTGCCAGCAGGGGGATTGTGCCTTGAGAGCTCTCTCAGCCCTGGGTGAGGAGGGCTCCTTGGGCACTTACCCTCCCTGATGTAGGGGGGGCTCCTCTTTCCTGGCTGCTGACTCAGCTGTGGCTGGGGAGCATTTTGGGGGCTCTGGCTCTGCCTCAAGGGGTGGATTGTCCCTAGTGTGTTCTGCCTCAGCCTTTGTGGTGAGGTGGTAGTTGGCTGCTCTAATGCACTGTGGGGTGGCCTGTTCTTACTTGGATGCTCAGCCTGGGGTGGAGTCATTTTCCTTGATTTCTGTATGTCAGTCTTGCAGGGGTTCTATTTCTAACCTTTTATGTGTGACCTTGGTCATCAAGGTGGGAATCTGGGGCTGACAATGTATGAGAGTTGGTTGCATTCATTATTCACGAACACTTGCTATATAGGGAGTCTTTAATCTCAGTCACCCTGGGGGGTGTGCAGGGATCTTTCATTATGTCTAAATATGAATTTTGTACTGAATAATGTGGTTTATTGGCCATTCATATATGTCTTTTATGAAGAGCCTTTCCAGGACTTTTACCCACATGTTATTGAGATATTTGTATTTTTAAAATTGATTTGTAGTTCAACATATATTCATTCTTACACATATTTACATATATAATTTTGTGTGTCTTTTGCTGATCTTTTTTTTTTTTGGTCACACTCTTTTTTTTCTAAAAGAGAGAGAGTGTGGACACACGAGTGGGGGAGGGGTGTGGTAGCGGGAGAGGGAAACAGAGAATCTCCATTAGGCTTCCAGCCCCGTGTGAGCCCAATATGGGGCTTGATCTCACCACCCTGAGATCATAACCTGAGCTGAAATCAAAAGTCAGATGCTTAGCCAATTGGGCCATACAGGTGCCCCATGTCTCTCTCTGTTTTTAATTTTCATTTATTTATTAGAGGTAGAATCCAGGCACACGTGAGAGAGAGAGAGAGAGAGAGAGAGAGAGCGACAGAGAGCACGAGCAGGAGAGAGAGGCAGATGGAGAAGCAGCCTCCCCAGTGAGTAGGGAGCCAAATGCTGGGCTCCATGCCGGGATCCGGGGACCATGACCTGAGCCGAAAGCAGACATTAACCAGTTTAGCCACTCAGATGCCCTGTATGTCACTTTCTTAATAGAAGTGTCTTTTTGATGAAAAGAAGTTCTCGGTTTAATTAAGTCTAATCATTCTATCCTTCATGGTCAGGGCTTTCATTGTTTTCAAAAGCTTTGCCTACTCTAAAGCCACGAAGGTGATATCCCAAGTGTCCTTCTAGAACTCCTGTTCACCGGAGATCAAATTGTATGGATGGGAAGGGGATCAGAGCAGAGGTGCAGTTCCCCGTAGGGAGCAGGTGGACTTACTGAAAGGACCACAAAGGCTTGCAGGTCCCCGTGTCAGCCATCTAGCACCTGCTGATTCCAGATGTATGTCTCGACTCTGTCCTGTGGCACTGGAGTATCCGCCCACCGTTGCTCCAACACCACAGAGCTGTCGCTGCCCCTCCGTCGCGGTACGTCTGCCGTCTGGCAGTGCGCGCCTTCCAACCTGCTGCTTTTGCTTAAACGTTGTCTCAGCTGTTCTAGGCCCTTTGATATCCACATACTGTTTACTGTCAGCTCTTGTACTTCCCCCAAAAGGAACAGGATGGGTTCATTTAAATTTTAAATAAATATTTACTTATATGTTAAATATGATGCGATACTTTTTCTGGGAAGAAATGACAATAATGACGTAACGAGTCTTCCAATCCACATGGTATGTATTTCTCTCCATTTACTGAGGCCTTTCATTTCTGTCCATGAGGATTATATTTCACGTGTCGTGCTCAGCACACCTGTTGCTAGGTTTCTCCTATGGGTTTCTTTTTTTTTTTGAGATTTTTTATTTTTAATTAATCTCTATACCCAATGTGGGGCTCGAACATACAACCCCAAGATCGACAGTCCCACCGTCCACTGACTGAACCAGCCAGGTGCCCCTTGATGTTCTTGACACTGCTTTAATGGTATTCAAAATATCTTTTTCTTTTTTTTTTTTTTAAAGATTTTATTTATTTATTCGACAGAGATAGAGACAGCCAGCGAGAGAGGGAACACAAGCAGGGGGAGTGGGAGAGGAAGAAGCAGGCTCATAGCGGAAGAGCCTGATGTGGGGCTCGATCCCAGAACGCCGGGGTCACGCCCTGAGCCGAAGGCAGACGCTTAACCGCTGTGCCACCCAGGCACCCCCGAAATATCTTTTTCTAACTGGTTTGTTATTACACAGAAATACACGTGTTTTTGATTCTTGCTGTTTATCCAGTAGCTTGACGCTTGTACACTTATTAATTCTCAGGATTTTAATTCCTTTTGGATATTCTATGTACAAAAACATGTCAACTATGAACAATTACAACCTCGCTTCTCCTCCGGTATGTTCTTGAAAACACAACGGACAGCCTTGTCTTCTGTCACCATTAAATACGGCACTTGTGTACATTTTTGGGGCGGGAGAGGTATCTTTTCTTAGGTTCAAGAAGTTGCCTTTCACCTGAGTTGCTGATGATTTTTACCATGTATAGGTATCCAACGTCAACCCGTTTATGAAAGTGGCCCTGTGTCTTTTTTCTGGTTTTTGCTGTTTATGTAGCGCATTTCACTGATGAATTTTCCAGGGTGAAACGAATCTTCCTTCCAGCAAGACACATGACCTTTGGATTTTTATGTCCTGTTTAATTTCACTTGCTAACCAATTGTGTTGTGCGTCTATATTCAGGAGAGAGATGTGGTTCTTTCGTTTTCTTTCTTGCAGTGTTTTTGGTACATGTTGGTAACATGTTTATCTTGGCCTCAGAAAATGAGTAGAGAACTCACACCCTTTCTCCTCTGTTCCGAAAGAGTTTGTGTAAGTCTGGTCTTATTTGCCTCGTGAATGTTTGAAGGACTCGTCAGGAAAGCCTTCAGGATTGAAAGGCTCGTCATTTGGTGCTAAACGTCGTACCCCATACAGGAGCCTTCAGATTTTCTGTTTCTTCTTGGTGAGTTTTGGAATGTTTCATTGTTCTAGAAAAGAGTCTATTTCATCTGTTTCCAAATTTGCTATAAAGTCAGTATGGGTGTTCCCGCTGTCTCTCACAGAGCTCTTCTCTGGATGCAGGGCTCGCTCTCCTGCTTGGTGCCTAGTATTTTTTATCTGAGGCTGTATTGTCGTCGATAATCGTGCCAAGGAGCCGTCTCAGTGTGTGCAGGCTGCCATAGCGACATGCCAGAAACTGGGAAGATGACAAGGACAGAAATGTGTGGCCCAGGGCTGTGGAGGCCGGGACACCAGGACCAGGCTGATGGCACCAGGGTGATCTAGGGAAGGTCTGCGGCCTGTTTCAAGCCAGGCACCGTTGCTCTGCCCTCAGTGGTGGGAGGGCTCGGGCTCTCTCTGCAGCCCCCTTTCTGTAGCACTGATCCGATTCGGGAGTGGGCCACCGTTTGGACCTCGGCACCTGCCAAGGGACCCTAATATCTCCTAATACCAGCTCCCCTGAGGGGTTGGATTTCAATGCATGGTTGTGGGAGACATGAGTGTCAGAACACAGCATAGCGCTCACTCTACTTTCCTGGGATCTATTGTAGTCTTTTCACACCTTCCTCCATGGACAGACCTCATTCATTTGCAGCAATGTTTCTTCTCTAACAAAATGTAAAGCTGTAAGTTTTCCTCTCTGTTCGTCATTCTACGTGTCACACAGAATCGGTCATGTGATGTTCTCCTAGAGTTCAGTAATAAGTATTGATTTAGAGTATGTTGTACAGGTTTGAAGGACCTTTTGTTGTGTTGCTAAGAAGTACTTCTTTGATTTCATTTTCTTTAGAGAACATGGTGTGCATGACATTAAGGATTGGGGTTTATTGGCAGGGTTGCCAGTGTTTGCCTGCTCGAGAAGAAATGATATTCTGATGACTGAATGCAGGACTCTGTGTGAGGCCATGATCAAGCCTATTGAGAGTGGTATCTTTCAATCTATGCATTTGCTATCTGGGGGCTGAGCCCACCAAACTGGCACATTCTGAATGGTGCCCCGGAGAGCAAAATGATTGCTGGAGGTGGACATGTGCACAAAAGGATTCCACCCTGCAAACCTTAGGACGTCTTCTGGGAGCGCTAGGGAAGGATGTAACCGCATTCTCCTGCTACACAGGACTTGAGTAGCACGTAACTGAGGAGCCTGGCAGCCACTTTGCAATCATGAGGAGGAGCCAGAACTGGGATGAAGTGGCTTCTAAGAAGCAGAAGAGAACCTGGGGAAGGGAGCCAACGTTTGGTCATATTATTCATACAGGATTCAGCTCATTTGATGCTAATGTCCACTTAGCTGTTGGTTTCTTGTATCATTTTAGCTAAACACAGGAGAGGTTTCTGCTCCTGCGATTGAAAGCAACCTATGCAAATTGTGTTCACCATGGCAAGTAAAAGAGCAAAGAAAAGATGCATTTGGAAATAGCAGAAATTGTACCAGCCGGCAACGACCACTTTTCACAATCACTATGCCCATAGCCTGACATCTTCTCTTAAAAAGGCAATATTCTTATGAGATTTGGATCTTAGTGTGAAGAACGTCCATTTGCCAGCGCTTCCCCACGGTGCCCAGACTCCACTTTTAACAATTAAGAGACTGCAGAGCAGCTGTGAGAGGGAGAAGGGCTCTCTCTGCACTTCTGCAGGCGGGTACCATGGAGGGTGCCAGGCGGGAAGCCCTTCTCCCTTGAGGTCATGTATCCCTTCAAATCCGTATTTTGAATTCTTTGGGTAAATACCTAGTACTGCAAATGCTGGTTCATGACGTAGTTCTAGTTTTCACTTTCTGAGAAACCTCCGTACTGTTTCGGAAGGGTTGCAGTTTTCTCATTAATGGGACATGTTTCTTGTTGCTCCTCAGGAAGTGATGAGTGAGAAAGGAGAGGAGTCCGCTGTTGGGCCCAAAAGCCAAGTGAAAAGTCCTGGGAAATCCATCACTCCATCTCCAATTAAGAAAAGGCTGAGCATGCGGCTGCTGTCAGTGGAGGAGGAAGGAGAGGGAGCATCCCACGCCGGGGGCTCAGCCGTGTCCATGGAAGATGGTGAGAATGCCAGGCCTCCCCTCCCCTCCGTGACCTGACCTGAGCCAGGGTAGCCTGGCCTCTGGCTCCTCCACGCCACGGGAGCAGTTCCCATCAAGGTCACTGGCTTCGGGTGATGCTGCCTTAATTTCTCAGTCACGCTGGACCAGGTGGTCACTCTGTCCTTCATGGAAACATTGCTGGCTTCCCCACCACTTGACTCTGCTGGTTTCTTCATAGAAAGATACACCCTCATTCTCCTCTCTGTCCTTCCTTCTCTCCTCCTAACACCGTCATCATTCCAGAGTCCCACCATTACACTGTCCCTCATCGCACGCCGCCTCAGGATTCAGCAAGCTGCTCCCCTGGCTTCTGAGCTCGCATCCTGCTTTTCCACCTGACCCCATACAGCTCATGGGTTCCCGTGAACCGAGAGTGACTGTGGCCACACAGAAATCAGACCATTACATGCATATGGTCATCAACTCCCCTGAGCGCTCAGAACAGAGTCTGAGCTCCCGACACTGGTCTCCATGCCCTGCATGACCTGGCCCTGCCATCCTCTCCTGCCATCATGTGTCCTCTCTGTGACCTTCTAGTTCTCTCTCCCTCTGAACTGTGCTCCATGGCCCTGGCTCGTTCCCTCCTAGGGATCCTGCCCTGTCCTCCCGGCAGCTAGAACTCCTCTTCTGCGTGTGCACAGGCCGCCTCTGTCTCCTGCTCCCGGCTCTGCCTAGGGGTCACCTCCTCAGAGGGCCCTGCCTGACCACACCGTCATGGAGGCTTCCCTCCTGCTCTCACTCACAACCCTGCTTCCTTCCTTCCTCACATGAATTCAAACCCTCTTATCACCTTTGTTCATTGCACATTTACCTGCTGACGTCCACAGAGGTTATACATTCCAAAAGGAGAGGGTTTCTTCTGTCTGGTTCATGGCTGATCCCCACTGTTGGCTTGATGCTTGGCACAGAGGATGAGTGAATGAAGTAGACGTGTCCAACTGGGAGTGCCAATATTCATTTTGAGACAAAACCCAGATGACAAAGATCCATTTGCTGACTGGGATTTCTAGTGACGGAGTGCCAATATCAGGCATCCTGACATCAAGTGACACATTCAGCTTGCCACCTCGTAGAGGGCATCCAGGTGACATGAAGTCACGAGTGCCAGGGCTCTGTGAATGTTTGCTAATTGGTTACACTGTCCACGTCTGTCTCTGGGTATGCGTAGCGCCAAGAAGAGCTGCCTTGCTGTATTATCTTCCCTGAGGTCAGAATTTCAGGTCTGATACAATTATCTGGTATATTCACCTGCTATGAAATGAAAATTTTAGAGACTGTGGAGCCCATGGATGTGTGTGGGGGGGTCGCTGAAATGCACGTCATTGCAGCTCCACGGTCAGTTAGGTTTCCGGGTGCACCTGTCGTTCACAGTACCCACGGGGAGGGGAGGAAAGGTGGTCTATCCCCACCTGCTGGCTTCTGGTCAACATCTCTTCCTCCCGAGCTTATGAATATGGCAGGAGACGGTATTCCACACGGTAAGTTGGATTGTTTGTCTCAGGACTTGACCAGCGTCAGCAAGGGTGGGCTGATTCACAAAGCTGGTGGTCATGCCCTGGTGGGAGGAATCATTGCCAGCTGTCTCTCTGCAGATGACCTCAAGGTCACAGCAATGTCTGTGTCTGGAGATATGCCAGATCAACTGCCCATTCCGGTGAAAATCAATACGGAAATCAAAGAGCAATTAAAGATGGAAATTCGACAGCTTGGAGGAAGTAAGTAGAATAAGCACTTCCGTCCATGAAACCACAGGAAGTCTTTCCCATTCTATGATTCAGACTAGATTCAACCAACCTCTTGAGGCTCATCCTTTGCCAGAATTGGATTTTCACAATTGGAATGGCTCCTCTTTATTTTGACTGAAATGTCCCCGTAAACCTTTTTGTCTTGTTCCCTTGTATTTCTTAAGTGGTTACTGTGTACCAGATTCCACTGGTGGCTGTGTCCGGATGTCTGAATGTAAGCATGGAAAGCACAGGTTCTCTGTAACGTTCTAGCCCTTGAATGATCGCTGAGACTCCAAGATTGACTTCTACCTCCCCTTTGTACTTTAGAGATGTTGAAGCTTTTTTTCTCTACATATCCCCAGAATATGAAAAAATCTCCAAATTGCTTGAAGGGGTGCAAGGACCTCCAGAAGTGCAGAAAAAATTTGTTGTGTATGCCATGAAGGAAGCGGCAAGGTGAGTGTGGGAGGAACTGTGCAGTATGTTTCCTGGCGGGGCCAGTGCGCTGCTGGGTGAGGGGTGGGGTCGGGCCTGCCTGGCGTTTCTCAAACCCTGGTCCTCACTCACAGTTCACGTTGTCTCCAGTTATTTAGATTGATAGTGTTTGAGTCTCTCCTTCTTCCAAGCTTGAAGAGCCTTCTGTTCACACCCGAGTTTGAGGTGGACCTTGACCCTGAACTGGCCCTCTGAATTTGCTGGATTGTCCCTTGCTTTGCAGATGTGTTTTCTGTTCTCCTATAAACTGAGGCTCTCTTTCCATTTCTACAGAGCCTCCTGCATCATAGGTCCTTTGGATATCCTTTGGTTAATGACTTGTTTCTCTGTTTTCAGATTTAAGAGACAAGACTTAGTAAGTCGCCTTGGGAATTTAGTAGAAAAAATAGAATTTGAGGATTTCTCAACAAAGATGAAGACTCCCAAGTCTTCTAATCCTATTACCGCAGTGATCATTGAGAAAGCATAACCAGTTGGCCATCCTGGAATGCTACCGGATATTGTTGATGCCTCCGAGCACGAGTTAGCTAAGAATTTGTTTTCAGGAGGCTTTGAAATACTATTGAAACTTTAATGTTATAAATTCCTGTTAGTAAAGTTTGATTTGGCAATGCATTTAAAAGGATAATTTGTTGTTCGTTTGTTTGTTTTCCCCTGAAGAGGGGGAATGCCGTTAAGTCATGGGTTGACACTATATCCTAGCTCCTCAGCAGGTCACAGGCCTGTCGCTGGTATTTATAGCATCTTCTACACTAGCAATGTCTTTCTTTTAATTTTACATTTTAAGTAATCTCTACACCCAACATGGGGCTCGAACTCACAACCCCGAGATCAAGAGTGTTGTGATCCACTGACCGAGCCAGCCTGCACCCCATACACTCTCCATTTCTTTTCCTTTTGCCTGAGACAGCCCCTCCGCTGGTCATAAGGCTTGGCCTGAGGGGATGACTCACACCTTCCTTACCAGTGGACCCGACCATTAGCTGTCCTGCCTCAACCGAGTTGTTTTAATTTTCCTTTGACTTTAATCACAACCATGAGCATGCTGAGAAAAACCCACACATCGTGGACATAGTCCTCCTCAGGGTCCCGTGTCGTTGCAGCCCTGTGTCCTTACCAGTCGGGTCCCATCTCCCCACACTGTGCAGGAACCCCATGTTTGCCTGATGACTGAGGGAGAGGAGCACTCCGGCCTGAACCCTTGGCAGTGTCTGTTTCCATTTCAATGGAGTCATTGTTAGGGCTCTTGTGGAAAGCCTTTCTCCTTTGGAAAAAGACCTCCAGTGCAGAGAAGCCTAACGTTGTGGGGACAAGAAGCAAAAGTTGGCTACTGAATACATAAGAATAATAGTGAGAGGAGCCCCTCTCATTGCCATCCCTTCATTAATAAAGATGTGAGTCATTGGCTATGGGAGAAAGAGCTCAATATACTTGCTAAATTATATTACCCCAGCCGCTCAAGGTACGGCTGCCAAGTTAGAGCCAGTGCTTTGACTTTAAAAGATTATTCCAGGCCTTTTTTGAAATTGTCACTTTAGGATGTTGAGGTAGATAATAAACCTACTGAATTCCATAAGCTCAGCCAAAGAGGGACAGCAAAGCTCAGACAATTAGGGACAGTCCCAGCCCAGGCAATGAGGGGCATGCACAGCTTAGCCATTCAGCGATAGTCACAGTCAAGCCTATGAGGGACAGCCACACCCAAGCCTATGGGGGACAGTCAAGCTCAGCCAATGAGGGACAGTCATAGCCCAGCCAATGAGTGACAGTCAAGGTCAGCCAAAGAGAGACAGCCACACCAAATTTAATGAGGGACAGTCACAGCTCAGCTAATGAGGGACAATCGCAACTCAGCCAATGAGGGATGTTTAGAGCTTAGCCATCGAGAGAGTGTTCTAGCCCAGCCAATGAGAGACTGTCACCGCTCATGCATAATGGAAAGTCACAGCTTAGCCAATAATGGCAAGTCACAGCTCAGCCAATGAGGGACAGTCAAACTGAGGCAGTGATGGAGAGTCAGAAGCCAGCCCATGGGGGACATTCACAGCTTGGACAATGAGAGAGAGTCATAGCCTATCCAATGAGAGACAGTCAAGCTCAGCCAATGAGGGACAGCCACATTCAGCCAATTTGGGACAGTGAGAATTCAGCCAATGAGGGAGAGTCAGAGCCCACCCAATAGGGACATTTACAGCTTAGCCAATGAGAGAGCGATATAGCCCAGCCAATGAGAGACTGTCACAGCTTAGCCAATAATGGAAAGTCACAGCTCAGCCAGTGAGGGATAGTCAAATGTGAGCCAATGAAGGACAGTCAGAAATCAGCCAATGAGGGACATTCACAGCTTAGACAATGAGAGAGAGTCATAGCGCAACCAATGATGGACAGTCACAGCCCAGCCAATGATGGATTGACTGTCGTAATTGGCTGGGCTGTGATTGTTCCTCACTGGCTGAGCTGTGACTGTCCCTCAATGGCTCAGTATTGACTGGCCTTCGTTGGCTGAGCTGTGACAGTCTCTCATTGGATGGGCTACACTGCTCTCTCATTGGCTAAGCTGCAAATGTCCCTTATTGCGTGGGCTCTGACTCTCCCTCATTGGCTAAATTCTGACTGTCCCTCATTGGCTGAGTTGTGACTGTCCCTCTTTGGCTGATCTTGACTGTTCCTCATTGAGCCGGCTGTGACTGTGCCTCTTTGCGTGAACCTGACTATCCCTCATGTGCTTGGTTATACTGTCCCTCATTGGCTGAGGTTTTACTGTCCCTCATTTGCTGAGCTGTGACTGTCCATCAGTGGCTGAGCTGTGACAGTCTCTCATTGGCTGCAGTATGATGCTCTCTCATTGGCTAAGTGGTGAATGTCCCACATGAGCTATGTTCTGACTGTCCCTCACTGGCTGGACTGTGACTGTCCCTCGTTGGCTGAGCTGTAACTGTCCATCTTTGGCTGAGCTGGACTGTTCCAGGATGGGCTGTGAATGTCCCTCATATGCTGGGCTGTGACTGTCACTTGGTGGTTAATCTATGACTGTCCCTCATGGGATGAGCTGTGACTGTCCCTCATTAGCTGGTCTCTGTCCATCATTGGCTCAGTTTTGATGTCCCTCATTGGCTGAGCTATCAGTTTTCATTATTGGCTGAGCTGTGACAGGTTCTCCTTGGCTGGGCTCTAATGCTTTCTCATTGGCCAGGCTGTAAATGTCCCTTATAGGCTGGGTTCTGACTGTCCCTCAATGGCTGAATGTGACTGTCCCTTATTGACTGGGCTTGACTGTCCTTCATTGGATAGGCTGTGACTGTCCATCAGTGGCTGAGTTTGACTGTCCCTCATTATCTTGGGTGTGGCTCTCACTCATTGGCTGGCTTTGACTATCACTCATTGGCTGAGCTTGACTGTCCCTCATTGGCTGGGCTGTGACTGTCCCTCATTGGCTGAGGTGTGATTGTCCATCACTGGCTGAGCTGTGACAGTCTCGCATTCGCTGGGCTGTGCCTGTCTCTCATAGTCTAGGCTGTGAATGTCCCTCATTTGCTGGTCTCTGACTGTCCGTCATTGGCTGAAGTGTGACTGTCCCTCATTGTTTGGGCTGTGGCTATCCTTCATTGGCAGGGCTATGACTGTTCCACATTGGCTGAGCTCTAACTGCCCCTCTTTGGCTGAGCTTTGCTGTTCCTGGATGGGCTGTGACTGTTCCTCATACACTGAGATGTGACTATCTCTCAATGGCCAAGCCATGACTGCCCCTCATTTACTGAGCTGTGACTGTCCATCATTGGCTGCACTGTGGCTGTCCATCATTGGCTGAGCTCTGAAAGTCTCTCGTTGGCTAGGGGGTATGACTCTCTCTCACCGTCTAAGCTGTGACTATCCTTCACACGGTGGGCTCTGACAGTGTCATTAGCTGGGCTGTGACTTTCCCTCATTGGCTGAGCTCTTACTCTCCCTCTTTGCCTGAATTTGACTGTCCCTCACTTGCTGGGTCATGACTGTCCCTCCTTGGCTGAGCTGTGACTGTCCATCATTGGCTGAGCTGTGACAGTCTCTCATTGGCTGCTCTATTACTCTCTCATTGACTAAGCTGTGACTGTCTCTCATTGGCTGAGCTTGACTGTCCCAAATTGGCTGGGTTGTGACTGTCCCTCATTGGCTGAGCTTGACTGTCCCTGGTAACTTGGGTGTGGCTGTCCCTCATTGGCTGGGCCGTGACTATCACTCATTGGCTGGGCTGTGACTGTCCCTCATTGGCTGGGTTGTGGCTGTCCCTCATTGGCTGGGCCATGACTATCACTCATTGGCTAAACTGTGACAGTCTCTCATTGGCTGGGCCTTGCCGCTGTCTCACTGGATAAGCTATAAATGTCCCTTATTGCGTGGGCTCTGATGCTCCCTCATTGGCTGAATTCTGACTGTCCTTCATTGGCTGAATTGTGACAGTCTCTCATTGGCTGGGCTATGACTCTCATTGTGTAAGCTGTGAATGTCCCTCATTGGCTGGTCTTTGTCCATCATTGGCTTAGTTTTGACTGTCCCTCATTGGCTGAGCTGTGACGGTCCATTATTGCCTGAGCTGTGACAGTCTCTCATTAGCTGGGCTATAACGATGTCTCATTGGCTAAGCTGTAAATATCCCTCAATGGCTGGGCTCTGGCTGTCCCTCAGTGGTTGAGCTCTAACTGTCCCTCATTGGCTGAGCTGTGGTGTGCATCATTGGCTGAATTGTGACAGTCTTTCATTGGTTGGGTATGACCCTCCGTCCTTGTATAAGCAATGAATTTCCCTCATTGGCTGGTCTCTGACTGTCTAGCATTGGCTCAGTTTTGACTGTCCCTCATTGACTGAGCTGTGACTTTCCATTATTGCCTGAGCTGTGACAATCTCTCATTGGCTGGGCTATAAGGATGTCTCAATGGCTAAGCTGTATATGTCCCTCATTGGCTGGGCTCTGACTGTCCCTCATTGGCTGTGTCTGACTGTCCCTCATTGGCTGGGCTGTGACTATCCATTATTGGCTAAATTGTGACAGTTTCTCATTGGTGGCTTGTAATGCTCTCTCATCGGTTAAGCTGTAAATGTCCCTCATTGGCTGAATTCTGACTGTCCATCCTTTTCTGAGCTGTGATTGTCCCTCATTGGCTGAGCTGTGACTGTCCTTCATTAAATTGGGTGTGACTGTCTCTCATTTGCTGACCTTGACAATCGCTCTTTGACTGCCCTGTTACTGTCCCTCATTGCCTGAGGTTGACTGTCCCTCATTCGCTGGGCTGTGACTGTCCCTCATTGGCTGAGCTGACTGTCCCCCACGGGCTTGGGTGTGGGTGTCTCTCATAGGCTTGGCTGTGACTATAGTTGAGTATCGTTGAATGGCTACGTTGTGAATGCCCCTCATTGGCTGGGCTGTGACTGTTCATATAATCTGAGCTTTGCTGTCCCTCATTGGCGGAGCTTGACTGTCCCTCATTGACTGGGCTGTGACTGTCCCTCATTGTCTGAACTGTTACTGTCCCTCTTTGGCTGATCTTGACTGTTCCACATTGACTGGGCTGTGACCATCCCTAATTGTACGAGTGTGACTATCCCTTAAATGATGGGCTGTGCCTATTTCTCATTGGCTTGGTCGTGACTGCTCTTCATTGGCTGAGCTGTGACTGTAACTCATTTGCTGATCATGACTGTCCTTCAGCTTGGGTGTGGCTGTCCCTCATGGCCTAGGTGTGACTATCCCTCATTGGCTGAGCTGTGAGAATTCTCATTGGCTGTGATACGACTCTCTATCAGTGTCTAAGCTGTGAATGTCCCTCATTGGTTGGGCTCTGCCTGTCCATCATTGGCTGAATTGTGGCTGTCCTTCATTGGCTGAACCATGACTGTCTCTTGTTGCCTAAGCTTACTGTCCCTGATTGGCCTGGCTATGACTGTCCCTCATTGTTTGGGCTGTGACTATCCCTTAATGAATGGACTGTGCCTGTCTCTCTTTGGCTTGCGTGTGAGTCTCCCTCATTGCCTGACTGCGACTGTCTCTCATTGGCTGAGGTTGACTTGTTTTCCTTGGCTGGGCTGTGACTATCCCTCATTGGCTAAGTTATGACTGTCCCTCATTGGCTAAACTTGACTGTCCTTAATTGGCTAAGCTGGGACTGTCCATAATAGGCTGAGTTGTGATGATCCATCACTGGCTTAGCTGTGACAGTCTGTCATTGCCTGCGCTTTGACTCTCTCTCATTATCTACACTGTGAATGTCCATCATTGGCTGGGTTTTGTCTGTCATTGGCTGAATTGTGACTGACCCTCACTTTCTGAGCTTGAGTGTTCCTCATTAGATTGGGTGTGCGGTCCCTCATTGGCTGGGCTGTGACTATTGCTGATTGGCTGGGCATGTGACTGTCACCCTTTGATTTCTGTCATTGGCTGGGCTGTGACTCTTTCTCACTGGCTGAGCTTTGACATTTCCTTATTCGATGGGCTGTGCCTGTCCCTCATTGTTTCTGCTGCTGCTGGGGCATGGAGGAAAATCGTTCTTCCTCCGGCTAGGTTAGTAAAGCAGTAGCTCAAGTAGTATGGCCTTTCATGATTCTTCTCTTCCTGTTGGAATCACAATTGGCCACAAAGGTTTGGGTGTGAGAGCAACCGTTCTGGACTTTTGTCCCCAACTTAGTGAAATTTCCCTATATTATTTTTCATAAAGTGCATGACAAGACTGCATGTCATCTTCAGTACAGCACAAGGCCTCCCGGGTTCAAGAGAACAACACAGAAGCCTGAGTGCTCCTAGGCAGACAATTTTGGCAACATGGCGTGGATCAAGGAAGGAAGGAAGGCCTTACCTCTAAACATCTTCACCTAAAACAACAAAGTCTCCCTTCAAGGGGACTGACAGAAAAGCAGTTCATGTTAACATCAGAGAGTCTGCTGAAAACTAAAGCCCACATCCCCTTGGGGACAGTGTTCTTGCCTCCCCAAGAGTATGTTGGCATAGCTCTGTGAATTGAGAGTGTCTCCCTTGTAGTCTGGGCTCCACAAAGTTTGTCTCCATGTAGTGGTCACACAGCATTAAGGAGCCCAGTGATCAGTCCTCATCACCCTCAGCATGAACCCACAAATTTCTGGGTGCCACTGAGTCCAGGCCCTGACCACACTCAGAATGTCTCAGTTCTTCCACTCCTCCTTAACATCCATGGGATAAAGAATATTCAGCCCTTCTGTCATGAGGAGATTCAGGCCAGCAGGTGAAGGCACAGGCAAGATGGCCCTCTCAGTAAGTGGGAAAACCAACTCTTACTGATTAGGGACAGACAAGCAGCAGGGCCTCTGGAACCAGAGAATGATTTTAGGAGCCTTGATGAGGGGTGTGAAATTAACCTTGGGATGTTGATCTCCCGGTCCTGCCTCTATGACAACTTACCCTGATGGTTCAGGAAAGAGCTTTCACATAACAAGTAGATCATCTCTGAAGGTCAAAAATCAGGGTCCCACATTATTGTGCTCTTGGATGTGCAGCAGGCCTCCACCTACACCTGATCATCTGGTTCAAGCCGACTTTCCACGGGTTCATTATCCAATTCACGTAATCACTAAGCGTGATGGTCGGGAACTTAAAGAGAGAAATAGAGTTATCCCCTTCTAGCAAAGGTCCCTTGTGTGGGCAGGAGTGGGCTGCACAGACCCCTGTTTAAACTGCTTTAACCATGACATTGAACCATTCATCTGGGAAGGACTGACATGTGCAATCACGGAAGGGGTAGTGGAAAAGAGCTGTGCATCCGTCCAAGTACACTTGGGATCCACACCTCTCTCCCCATCCCTGTGCTGCAGTCACCCTGCCTCCTGCTTCCCTGCACGTGGCATCCTGCGCCCATTCGGGGACCTTTGCAGCTGGACTTCCCACTGCCTCAACTCCCCTTCCCAAGTCTTGTCAGTCTTGTCACCCTTCCCCTCTCTCCTTAAAGGCCACCTTCTCAGAGAGGCACTGTGTAACCCTATTTAAAGTAAGACCCTCAGTAGTATATACCACGTTTTCTCTATCCATTTGTCAGAGAAAGACGGGTAACATGATTTCACTCGTATGTACAAGACATAAAAAACGAACAAAGAAATAAAGAGACAAAACATGAACAGATTCTTAAGGATAGAGAACAACCTGGTGATTTCCAAAAGTGAGAGGTGGGGGTGGGTGAAATAGGTGAAGGGCATTAAGAGTCTACTTATCATGATGAGCACTGAGTAATGTATAGAATCGCTGAATCATTATATTGCGCACCTGGAACTAATATAACACTATGTTAATTAAAGAAGCAGTCAACAAAAAAAAAGAGGCAACCCACGGAACAAGAGAAGATACTTGCAAATGACACTACAGATAAAGGGCTGGTATCCAAGGCCTATAAAGAACTTATCAAACTCAACACCCAAAAAACAAATAATCAAGTCAAAAATGGGCAGAATACATGAACAGATACTTCTCCAAAGAAGACATACGAATGGCTAACAGACACATGAAAAAATGTTCAACATCAATAGTCATCAGGGAAATTCAAATCAATACAACCTTGAGATACTACCTTACACCAGTTAGAATGGCAAAAATTAACAAGGCAGGAAACAACAAGTTGTGGAGAGGATGTGGAGAAACGGGAAGCCTCTTACACTGGTGGTGGGAATGCAAGCTGGTACAGCCACTTCAGAAACCAGTATGGACCTTCCTCAAGACACTAAAAATAGAGCTACCCTATGACCCAGCAATTGCACTACTGGGTATTTATCCCAAAGATATAGATGTAGTGAAAAGAAGGGGCACATGCACCCCAAGGATCATAGCAGCAATGTCCACAATAGCCAAACTGTGGAAGGACCCGAGATGCCCTTCAACAGACGAATGGATAAAGAAGATGTGGTCCATATATACAATGGAATATTACTCAGACATATAAAAGAATGAGTACCCACCATTTGCATTGACATGGATGGAACTGGAGGGGATTATTCTAAGTGAAATAAGTCAAGCAGGGAAAGACAATTATCATATGTTTTCGCTCATATGTGGAACATAAGGAATAGCATGGAGGACATTAAGAGAAGGAAGGGAAAAATGAAGGGGAAGAAATCAGGGGAGGAGACGAACCATGAGAGACTATGGATACCAGGAAACAGACTGAGGGTTTCAGAGGGGAGGAGGGTGGGAGGATCCTTTGGCGGTGATGGGTATTAAGGAGGGCATGTATTGCAATGAACACTTGGGTGTTGTACACAAATAATGAATCATGGAACACTACATCAAAAACTAATGAACTACTGTATGGTGACTAACGTAACATAATAAAGATAATAAAATGCAAAGACACCTGAAAAAAATAAAGTATATTGGAATCAAAATAAGTAAGTAAAAATGTATTTTCAAAAGTCATTAAAGAGATTTTGTAAAATTGAAAAGTAGGTGTACTTTAACTCAAAATATTATTTTGGATTTGAACATTTTTGTACCCAAATAGAATTTAGTATAATTTGACTTTCTGGCTTTCATGATAGCAAACTCATCAATCATATTTTCAAACTATACTTCTTTGTCAATGTCCTTTTTGATGAGCAAACTGCCATGTGCACCAACCTCTCTTGCCAACTGATGGTCTGTAATGATTTTTATTTAAATTCAGCTTACTGAAAGTTCTTTTTCAGGATGCTTCTGTGATTAGTGTTGTTCAATAAAAATCTCAAGGGTACTCCTACATTGGACAAGAGTAGACAAAGGAAAATTTGTGAGTCAGATTTATCAGATACAAACACAATTCTGATGTGTTACAAAGTCTAGATATTGTCTCTGCTTTAAACTAATGGCTATCAATGAAACTTCTACAGAACTTATATTGTGAGCACACTTTCGAATCACATAACTCGCTTCTTTTCGTAAATCAGATGTAGTCATACAAAGTACCATTTTTCTCGTTAAAAATTCCAAGCCTTGGGGACACATCATATAATTTGAAATATCTCCATTTCAAATGTGAAGTTAGACATCTGCAATTTCATTTATTTGTTTGTTTGTTTATTTATTTATTTATTTGCTTTACTTGATGGATATTCTTTTTTTTATTATTATGTTCAGTTAGCCAGCGTACAGTACATCCTAAGATTTGATGTAGTGTTCAATGGTTCATTAGTTGCATGTGACACCCAATGCTCATCACAACACATGCCCTCCTTAATACCCATCATCTAGTTACCCCACCCTCTGCCCCCTCCCTTCTGTAACCATCAGTTTGTTTCCCAAATTCCAGGGTCTCTCATTCTTTTTTCCCTCTCTGATTTCTTCCCATTCAGTTTTCCCTCCCTTCCCCAGTGGTCCTACATGTTTTTCCTTATGTTCCACATATAAGTGAAACCATACAATAATTGTCTCTCTCTGCTTGACTTATTTCACTTAACGTAATACCCCCCAGTTCCATCCATGTCAATGCAAATGGTGGGTATTTCTGATGGCTGAGTAATATTCCATTGTATGTATGGACCGCATCTTTATCCATTCATCTGTTGAAGGGCATCTTGGGTCCTTCCACAGTTTGGCTATTGTGGACATTGCTGCTATGAACACTGAGGTGCATGTGCCCCTTCTTTTTACTACATCTGCATCTTTGTGGTAAATACCTAGTGGTGCAATTGCTGGGTTGTAGGGTAGCTCTATTTTTAATGTCTTGAGGAACCTCCATACTGGTTTCCAGAGTGGGTGCACCAGCTTCCATTCCCACCAACAGTGTAAGAGGCTTCCCGTTTCTCCACATCCTCTCCAACACTTGTTGTTTCCTGTCTTGCTAATTTTGGCCATTCTCATTGGTGTAAGGTGGCATCTCAATGTGGTTTTGATTTGTATTTCCCTGATGCCAGGTGATGCGGAGCATTTTTTTCATATGCTTGTTACCCATTTGTATGCCCTCTTTGGAGAAGTGTCTGTTCATGTATTCTGCCCATATCATGATTGGATTATTTGTTCTTTAGTTGTTGAGTTTGATAAGTTCTTTATGGAGTTTGGACACTAGCCCTTTGTATGATAAGACATTTGCAAGCATCTTCTACCATTCTGTCTGTTGTCTTTTGGTTTTGTCCACTTTTTTCTTTACTGTGCAAAAGCTTTTTATCTTGATGACATCCAGATAGTTCATTTGTGACTTTGTTTCCCTAACCTTTGGAGACGGGTCCAGCAAGAAGTTGCTGCGACCAAGGACACAGAAGTTCCTACATGTGTTCTGCTCTAGCATTTTGATCGATTCGTGTCTCACATTTAGGTCTTTCATCCATTTTGAGTCTATTTTTGTGTATGGTGTAAGGAAATGGTCCAATTTCATTCTTCTCTGCATGTGGCCATCCAATTTTTCCAACACCATTTGTTGAAGAGACTGTCTTTTTTCCATTGGATCTTCTTTCCTGCTTTGTCAAAGATTAGTTGGCCATAGAGTTGAGGGTCCATTTCTGGGTTCTCTCTTCTGGTCCATTGATCTGTGTGTCTGTTTTTGTGCCAGTACCATACTGTCCTGATGATTACAGCTTTGTAATAGAGCTTGAAGTCCAGAAATGTGATGTCACCACCTTTGGTTTTCTTTTGTCAACATTCCTTGCCTTATTCAGTGTCTTCTCTGGTTCCATACAAATTTTAAGATTATTGATTCCAGTTCTGTGAAGGAAGTTGACATTTTGATGGAGATTGCATTGATTGTAGACATTGCTCTAGGTAGTGTAGACATTTTAACAATATTTCTTCTTCCAGCCCATGAACATGGAATGTTTTTCCATTTCTTTGTGTCTTCCTCAATTTGTTTCATGAGTGTTCTATAGTTCTCTGAGTACAGACCCTTTGCCTCTTTGGTTAGGTTTATTCGTACATATCTTCTGGTATTGAGGGGTAATTGTAAATGGGATCGACTCCTTAATTTCTCTTTCTTCTGTCTCATTGTTAGTGTATAGAAATGCAACTGATTCTTGTGTATTGATTTTATATCCTGCCACTTTGCTGAATTCCTGTATGAGTTCTAGCAATTTTGGGGTGAAGTCTTTTCAGTTTTCCACATAGTGTATCATGTCATCTGCAAAAATTGAGAGTTTGACTTGTTCTTTGCCTATTCAGATGTCTTTTATTTCTTTTGGTTGTCTGATCGCTAAGGCTAGGACTTCCAGTAATATACTGAACAACAGTGTTGAGACTGGATATTCGTGCCCTGTCCCTGACCATAGGGGAAAAGCTCTCAGTTTTCCCTGATTGAGAATGATATTCGCTGTGGGCTTTTCATATATGGCTTTTATGATATTGAGGTATGTTCCCTCTATCCCTACACTGTGAAGACTTTTAATCAAGAAAGGATGCTGCACTTTGTCCAATGCTTTTTCTGCATCTATTGAGAGGCTCATATGGTTCTTGTCCTTTCTTTTATTAATATAGCATACCACATTGATAGATTTGAAGATGTTGAACCACCTTGCAACCCAAGAATAAATCCCACTTGGTCATGGTGAATAATCCTTTTAATGTACTGTTGGTTCCTATCGGCTAGTATCTTGGTGAGACTTTTTGCATCCATGTTCATCAGGGACATGGGTCTGTAAATTTCCTTGTTTGTGGGGGTCTTTATCTGGTTTGGGGATCAAGGTAATGCTGCCCTCATAGAAAGAGTTTGGGAGTTTTCCTTCCATTTCTATGTGTTTGAAACAGCTTCAGAAGAATAGCTGTTAATTCTTCTTTAAATGTTTGGTAGAATGTCCCTGGGAAGCCAAGTGGCCCTGGACTCTTTGTTTGTTGGGAGATTTTTGATTACTGCTTCAATTTCCTTGGTGGTGGTGGGTCTGTTCAGGTTTTCTAGTTCTTTGTGTTTCAGTTTTGGCAGTTTATATGTCTCTAGGAATGCATCCATTTCTTCCAGATTGCCTATGTTGATGGTGTATAGTTGCTCATAATATGGTCTTATAACTGTTTGTATTTCTTTGGTGTTGGTTATGAGCTCTCCTTTCATTCATGATTTTATTTATTTGGGTCCTTTCTCTTTTCTTTTGCATAAGTCTGTCCAGCTGTTTATCAATCTTTTTTTTTTGTTTGTTTGTCTGTTTTAAACTTTGAATGTACATGCTGTATTTTACTTTATTTTTGTTGTCTTTGTTGTTTTTTAATTATGTTCAGTTAGCCAGCATACAGTACATCATTAGTTTTTGATGTAGTGTTCAACGATTCATTAGTTGCCTATCGCACCCAGTGCTCATCACAACATGTGCCCTTATCAATCGTATTAATTCTTTCAAAGAACCAGCTCCTACATCATTGATCTCTTCTACTATTCTTTCGGGTTCTATTTCATTGATTTCTGCTCTAATCTTTATTAATTCTCTTCTCCTGCTGGATTTAGGCTTTCCTTAATTTTTTTTTCTCTAGATCCTTTAGGTGAAAAGTTAGGTTTTGTATTTGAGACCTTTCTTGTTTCTTGAGAATTGCTTGCAATGATATATACGTCCCTCTAGGGACCGCCATTGCTACATCCCCAAGGTATTGAATATTTGTGTTTTCATTTTCATTTGTTCCTATGAATTTTTATTTTTTAAAACATTTTTAAAGATTTTATTTATTTATTTGACAGAGAGAGAGAGAGATGGCCAGCGAGCGAGGTAACACAAGTAGGGAAATGGGAGACGAAGAAGCAGGCTCCCAGAGGAGCAGGGAGCCTGATGCGGGGCTCAATCCCAGAACTCTGGGATCACGCCCGGAGCCGAAGGCAGACACTTAACGACTGAGCCGCCCAGGCGCCCCTGTTTCTATGAATTTTTAAAATTCTTCTTTAATTTCCGAGATCACCAATTCATTCCTCACTAGGATGATATTTAGCCTCCATGCATTTGAGTTCTTCCCAAATTTCTTCTTGTGATTGAGTTCAAGCTTCAAAGCATTGTGGCCTGAAAATATGCAGAGAATGATCCCAAACTTCTGGTACCAGTGGAGAACTGATTTGTGACCCAGGATGGGATCTATTCTGGAGAATGTTCCATGTGTGCCGGAGAGGAATGTCTATCCTGATGCTCTAGGATGGAATGCTCTGAATATGTCTGTGAAGTCCATCTGGTCCAGCAAGTCATTCAAAGCCCTTGTTTCCTTGTTGATCTTCTTTTTTTTTTTTTTTTTTTTAAAGATTTTATTTATTTATTTGACAGAGAGAGCCAGCCAGCGAGAGAGGGAACACAAGCAGGGGGAGTGGGAGAGGAAGAAGCAGGCTCCCAGCGGAGGAGCCTGACGTGGGGCTCGATCCCATAACGCCGGGATCACGCCCTGAGCTGAAGGCAGACGCTTAACTGCTGTGCCACCCAGGCGCCCCCCTTGTTGATCTTCTGCTTAGATGATCTGTCCATTGCAGTTAGTGGGGTGTTAAAGTCCCGTCCTATTATTTTATTATTATCAGTGTGTTTCTTTACTTCTGTTATTAATTCCTTAGTATAACTGGCTGCTCCCATATTAGGGGCATAAATACTTGTAATTGTTAGATCTTCTTGTTGGATAGACCCTTTAATTATGATATAGTGTCCTTCCTCATGTCTTATTACAGTGTTTGGGGTTTTCTTAATAATAATTTTTTATCATGTTATGTTAGTCACCATACAGTACATCCCTAGTTTTTGATGTAAAGTTCCATGATTCATTACTTGCGTATAACACCCAGTGCACCATGCAATACGTGCCCTCCTTAATACCCAGTGTTTTGTTTAAAATCTAATTTGTCTGATAGAAGGATTGCCACCCCAGCTTTCTTTTGATGTCCATTAGGATGATCGGTGGTTTTCCACCCCCTCACTTTCAATCTGGACGTGTCTTTGAGTCTAAAATGAGTCTCTTGCAGACAACAGAATGATGGGTCTTGCTGTTTTTCAGTCTGATACCCTGTGTCTCTTGATTGGAGCACTTAGCCCACTTACATTCAGGGTAACTATTGAAAGATATGAATCTAGTGCCACTGTATTACCTGTAAAGTCACTGTTTCTATATATTGTCTCTGTTCCTTTCTGGTCTATGTTACTTTTGGGCTCTCTCTTTGCTTAAAGGATCTGTTTTAATATTTCTTACAGGGCTGGTTTAGTGATCACAGATTGTTTTAGTTTCTGTTTGTCCTGGAAGATTTTATTTCTCCTTCTAGTTTGAATGCCATCCTAGCTGGATAAAGTACTCTTGGCTGCATTTTTTTTTCTCATTCAGCATGCTGTGTATATCATGCCAGTCCTTTCTGGCCTGTTAGGTCACTGAGGATAGGTCTTCTGCCAGTGTAATGTTTCTACGCTTGTGGTTACAGACCTCTTGTCCCAGGTTGCTTTCAGGATTTACTCTTTGTTTCTGAGATTTGCAAGTTTCACTATTATATGTTAGGGTGTTCACTTATTTTTATTGATTTTGAGGGGGATTTTCTGTGCCTCCTGGACTGGAATGCCTGTTTCCTTTCCAAGATTAAGGAAGTTCTGCACTATAATCCACTCCAGTATACCTTCTGTGCCCCCCCTTCTTCTGGGATCCCATCATTTTGTCTTCTATATCACTAATTCTCTCTTCTGCCTCATTTATCCTAGCTGTTAGAGCCTCCATTTTTCATTGCATCTCATTAATAGTCTTTTTGCTTTCAACTTGGTTAAAACAGGCCAAATAGGTAAGATGAAAAGGACATGTGCAGAATTAGCACCATGCATCTTCCAAATTCTTGATGGTGCCACCAATCAGCACTGTGTGGGTTAGCAGAAAACCTGAGACCACTGAGAGACAGTACCGAAATAAAAATCCATTAATGACCCTCACTGTGCCAGGTGGACCACCGTGATGCTTTGGGTCTCCTGGAATTAGTGTCATTCTGATCCAGTATTGAGTAATCTTCAAGAATTCTGATTACTGTCTAAACTTTTCACTGTGTACTGTCATGCTAGTACTTGGCCACAGGTCCGCAGGGGAAGGTTGGGATAACAATTAACGGCATAAATATTTGGCAGTGTAGCATGGTCCTTCCTCAAGGGCAAGCCCACCGTAATTTCTGACCAACAGAGAAGAGAAGAGTCACACAGAGTTCTTTACAGATGCGTGGGCTCCCCTTAGAAAATAGCCTACCACCACCTTGGTGAATGTCGTGTCTTCTGGACTTCCCAACCCACGTAATCACTTCTACATGATAAACTCACTGTAACACTCTAGTCTGCTTAACGGTATCTTCCTGTGCAGTCCACCAAGGAAGTTGTTGGCATTTCTCCTTAATTTTCAATAGGCCACTTTGGACTTCTTTCGTCAACCAACCAAGCAAAGTATGAGAGGCATCCCTAACTCTGAAAATGATAACGTTGAATCCACATCCTCCCTTAATGATCCCGTATACATAAATCTGAGCTCATTCACAATTACTTTCCTTCTACCTGCAAACAGCACTCTTAAAAATATTTCTACGCAAATTCTCCATGCTCTTACGTAAACATGTTTGAAAAAACCATGTAGATCTTTTGGTGAATATTGCCACTCCTCATGGGTCACAATTTGTACCTCACTTTTGGGGCATGAGGGAACTTGAGTGTAGTTAGAGAGTTTAGAATGACTGAGAGGTGGTGGGTGTCACTTGGAAGCAGGATCAGCAGTGCCCTCCATGGCACTTCCCTCAGGGGAGACCATCTATGTCTGCAGACAAAGGGAAAATAACCTCTGCAGACGGGAGTGGAAAGTATGTTTCTCTTTGCAAAGGCATTGCACAGAATTTTGGGGTTCAAGAGACCCAGTTGCACCAGAGTCTGCAGATATGACCCATTCTAAGTTCCAGCATCCCATTCCTTCCCAGTTGGTGCCATCACATTAACTTAAAATGTCATGTGAGGTGGGGATATAGTGTGTGTTTTGTTTCAGCCACTTGTAGGATTAGATTTTTTGTTGGCTTTCCCCGAATCTCAGCTCTTAGGCTACAGAAGAGAATGCTTTGTTTTCAAGGCAATCATAGACTATTTCGGGTCCTTTCTGTGCACCTTAGCTGGGTCTTTAAGGACCTGAGCATGTACATTTTGTCCCCTAGTTCTTCAGCACGTTTAGAGGCAACCATTCATTTCCACTATACTCCTCATTTTGACCACAGTGCTCACTGCTACCACACACGTGGTCACCCAGACCCTTGGTCTTGACTACAGGTCTCTAAGTGTGATCATTCGAGAAACTCCTTTATCATTTCTTGCCATGAGCTACCAGTGCCATTTACCACTGGATAAAGGGTCAATAATGCCTTTCTATGAATCAGATTAGAGAAGGAATTACAGAAACCCAGAAACAACTCACAGATCTCACATTCAAGATTCTGTTTTTCTGGAACCACTCTCAGTATCAAATCTGTATCAGAGATGCTTCATCCTGAGGAGAACCAGTAGGAGACCGTATGGACACGTGTCTGTATGTGTCCATGCACATGCATGTTGATGCGTGTGCTAGTATGGATTTGTTACATGGAAACGATTTCATGCAATGGTCCTTGCTCATTCGGCGGTCTCTGTCAGGCCGCATCCTGATCTGATGCTGGAGCAGGGCAGAAATTCAGGAACAAGAGATGAGGAGCAGGCTAGAAGCCACAGACATGAGCCTCACGCCCCATGAAGACCAGCTCAAGCCCATGCCTGTTCATTTTCCTCCCACCTTGGGGAAGAGGGTGTTCTGCAGGGGTCAGGGCCAGAAAGGACTAACTCCCAAGGCCCTTTAGTCTGATTCACATTAGATGTCTCCTCAGGGAGGCCTTCCCTGACCGCCTCATCAAAAGTATTGTCCACCCTTTTGCATCTCTCCATCTTATTTCAAGTTTGGGCAGAGTACTTACCACTACCTGACAGTTGCTCTGCTTGTCTAGTGTCTCATGGAAGAGCTATGAAAAAAGTGTCCAGTTCACTGTTCCTTCACACGTAGATAAGCAGCTGGCACTTAAATGGCTTCTAGCAAATACCGAATGAATTATTTCTAATCCTCATGACAGGCCTGGGAGGTTGATGCTGTCAGGAGCCTCAGTTTGCAGGAGGGGATGTGGAAACACAGAGAGGTTAGGTACATATCCTCAGGTTACGTGCAAATAAGGATGGACCTAGACCAACCACTCAGCCAGCTCTGGCTTGAAGCCAAGTTCTTTTTTTTTTTTTTTTAATTTTCATTTAGTTCATTTATTTTTTATCTTTTTTTCTTCAATTTATTTTTCTTCTCTCTCTCTCTCTCTCTCTCTTTTTACTAACGTTCAGATAGTCAGCATATAGTACATCATAAGTTTTTGTTGTAGTGTTCGACAATTCATTAGTTGGGTATAACACCCAGTGTTCATTTTAACACGTGCCCTCCTTAATACCCATCACCCAGCCAAGTTCTTTCCACTCCTCGGCCAAGTGCTGCCCCCGGACTCCACAGCCTCTGGCTGCCCCTGGCCCACACTCTGCCTTGGTCCTTATTGGTCATCTGACTCTGGATCTGGGACATTCTCTGCTCACTCTCCCTCCCTGACAGGAGCTGCCGGGGGCGGGAGGGCCTAGCTCTCATCTACCTCAGCCGCTGCCTTAGCTCTTCAGCCCTGAGGACTCCCAGGAAGAGCTACCTGTCAGACAGGCCTAAACTTCTGTCCCTCAGGGGATCCCTGGCCCAGAGGGGAGTCTGCTCTCTGTGTGTTCCCCAAATGAGATCACTCACCATCAGTAAATGACCCACCGAGCACTTCTCTCTGGCCCAGATCCTTCGCATCCCTGAGGTACTGAGCCATGACTGTCTCCTATAGGCAGCACTGAGCCTGAGGAGAACCTTCCCAGAGTGCCTCAAACGTGTCAAGGTGGGCTATGGCTTCTTCCCATCCTGCTCCCCTCAACCCCACAGCCTCCTTATGAGGCAGAGGCCTCGATTTCCACTGAACACCTGAGGACACTGAGCCCCCAGAGAGCATGGCCTTGCTCCAGGTCAGACAGCTGCCTGGGAGCTGAAGCCAGAGTGAAACCCGGGAGTCCCTCACTCCATGGCGTGTGCTCTTGAGAAGGGTGCAATACCGCGCCCTTGTTTCAAAAGGGGAACCTGAATTCCTTAGTAAATTGAGATCTGAAGACTAACAAGGGCGAGGACTTTTCCTTCCCAATTGAAGAAGTTGTGAACCTTAAAAATAAAACTGTCAGCTATTTTGCCAGCAAAGTGCATTTATTTGGGAAAAGCAGAGAATAAAAATCCAGGACAAGCAAGCTACCACAAAACCACACGCTGGGCCCAGAGAACAAAAGACAGGACGGCTCTTGTTAGAGAAGAGGGGGCAGCTGTAAAGAAGGGTCCACTGGAAGAAGCTGGGTTTTAGAAATAGAGTGGTATCTCATTGGCTAGAATGTGACTGTCCCTCATTGGCAAGGCTGTGAGAGTCCCTCAATGGCTATGCTGTGACTGTCCATCATTGGCTGAGTTGTCACTGTCCCTCATTGGCCGAGCTGTGACTGTCCCTCATTGGCTGGGCTGTGACTGTCCCTCTCTCGTTGAGCTGTAACTGTCCCAACTTGGCTGAGCTTGCCTGTCACTCATTGGCTTGGCTCTGACTCTTCCTCATTGGCTAGGATATGACTGTCCTTCATTGGCTGAACATGACTGTCCCTCGTTGGCTTGGATGTTGCTGTTCCTCATTGGCTGGGCTGTGACTATCATTCATTGGCAGGCTGTGACTGTCCCTCGTTGCCTGAGCTGTAACTATCCCTATTTGACTGAACATGACTGTCTCTCATTGGCTTGGGTGTGTCTGTCCGTCATTTGTTGAGCTGTCACTATCCCTCAATGGCTAGGCAGTTACTTTCCCTCATTGGCTTAGTGTAACTGTCCCTCTTTGGCTGAGCTTCATTGCTCCTCATTTGCTGGGCTATGACTGTTGCTCCTTGGCTGAGCTGTGACTATTACTGAATGGACGGTCTGTGCCTGTCCCTCATTGGCTTGGGTGTGGCTGTGCTTCACTGGCTGTGCTATGACTGTCCCTCGTTGGCTGAGCTGTGACTGTACCTCTTTGCCTAAGGTTGACTGTTCTTCATTGACTAGGCTATGACTCTCTCTCCTTGGCTGAGTTGTGACTATCCCTCATTGGCTGATCTTGACTATCCCTCATTAGATTGGGTGTGGTTGTCCCTCACTGGCTGGGCTCTGATTATCCTTCATTGGCTGAGCTGTGACTGTCCCCCTTTCCTTGAGCTGTGACTGTCCATCATTGGCTGAGCATGACAGTCCTTCATTGGCTGAGCTGTGAATGTCCCTTATTGGCTGGGCTCTGTCCATCACTGGCTGAATTGTGACTTTCCCTCATTGGCTGAGCTTGACGTTCCCTGATTGCCTGGGCTGTGACTCTCCCTCATTGGCTTGGCTGTGATTGTTCCTCTTTGACTGTGCTGGTACTGTCTCTCATTGGCTGAGCATGACCGTCCCTCGTTGGCTTGATGTGATTATCCCTCATTGGCTGGGCTGTGACTGTCCCTCATTGGTTGAGTTATGACCATCTCTCAATGGCTATGCTCTGACTGTCCCTCATTGGCTGAACTGTGACTGCCCCTCATTGTCTGAGATGTGACTGTCCCTCATTGTCTGAGATGTGACGATTCCTTAATGGTTGGGTGGATCTGTCCCTCATTGGCTGACCTGTGACTGTCCCTCATTGGGTGAGCTTGAGTGTTCCTCATTAGCTAGGGTGTGGCTGTCCCTCATTGGCTGAGCTGTGACTATCCTTTAATGGATGGCCTGTGCCTTTCCCTGATTGGCTTGGCTGTGACTGTCCTCATTGGATGGGCTGTGACTGCCCATCATTGTCTGAACTGTGACAGTGTCTCATTGGCTGAAGTATGCCTGTCTCTCACTGGGTAAGCTGTGAATGTCCCTCATTGGATAGGCTCTGACTGTCCTTCTTTGGCTGAGCTTGACTGTCCCTCATTGGCTGGGTTGTGCCTGTCCCTCATTGGCTTGGCTGAGGGTCCCTCGTGGCGGGGCTGTGACTGTTCTTCAGTGGTTAAGCTATGACTGTCCCTCATTGGTTGAGCTGTGACTGTTCCTCATTGGCTGGGCGGCTTGGGCAAGGAGGAAAAGCTTTCTTCCTTCTGCTGTGATTACAAAGCAGTAGCTCAAGTAGTACGAATTTGCAAGGGTCCTCTCTTCCTGTTGGATTCACAATTAGCCACAGATGGTAGGGTGTGAGAGCTCCACCTTCTGGACTCTTGACCTCAACTTAGTGAACTTTTCCTTTTTTAATTTTCGTGAAGTGCATGGCAAGACTCTCTTTGATCTCCAAGTACAGCATGAGGCCTCCTGGGTTCGAGAGACCAGCACAGAAGGCTGAGTGCTCCTAGGCAGACTGTTTCTGCAACACGGAGTGGATCAAGGAAAAAAGGATGGCCTTACTTCTGAACGCCTGCACCTAGAACAACAACGTCTCCCTCCAAGGGGACTGACTCAGGAAACCAGTTCACATTAACATCAGAGAGTCTGCTGAAAGTTAAAGCCCACATCCGCTTAGGGATGGTGGTCCTGCCCCCCAAGAGCATGTCAGCCTGTAGTGTAGCTCTCTGCACATTGACAGTGTCTCTCTTGTACTCTGGGTTCCCCAAAGTTCGACTCCCTGTAGTGGTCACACAGCATTAAGGAAGCCAGAGATGACTCCTCATCACCCTCAGCATGAACCCACAAATTTCTGGGTGCCACTGAGTGCAGGCCCTGAGCACACTCAGAATGTCTGAGTTCTTCCACTCCTGCACAGGATTTTTGGAGTAGAGATTATTTAGCCCTTGTGTCGTGAGGAGATTCAGGCCAAGGCAGGTGAGGGGACAGGCATGGTGGCCCTCTCAGGAAGTGGTAAGGCCAACTCTAATGACCGGGAACAGAGAAGCAGCAGGGCCTCTGGAGCCAGAGAATGGTTTTAGGAGCCTTGATGAGGGGTGTGAAATTAACCTTGGGATGTTAATCTCCCAGTCCTGCCTCTAGGACAACTTACCCTGATGGTTCAGGAAAGAGCTTTCGCATAACAAGTAGATCATCTCTGAAGGTCAAAAATCAGGGTCCCGCATTATTGTGCCCTTGGATGTGCAGCAGGCCTCCACCTCCACCTGATCATCTGGTTCAAGCTGACTTTCCATGGGTTCATTATCCAATTCACGTAATCACTAAGCGTGATGGTCAGGGAACTTAAAGAGAGAAATAGAGTTATCCCCTTCTAGCAAAAGTCCCTCGTGTGGGCAGCAGTGGGATGCACAGACCCCTGTTTAAACTGCTTTAACCATGACATTGAACCATTCAGCCGGGAAGGACAGACAAGTGCAATCGTGGAAGGTGCAGTTGAAAAGAGCCGTGCATCTGGCCAAGCACACCTGGGACCCCCCACCTCTCCCCCATCTCTGCGCTGCAGCCACCCCTGCCTCCTGCTTCCCTGCATGTGGCATCCTGCGCCCATTCAGGGGCCTTTGCAGCTGGATTTCCCACTGCCTCAACTCCCCTTCCCAAGTCTTGTCACCCTTCTCCTCTCTCCTTAAATGCCACCTCCTCAGAGCGGCGCTGTGTCAGCCATCTAAAGTAAGACCCTCAGTAGTACGTACCACCTCTTCTTTGTTCATTTGGCAGAGAAAGACAAATAACATATGATTTCACTCATATGTACAAGTTAAGACACAAACCAAATGAACAAAGAAAAAAGGGACAGACAAAAGAGCAGACTCTTAAGGATAGAGAACAAAGTGGTGGTTACCAGAGGGGAGGGGGTGCAGAGGTGGGTGAAATAGGTGAAGGGGATTAGGAGCCCACTTACCATGATGAGCATTAAGTAATGTGTAAATTCATTGAATCACTATATTGTACACCTGGAACTATTATAACACTATGTTAATTATATTGGAATTAAAATAAGTAAGTAAATATATTTTCAAAAGTCATTGAAAAGATATTGTAAAAATGAAAAGTAGGTGTAGCTTAACTTACAATTTTATTTTCAATTTGAATATTCTTGTACCCAAACAGAGTTTATTATAATTTGACTTTCTGGCTTTCGTGGTAGCAAACTGATCAATCGTATTTTCAAAGTATGCTTTGTTGCCAAAGTCATTTTTGATGAGCAAATTTTCGTCTGCGCCAACTTCTCTTGCCAATTAATGATCTCTAATGATTTCTATTTAACTTAAGCTTCCTGACAGTTCTTTTGCAGGATGCTGCTGTGATTGGTGTTCAGAAAATCTCAAAGCTACTTGTACGTTTGGACAAGAGTGGACAAAGGAAAACTCATAAGTCAGATTTATAAGATCCATATACGATTTTGATGTGTTTCAGGGTCTAGACATTGACTCTGCCTTAAACTAATTACTATCGATAAAATTTCTAAAGAACTTATATCGTCAGCACATTTATGAATCACACTAGTAGATTCCTTTTGTAAATCGGATGTAGTCATGCAAAGTAACATTTTCCTCGTTAAAAACTCCAAGCCTCGAGGGCATTTCATTTAATCAGAAATATCTCTGTTTCAAATGTGAAATTAGTACATTTGTAATCTCCTTATTTTCTATTTGATATGTACTCTTTCCCCTTTGAAACTGAAACTTGCATCTGGTGATTTGTGCATTTCTAAGGTCTATATTTATCTTCCCTTCACCGGATACTCAAGAAATATGTTCCCATCTTTGCTATGGCTACACGGTCATCAAACACACTTTCAGTTACTTTCTTTCATTCATGCAAGCAAGGGAATAGACTTTCCTTTAAGCATACGGCTTTATATACAGTCATGATTTATGGTTGTAGAGCTAAATTACCTTTCTCTGCTTTGTTCATAATACCATCCCACCTACATAAGTTACGTAAGATAACTGTAGTCCATTTCACAATATGCTTTTGCTTTGGTATAATGCCTTTATGTCATTTGATATCATATCTTTTAAACATTTGTACAAGTCTCGGGGCGGCTGGGTGCTCAGTCGGTTGAATGCACAACTCCTGTTTTTGGCTCAGGTTATGATCTCAGGGTCATGAGATGGAACCCCGGGACAGGCTCTGCATTTAGCAGGGAGTTGGATGGAGATACTCTCTCACCCTCTCCCTCTGCCCCTGCCACCCCCCCCGCCCCCACGCCCACTCACAGCTATGTACTCTCTCTCTCTCAAATAAATAAATAAATGTTAAAAAATTTCTATGGAAGTCTCTAATTGGTGTGCAATACTGTCCTGATTGCATTTGGTCTGATGCCTTATCATGTCTCAGTTTGTACTTAAATATAGTTTTCTCACAGACATAAAGAATATTACTCGGCCAGTTGTTATCATCAAAAAATGAGCCCATCAAGATACAAATTTGGCACAATCACTCTTGCAGGCATAATAGCCTTTCTGCACACTTGTATGTACCTGTCCTACTCGGTCCCGTACCGTGTCCCTGGCCTGAGCATTTTAGCCCAATGTCATCGTCTTATAATGTATAAACATGTTTATCCGCTAGGCTATAGCCAGCTTTTTCTCTTCATTTCAGCCAAGTCAATTACTGTCGTGATGTTATCTTTAGTGTGAACATACAGAATAATCAGAAATGTTGGTCGGGAAGAGCCACATCTGGTGTATAATCAAGAGGCAAGAACACACATTTTGCTTCTTTTATTCTCAACACGTGCCACATTTAAAGTATTTTCCTAGAAGCATGAAACATTTGATTCTAATTTTAAAGAGAAGGATGGCACAGAAGTGTTCTTTATAACCAGCTAAGTTAGCAGCTCTATCAACAGTCTACAATAGAATTATGACCCCCAACGTCATATTGACCTCTGAGTTCAATTCAATTGTAAAATAGGAAAGCACTGGGACTTTCAGTCATCTCCTGGGATCTTTTAAGAGGTCAGTCATTTTGTGCACAAACACATCAACCACCAAATTCATTCCAAAATATTCAACCGCGTTGTTCTCTACTTTGACACCTTCTGCCGACCTTCCTGTGTGAAACTACACGTTTGCAAGTAAGGAGAGTTTTGCATGGGGACGATGGGGTCTGTGCCCTCGCCACCCTGAAGATGACGGGGCCACCCGAGGGGGGACCTGACGGCAGGCTCTGAAAGGTGAGAGTGGCCTGCAGCTCACGGCCGTCGAGAACCCAGGGACGATACTCACACGTGGCAGGAATCTGGGTTGTGCCAACAATGCTGACCGAGTGTGGAGGCCACTGTCACCCCTGGCCTTTCACAAGACAGCTTGGCTTGGCCACACTCGTGAGTCAGCTTTTTAAGCCCCGAGGCAGAGACCACAGTCAAGATGAACCCGAATTCGGGGCTTCAGAAATATGATAGAAGAAAGAAGAAATGGGTGTTGTTTCAGCCACCGTGTTTGGGGGAACTTTTGAAGCCACTGAATTTGGGTAATTTGTTACACAAAATGAAAAACCAATAACATTCTCTGAATCTGCACCCACATCCTCATGTGCATTTCAAGGAACCAGTTGGCTAGAGAAGCAATCCGGGAGGCCTGGTTTTCAGGTAGTTTTCACAGTATGCGGGTACTGTGTATGGTAGATCCTTTCCAGAAGAAAAAGGAAAGCAATATAAATAATTTACAGTCAGATGCAGTGGATATAAAACTTATTTAAAATGTAACCTGTAAGAGGAGGCACTTCTGCATTGGTGGAGGAAGACCTGTGAAAATTCACTCTAGCATACAGGCAATGAGAACACAGGCAAACCCTGTCTTAATAACTGGTTTCGGAACTGTGCAAATTCACCCATGCCCAGCAACAACTGGTAGAGCATTCACTCAAGAAGGATGGCTCCATCCGTACAGTGACAGTCAGCTCTGGGCTGTTGTGACCAGAACTGTTCCCACCGCCCTCTCTTCAGCTCCATGGTGGCCTTGAAACCAATGACCTCATGTCTACAAAGCTCTGAACACCAGCGACCTGTCGGCCACTGGAGGGGACTAAACTGATTGGAGTCCCCCACAAATCTCTATTCCCAGACAATTGTCACTATTTGATGTGCCTGGTGACTCCCTGAAAAGCACCTCTCCTGGGGCTCATCTGTCACTGAACAATCTGAGAGCTTCCTCTGTGGGCACAGCCCTGTTAACCATCTTAAGGTGCCAGGCAGGACTGCTGTGGGGAGTGTTGAATAGATGGGATGACGGTGAGCAATGCGGTCTTGCTTTCATTTTATGTGCAAGAAATACTTCATATGTTTCTCCTCCAAGAACAACTTCCAAAGTGGATTTGTGTAGTCAAATTTTTACCAAATGGTCTTAAGCTTTCCTCAGGATTATGATGACCAAATAATCCACCTCTACTTCTGTTAAAACAGTCAGCCAGTATTTGATTGCTCCGCTCTCAGCTTCAAACCGAACCCTTTCGCTGATATGTAAAAAGTATTCTGGTTCCTATAAATGTTTTTCCTGTGCCGTGTGTGACCGAATTCTGCCTGTAGGGGGCGCCAGAGAGGCGTCCAGGGAAGACTTGCTTCCTGCTTCTGGCACAGCCGGCTCCCAGGAAGCATGGGGCTTCTCCAACACCAGGCTCTGCATCGCACACAGCTTCTGGGGGGGGGGGGGGGCAGGCTGCTGCAGGACAGTGTGGCCAGCAACATCCCCATGGCCCCCAGCTGCCCTTACACCTCCCTCCCTGGGGCAGTAATAATAGATGAGCCTTCTGGTCAGACACCTCCCTGTGCATACCCCTCCCAGACCCCCTAGGGGGCGTATATCCAGCGACTCCCAGGGGGCACATTTCTAGAAAGTTCCACCTGAGAAGCGCCACAACTTCACTGCCACTGTGTGCGTTGCTTCCAGGCTCCGGGAACAAGGTCAGGATTTTAATCGTGGGAGTTCGGATTCTTCTCCCTGGGGACTCTCTCTGTGCCCTGCAGGTGCCTCTCCCTTGGCTGCGGTGTCTTCCTGGGGAATCTGCCTCGGTCTGTGGAGACACGTGGTTGGGTTCTGATCTCAGCACAGGGCGAGGCATTTTCGGGGCGGCTTCTCTCCGCCATGTTGGAGAGGAATCTGTCCTTGGTGGTGTCTCTGAGTTCTGTGAGGATGTTCCTTGTGTAATGCTCTCAGGGCTCGTGAGGGGACGTCTTTGGGTGCTGAGTCCTAACACAGAGGGTGGGGATTCGGGGGGCGGCAGGGGCTCCGGGGATCGGGGCAGGCGTGGGGGAGGGGCAGGGATGTTTCCTGGCTCTCATGTCAAGCTCTGTGAGGAGAATATTTCCTCGGGTGCATCACCTCAGCCCTGGGATTCCTCTCCCTGCGGGCTTCTGCCTCAGCCTGTGAGACACTCTCCTTGGGGGTTAGCTCGACACGAGGGCGCACTTTGCCTTGGGTGCTCTGTCTCAGCCATGATGGGACTGGGCTTTCGTGCTGTTCTGCTGGTCCCTGGTGGGGACTCTTAGTCCCGCGGAGACTTTCATGGGTGCTCTGCCCCCTCCAATGGGGGTGCTGTTCCTCTGATGCTTCAAGACGAGAGGGAAACTCTCCCGGGGGGGCTCTGAATGAGCCGAGGGGCAGGGGGAGAACTTCACCGTGGGCGCCTTCTCAGCACTGGGGGTTTGGGCTCTTTCTGGAACCTCCCTCTGAGGTCTGGGAGCTGAGACTCTTCCTCAGGGTCCATCTCTGCCAGCAGGGGGATTGTGCCTTGAGCGCTCTCTCAGCCCTGGGTGAGGAGGGCTCCTTGGGCACTTACCCTCCCTGATGTAGGGGGGACTCCTCTTCCCTGGCTGCTGACTCAGCTGTGGCTGGGGAGCATTTTGGGGGCTCTGGCTCTGCCTCAAGGGGTGGATTGTCCCTAGTGTGTTCTGTCTCAGCCTTTGTGGTGAGGTCGTAGTTGCCTGCTCTAATGCACTGTGGGGTGGCCTGTTCTTACTTGGATGCTCAGCCTGGGGTGGAGTCATTTTCCTTGATTTCTGTATGTCAGTCTCGCAGGGGTTCTATATCTAACCTTTTATGTGTGACCTTGGTCATCAAGGTGGGAATCTGGGGCTGACAATGTATGAGAGTTGGTTGCATTCTGTACTCACGTACACTTGCTATATAGGGAGTCTTTAATCTCAGTCACCCTGGGGGGTGTGCAGGGATCTTTCATTATGACTAAATGTGAATTTTGTACTGAATAATGTGGTTTATTGGCCATTCATATATGTCTTTTATGAAGAGCCTTTCCAGGACTTTTACCTATATTTTATTGAGATACTTGTATTTTTAAAATTGATTTGTAGTTCAATATATATTCATTCTAACACATATTTAAATATATAATTTTGTTTGTCTTTTCCTGATCTGTTTTTTTTTTTTTTTTGGTCACACTCTTTTTTTTCTAAAAGAGAAAGAGTGTGGACACACGAGTGGGGGAGGGGTGTGGTAGCGGGAGAGGGAAACAGAGAATCTCCATTCGGCTTCCAGCCCCGTGTGAGCCCAATATGGGGCTTGATCTCACCACCCTGAGATCATAACCTGAGCTGAAATCAAAAGTCAGATGCTTAAACAATTGGGCCATACAGGTGCCCCATGTCTCTCTCTCTGTTTTTAATTTTCATTTATTTATTAGAGGTAGAATCCAGGCACACGTGAGAGAGAGAGAGAGAGAGCGACAGAGAGCACGAGCAGGAGAGAGAGGCAGATGGAGAAGCAGCCTCCCCAGTGAGTAGGGAGCCAAATGCTGGGCTCCATGCCGGGATCCGGGGACCATGACCTGAGCCGAAAGCAGACATTAACCAGTTTAGCCACTCAGATGCCCTGTATGTCACTTTCTTAATAGAAGTGTCTTTTTGATGAAAAGAAGTTCTCGGTTTAATTAAGTCTAATCATTCTATCCTTCATGGTCAGGGCTTTCATTGTTTTCAAAAGCTTTGCCTACTCTAAAGCCACGAAGGTGATATCCCAAGTTTCCTTCTAGAACTCCTGTTCACCGGAGATCAAATTGTATGGATGGGAAGGGGATCAGAGCAGAGGTGCAGTTCCCCGTAGGGAGCAGGTGGACTTACGGAAAGGACCACAAAGGCTTGCAGGTCCCCGTGTCAGCCATCTAGCACCTGCTGATTCCAGATGTATGTCTCGACTCTGTCCTGTGGCACTGGAGTATCCGCCCACCGTTGCTCCAACACCACAGAGCTGTCGCTGCCCCTCCATCGCGGTACGTCTGCCGTCTGGCAGTGCGCGCCTTCCAACCTGCTGCTTTTACTTAAACGTGGTCTCAGCTGTTCTAGGCCCTTTGATATCCACATACTGTTTACTGTCAGCTCTTGTACTTCCCCGAAAAGGAACAGGATGGGTTCATTTAAATTTTAAATAAATATTTACTTATATGTTAAATATGATGCGATACTTTTTCTGGGAAGAAATGACAATAATGACGTAACGAGTCTTCCAATCCACATGGTATGTATTTCTCTCCATTTACTGAGGCCTTTCATTTCTGTCCATGAGGATTATATTTCACGTGTCGTGCTCAGCACACCTGTTGCTAGGTTTATCCTATGGGTTTCTTTTTTTTTTGAGATTTTTTATTTTTAATTAATCTCTATACCCAATGTGGGGCTCGAACATACAACCCCAAGATCGACAGTCCCACCGTCCACTGACTGAACCAGCCAGGTGCCCCTTGATGTTCTTGACACTGCTTTAATGGTATTCAAAATATCTTTTTCTTTTTTTTTTTTTTAAAGATTTTATTTATTTATTCGACAGAGATAGAGACAGCCAGCGAGAGAGGGAACACAAGCAGGGGGGAGTGGGAGAGGAAGAAGCAGGCTCATAGCGGAGGAGCCTGATGTGGGGCTCGATCCCAGAACGCCGGGATCACGCCCTGAGCCGAAGGCAGACACTTAACCGCTGTGCCACCCAGGCACCCCCGAAATATCTTTTTCTAACTGGTTTGTTATTACACAGAAATACACGTGTTTTTGATTCTTGCTGTTTATCCAGTAGCTTGACGCTTGTACACTTATTAATTCTCAGGATTTTAATTCCTTTTGGATATTCTATGTACAAAAACATGTCAACTATGAACAATTACAACCTCGCTTCTCCTCCGGTATGTTCTTGAAAACACAACGGACAGCCTTGTCTTCTGTCACCATTAAATACGGCACTTGTGTACATTTTTGGGGCGGGAGAGGTATCTTTTCTTAGGTTCAAGAAGTTGCCTTTCACCTGAGTTGCTGATGATTTTTACCGTGAATAGGTATCCAACGTCAACCCATTTATGAAAGCGGCCCTGTGTCTTTTTTCTGGTTTTTGCTGTTTATGTAGCGCATTTCACTGATGAATTTTCCAGGGTGAAACGAATCTTCCTTCCAGCAAGACACATGACCTTTGGATTTTTATGTCCTGTTTAATTTCACTTGCTAACGAATTGTGTTGTGCGTCTATATTCAGGAGAGAGATGTGGTTCTTTCGTTTTCTTTCTTGCAGTGTTTTTGGTAGATGTTGGTAACATGTTTATCTTGGCCTCATAAAATGAGTAGAGAACTCACACCCTTTCTCCTCTGTTCCGAAAGAGTTTGTGTAAGTCTGGTCTTATTTGCCTCGTGAATGTTTGAAGGACTCGTCAGGAAAGCCTTCAGGATAGAAAGGCTCGTCATTTGGTGCTAAACGTCGTACCCCATACAGGAGCCTTCAGATTTTCTGTTTCTTCTTGGTGAGTTTTGGAATGTTTCATTGTTCTAGAAAAGAGTCTATTTCATCTGTTTCCAAATTTGCTATAACGTCAGTCTGGGTGTTCCCGCTGTCTCTCACAGAGCTCTTCTCTGGATGCAGGGCTTGCTCTCCTGCTTGGTGGCTAGTACTTTTTATCTGAGGATGAATTGTCATTGATAATCATGCCAAGGAGCCGTCTCAGTCTGTGCAGGCTGCCATAGCAACATGCCAGAAACTGGGAAGATGACAAGGACAGAAATGTGTGGCCTAGGGCCATGGAGGCCAGGATACCAGGACCAGGCTGCCGGCACCAGGGCGATCGAGAGAAGGTCCGCGGCCTGTTTCAAGCCAGGCACCATTGCTCTGCCCTCAGTGGTGGGAGGGCTCGGGGTCTCTCTGCAGCCCCCTTTCTGTAGCACTGATCCGATTCGGGAGTGGGCCACCGTTTGGACCTCGGCACCTGCCAAGGGACCCTAATATCTCCTAATACCAGCTCCCCTGAGGGGTTGGATTTCAATGCATGGTTGTGGGAGACACGAGTGTCAGAACACAGCATAGCACTCACTCCACTTTCCTGGGGTTTGTTGTAGTCTTTTTACACCTTCCTCCATGGACAGACCTCATTCATTTGCAGCAATGTTTCTTCTCTAACAAAATGTAAAGCTGTAAGTTTTCCTCTCTGTTTGTCATTCCACGTGTGTTGCACAGAATCGGTCATGTGATGTTCTCCTAGAGTTCAGTAATAAGTATTGATTTAGAGTATGTTGTACAGTTTTGAAGGACCTTTTGTTGTGTTGCTAAGAAGTACTTCCTTGATTTCATTTTCTTTAGAGAACATGGTGTGCATGAAATTAAGGATTGGGGTTTATTGGCAGGGTTGCCAGTGTTTGCCTGCTCGAGAAGAAATGATATTCTGATGACTGAATGCAGGACTCTGTGTGAGGCCATGATCAAGCCTATTGAGGGTGGTATCTTTCAGTCTATGCATTTGCTATCTGGGGGCTGAGCCCACCAAACTGGCACATTCTGAATGATGCCCCGGAGAGCAAAATGATTGCTGGAGGTGGACATGTGCACAAAAGGATTCCACCCTGCAAACCTTAGGACGTCTTCTGGGAGCGCTAGGGAAGGATGTAACCGCATTCTCCTGCTACACAGGACTTGAATAGCATGGAACTGAGGAGCCTGGCAGCCACTTTGCAATCATGAGGAGGAGCCAGAACTGGGATGAAGTGGCTTCTAAGAAGCAGAAGAGAACCTGGGGAAGGGAGCCAACGTTTGGTCATATTATTCATACAGGATTCAGCTCATTTGATGCTAATGTCCACTTAGCTGTTGGTTTCTTGTATCATTTTAGCTAAACACAGGAGAGGTTTCTGCTCCTGCGATTGAAAGCAACCTATGCAAATTGTGTTCACCATGGCAAGTAAAAGAGCAAAGACAAGATGCATTTGGAAATAGCAGAAATTGTACCAGCCGGCAACGACCACTTTTCACAATCACTATGCCCATAGCCTGACATCTTCTCTTAAAAAGGCAATATTCTTATGAGATTTGGATCTTAGTGTGAAGAACGTCCATTTGCCAGCACTTCCCCAGGGTGCCCAGACTCCACTTTTTTTTTTTTTGTTATTTATTGATTTTTTTATTATATTATGTTAGTCACCATACAATACATCCCCGGTTTCCGATGTAAGGCTCGATGATTCATTAGTTGCGTATAACACCCAGTGCACCATGCAATACGTGCCCTCCTTACTACCTATCACCGGTCTATCCCATTCCCCCACCCCCCTCCCCTCTGAAGTCCTCAGTTTGTTTCTCATAGTCCATAGTCTCTCATGTTTCATTCCCCCTTCTGATTACCACCCCTTTCTTTATCCCTTTCTTCCCCTACTGATCATCCTAGTTCTTATGTTCCATAGATGAGAGAAATCATATGATAGTTGTCTTTCTCTGCTTGACTTATTTCACTTAGCATTATCTCCTCCAGTGCTGTCCATCCCAGACTCCACTTTTAACAATTAAGAGACTGCAGAGCAGCTGTGAGAGGGAGAAGGGCTCTCTCTGCACTTCTGCAGGCAGGTACCATGGAGGGTGCCAGGCGGGAAGCCCTTCTCCCTTGAGGTCATGTATCCCTTCAAATCCGTATTTTGAATTCTTTGGGTAAATACCTAGTACTGCAAATGCTGGTTCATGACGTAGTTCTAGTTTCACTTTCTGAGAAACTGCCATACTGTTTCGGAAGGGTTGCAGTTTTCTCATTAATGGGACATGTTTCTTGTTGCTCCTCAGGAAGCGATGAGTGAGAAAGGAGAGGAGTCCGCTGTTGGGCCCAAAAGCCAAGTGAAAAGTCCTGGGAAATCCATCACTCCATCTCCAAATAAGAAAAGGCTGAGCATGCGGCTGCTGTCGGTGGAGGAGGAAGGAGAGGGACCATCCCACACCTGGGGCTCAGCCGTTTCCATGGAAGATGGTGAGAATGCCAGGCCTCCCCTCCCCTCCCTGACCTGAGCCAGGGTAGCCTGGCCTCTGGCTCCTCCACGCCACAGGAGCAGTTCCCATCAAGGTCACTGGCTTTTGGTGATGCTGCCTTAATTTCTCAACCACGCTGGACCAGGTGGTCACTCTGTCCTTCATGGAAACATTGCTGGCTTCCCAACCACTTGACTCTACTGGTTTCTTCATAGAAAGATACACCCTCATTCTCCTCTCTGTCCTTCCTTCTCTCCTCCTAACACCGTCATCATTCCAGAGTCCCACCATTACACTGTCCCTCATCGCACACCACCTCAGGATTCAGCAAGCTGCTCCCCTGGCTTCTGAGCTTGCATCCTGCTTTTCCACCTGACCCCATAGAGCTCATGGGTTCCCGTGAACTGAGAGTGACTGTGGCCACACAGAAATCAGACCATTACATGCATATCCTGAAGCCCGTCATCAACTCCCCTGAGCGCTCAGAACAGTGTCTGAGCTCCCAACACTGGTCTCCATGCCCTGCATGACCTGGCCCTGCCATCCTCTCCTGCCATCATGTGTCCTCTCTGTGACCTTCTTGTTCTCTCTCCCTCTGAACTGTGCTCCATGGCCCCGGCTCGTCCCCTCCTAGGGATCCTGCCCTGTCCTCCCGGCAGCTAGAACTCCTCCTCTGCCTGTGCACGGGCCACCTCTGTCTCCTGCTCCCGGCTCTGCCTAGGGGTCACCTCCTCAGAGGGCCCTGCCTGACCACACCGTCATGGAGGCTTCCCTCCTGCTCTCACTCACAACCCTGCTTCCTTCCTTCCTCACATGAATTCAAACCCTCTTATCACCTTTGTTCATTGTGCATTTACCCGCTGACGTCCACAGAGGTTATACATTCCAAAAGGAGAGGGTTTCTTCTGTCTGGTTCATGGCTGATCCCCACTGTTGGCTTGATGCTTGGCACAGAGGATGAGTGAATGAAGTAGACGTGTCCAACTGGGAGTGCCAATATTCATTTTTGAGACAAAACCCAGATGACAAAGATCCATTTGCTGACTGGGATTTCTAGTGACGGAGTGCCAATATCAGGCATCCTGACATCAAGTGACACATTCAGCTTGCCACCTCGTAGAGGGCATCCAGGTGACATGAAGTCACGAGCGCCAGGGCTCTGTGAATGTTTGCTAATTGGTTACACTGTCCACGTCTGTCTCTGGGTATGCGTAGTGCCAAGAAGAGCTGCCTTGCTGTATTATCTTTCCTGAGGTCAGAATTTCAGGTCTGATACAATTATCTGGTATATTCACCTGCTATGAAATGAAAATTTTAGAGACTGTGGAGCCCATGGATGTGGGGGGGGGGGGTCGCTGAAATGCACGTCATTGCAGCTCCACGGTCAGTTAGGTTTCTGGGTGCACCTGTCGTTCACAGTACCCACGGGGAGGGGAGGGAAGGTGGTCTATCCCCCCTGCTGGCTTCTGGTCAACATCTGTTCCTCCAGAGCTTCTGAATATGGCAGGAGACGGTATTCCACACGGTAAGTTGGATTGTTTGTCTCAGGACTTGACCAGCGTCAGCAAGGGTGGGCTGATTCACAAAGCTGGTGGTCATGCCCTGGTGGGAGGAATCATTCCCAGCTGTCTCTCTGCAGATGACCTCAAGGTCACAGCAACGTCTGTGTCTGGAGATATGCCAGATCAACTGCCGATTCCGGTGAAAATCAATACGGAAATCAAAGAGCAATTAAAGATGGAAATTCGACAGCTTGGAGGAAGTAAGTAGAATAAGCACTTCCGTCCATGAAACCACAGGAAGTCTTTCCCATTCTATGATTCAGACTAGATTCAACCAACCTCTTGAGGCTCATCCTTTGCCAGAATTGGATTTTCACAATTGGAATGGCTCCTCTTTATTTTGACTGAAATGTCCCCGTAAACCTTTTTGTCTTGTTCCCTTGTATTTCTTAAGTGGTTACTGTGTACCAGATTCCACTGGTGGCTGTGTCCGGATGTCTGAATGTAAGCATGGAAAGCACAGGTTCTCTGTAACGTTCTAGCCCTTGAATGATCGCTGAGACTCCAAGATTGACTTCTACCTCCCCTTTGTACTTTAGAGATGTTGAAGGTTTTTTTCTCTACATATCCCCAGAATATGAAAAAATCTCCAAATTGCTTGAAGGGGTGCAAGGACCTCCAGAAGTGCAGAAAAAATTTGTTGTGTACGCCATGAAGGAAGCGGCAAGGTGAGTGTGGGAGGAACTGTGCAGTATGTTTCCTGGCGGGGCCAGTGCGCTGCTGGGTGAGGGGTGGGGTCGGGCCTGCCTGGCGTTTCTCAAACCCTGGTCCTCACTCACAGTTCACGTTGTCTCCAGTTATTTAGATTGATAGTGTTTGAGTCTCTCCTTCTTCCAAGCTTGAAGAGCCTTCTGTTCACACCCGAGTTTGAGGTGGACCTTGACCCTGAACTGGCCCTCTGAATTTGCTGGATTGTCCCTTGCCTTGCAGATGTGTTTTCTGTTCTCCTATAAACTGAGGCTCTCTTTCCATTTCTACAGAGCCTCCTGCATCATAGGTCCTTTGGATATCCTTTGGTTAATGACTTGTTTCTCTATTTTCAGATTTAAGAGACAAGACTTAGTACGTCGCCTTGGGAATTTAGTAGAAAAAATAGAATATGAGGATTTCTCAACAAAGATGAAGACTCCCAAGTCTTCTAATCCTATTACCGCAGTGATCATTGAGAAAGCATAACCAGTTGGCCATCCTGGAATGCTACCGGATATTGTTGATGCCTCCGAGCACGAGTTAGCTACGAAATTTTCTTCTTCAGGCTATGAAACACCATTGAAACTTTAATGTTATAAATTCCTGTTAGTAAAGTTTGATTTGGCAATGCATTTAAAAGGATAATTTGTTGTTCGTTTGTTTGTTTTCCCCTGAAGAGGGGGAATGCCGTTAAGTCATGGGTTGACACTATATCCTAGCTCCTCAGCAGGTCACAGGCCTGTCGCTGGTGTTTATAGCATCTTCTACACTAGCAATTTCTTTTTTTAAATTTTACATTTTAAGTAATTTCTACACCCAACATGGGGCTCGAACTCACAACCCCGAGATCAAGAGTCCGTGCTCCACTGACCGAGCCAGCCTGCACCCCATACACTCTCCATTTCTTTTCCTTTTGCCTGAGACAGCCCCTCCGCTGGTCATAAGGCTTGGCCTGAGCAGATGACTCACACCTTCCTTACCAGTGGACCCGACCATTAGCTGTCCTGCCTCCACTGAGTTGTTTTAATTTTCCTTTGACTTTAATCACAACCATGAGCGTGCTGAGAAAAACCCACACATCGTGGACATAGTCCTCCTCAGGGTCTCGTGTCGTTGCAGCCCTGTGTCCTTACCAGTCGGGTCCCATCTCCCCACGCTGTGCAGGAACGCCATGTTTGCCTGATGACTGAGGGAGAGGAGCACTCCGGCCTGAACCCTTGGCAGTGTCTGTTTCCATTTCAATGGAGTCATTGTTAGGGCTCTTGTGGAAAGCCTTTCTCCTTTGGAAAAAGACCTCCAGTGCAGAGAAGCCTAACGTTGTGGGGACAAGAAGCAAAAGTTGGCTACTGAATACATAAGAATAATAGTGAGAGGAGCCCCTCTCATTGCCATCCCTTCATTAATAAAGATGTGAATCATTGGCTATGGGAGAGAGAGCTCAATATACTAGCTAATGAGGTAGAGGATTGACATCCTCTAAATTATATTACCCCAGCCGCTCAAGGTACGGCTGCCAAGTTAGAACCAGAACTTTGACTTTAAAAGATTATTCCAGGCCTTTTTTGAAATTGTCACTTTAGGATGTTGAGGTAGATAATAAACCTACTGAATTCCATAAGCTCAGCCAAAGAGGGACAGCAAAGCTCAGACAATTAGGGACAGTCCCAGCCCAGGCAATGAGGGGCATGCACAGCTTAGCCATTCAGCGATAGTCACAGTCAAGCCTATGAGGGACAGCCACACCCAAGCCTATGGGGGACAGTCAAGCTCAGCCAATGAGGGACAGTCATAGCCCAGCCAATGAGCGACAGTCAAGGTCAGCCAAAGAGAGACAACCACACCAAATTTAATGAGGTACAGTCACAGCTCAGCTAATGAGGGACAATCACAACTCAGCCAATGAGGGACGTTTAGAGCTTAGCCATCGAGAGAGTGTTCTAGCCCAGCCAATGAGAGACTGTCACAGCTCATGCAGTAATGGAAAGTCACAGTTCAGCCAATGAGGGACAGTCACAGCTCAGCCCATGAAGGACAGTCAGAATTCCTCCAATGAGGGAGGGTCAGAGCCCACGTAATAAGGGACATTTATAGCTTAGCCAATGAAACAGTGGTATAGTCCAGCCAATGAGAGAGTATCACAGCTTAGCCAATAATGGCAAGTCACAGCTCAGCCAATGAGGGACAGTCAAACTGAGCCAGTGATGGACAGTCAGAAGCCAGCCCATGGGGGACATTCACAGCTTGGACAATGAGAGAGAGTCATAGCCTATCCAATGAGAGACAGTCAAGCTCAGCCAATGAGGGACAGCCACAGTTCAGCCAATTTGGGACAGTGAGAATTCAGCCAATGAGGGAGAGTCAGAGCCCACCCAATAGGGACATTTACAGCTTAGCCAATGAGAGAGCGATATAGCCCAGCCAATGAGAGACTGTCACAGCTTAGCCAATAATGGAAAGTCACAGCTCAGCCAGTGAGGGATAGTCAAATGTGAGCCAATGAAGGACAGTCAGAAACCAGCCAATGAGGGACATTCATAGCTTAGACAATGAGAGAGAGTCATAGCCCAGCCAATGAGGGACAGTCATAATTCAGCCAAGGACAGAAGGTCAGAGCCCAGCCAGTGAAGGACATTCACAGCTTAGACAATGAGAGAGAGTCATAGCACAACCAATGATGGACAGTCACAGCCCAGCCAATGATGGATTGACTGTCGTAATTGGCTGGGCTGTGATTGTTCCTCACTGGCTGAGCTGTGACTGTCCCTCAATGGCTCAGTATTGACTGGCCTTCGTTGGCTGAGCTGTGACAGTCCCTCATTGGTTAAGTGATGACTGTCCCTCATTGGCTGAACTTACTGTCCATCATTGGTTGAGCTGTGACTGTCCATAATTGGCTGAGTGGAGACGATCATCATTGGCTGAGCTGTGACTGTTTGGTATTGGCTTAGTTGTGACAGTCCTTCATTGGCTGCACTATGACTCTCTCTCATTGGCTACACAGTGAATGTGCATCATTGGCTGGGCTCTCACTGTCCATCATTGGCTGACCTGTGACTCTCCCTCATTGCCTAACTGTGACTGTCTATCATTGGCTGAAGTTGACTGTCCATCATTGGCTGAATTGTGACTGTCCTTCATTGGCTGCCCTGTGATGGTCTCTCATTGCCTGGGCCTTGACTCTCTCTCATTGGCTACGCTGTGAATGTCCATCATTGGCTAGGTTTTGTCTGTCATTGGCTGAATTGAGACTGACCCTCACTGGCTGAGCTTGAGTGTTCCTCACTAGCTTGTCTGTGCAGTCCCTCATTGGCTGGGCTGTGACAATTGCTGATTGGCTGGGCATGTGACTGTCACCTTTTGATTTCCCTCATTGGTGGACTGTGACTCTCTCTCATTGACTGAGTTTTGACATTTCCTTATTCGATGGGCTGTGCCTGTCCCTCATTGTTTCTGCTGCTGCTGGGGCATGGAGGAAAATCTTTCTTCCTCCGGCTAGGTTAGTAAAGCAGTAGCTCAAGTAGTATGGCCTTTCATGATTCTTCTCTTCCTGTTGAAATCACAACTGGCCACAAATGTTTGGATGTGAGAGCAACCGTTCCTGACTTTTGTCCCCAACTTAGTGAAATTTCCCTATATTATTTTTCATAAAGTGCATGACAAGACTGCATATCATCATCAGTACAGCACGAGGCCTCCTGGGTTCAAGAGAACAGCACAGAAGCCTGAGTGCTCCTAGGCAGACAATTTCGGCAACATGGCGTGGATCAAGGAAGGAAGGATGACCTTACTTCTAAACACCTGCCCCTAGAACAACAAAGTCTCCCTCCAAGGGGATGGACAGAAAACCTGTTCATGTTAACATCAGAGAGTCTGCTGAAAGCTAAAGCCCACATCCCCTTGGGGACAGTGTTCTTGCCTCCCCAAGAGCATGTTGGCATAGCTCTGTGAATTGAGTGTCTCCCTTGTAGTCTGGGCTCCACAGAATTGGTCTCCATGTAGTGGTCCCACAATATTAAGGAGCCCAGTGATCACTCCTCATCACCCTCAGCATGAACCCACAAATTTCTGGGTGCCACTGAGTCCAGGCCCTGAGCACACTCGGAATGTCCAACATCTTCCACTTCTCCTTAAGATCCATGGGATAGGGATTATTCAGCCCTTCTGTCATGAGGAGATTCAGGCCACGGCAGATGAAGGCACAGGCAAGATGGCCCTCTCAGTAAATGGGAAAGCCAACTCTTACTGATTAGGGACAGACAAGCAGCAGGGCCTCTGGAGCCAGAGAATGATTTTAGGAGCCTTGATGAGGGGTGTGAAATTAACCTTGGGATGTTAATCTCCCGGTCCTGCCTCTAGGACAACTTACCCTGATGGTTCAGGAAAGAGCTTTCACATAACAAGTAGATCATCTCTGAAGGTCAAAAATCAGGGTCCCACATTATTGAGCCCTTGGATGTGCAGCAGGCCTCCAATTACACCTGATCATTTGCTTTGAGTCAACTTTCCACAAGTTCATTATCCATTCATGTAACTACTTAACGTGATGGTCGGGGAACATTTAAAAGAGGAATAGAGTTATCTATCCCTTCCTAGCAAAGGTCCCTTACGTGGGCAGCAGTGGGCTGCACAGACCCCTGTTTAAACTGTTTTAACCATGACATTGAACCATTCAGCCACGAAGGACTGACAAGTGCAATCACAGAAGGTGTAGTGGAAAAGAGCTGTGCATCTGTCCAAACACACTTGGGACGCCCACCTCTCTCCCCATCCCTGTGCTGCAGCCACCCCGGCCTCCTGCTTCCCTACACATGGCATCCTGCACCCATTCGGGGACCTTTGCAGCTGGACTTCCCACTGCCTCAACTCCCCTTCCCAAGTCTTGTCAGTCTTGTCTCCCTTCCCCTCTCTCCTTAGAGGCCACCTCCTCAGAGAGGCACTGTGTGACCATATTTAAAGTAAGACCCCCAGTAGTATATACCACATTTTTTCTATCCATTTGTCAGAGAAAGACGGGTAACATGATTTCACTCATATGTACAATTTAAGACACAAAAAAATGAACAAAGAAATAAAGAGACAAAACACGAACAGACTCTTAAGGATCGAGAACAACCTGCCGGTTACCAAAAGTGAGAGGTGGGGGTGGGTGAAATAGGTGAAGGGGATTAAGAGTCCACTTATGATGAGTAATGTATAGAATCGCTGAATCACTATATTGTACATCTGGAACTAATATAACACTATGTTAATTAAAGAAACAGTCAACAAAAAAAAGAGGCAACCCATGGAACAGGAGAAGATACTTATGACACTACAGATAAAGGGCTGGTATCCAAGACCTATAAAGAACTTATCAAACTCAACACCCAAAAAACAAATAATCAAGTCAAAAAATGGGCAGAACACATGAACAGATACTTCTCCAAAGAAGACATACGAATGGCTAACAGACAGATGAAAAAATGTTCAACATCAATAGCCATCAGGGAAATTCAAATCAATACCACATTGAGAGACTACCTTACACCAGTTAGAATGCCAAAAATTAACAAGGCAGGAAACAACAAGTGTTGGAGAGGATATGGAGAAACGGGAACCCTCTTACACCGTTGGTGGGAATGCAAGCTGGTACAGCCACTTCAGAAACCAGTATGGACCTTCCTCAAGACACTAAAAATAGAGCTACCCTATGACCTAGCAATTGTACTACTGGGTATTTACCCCAAAGATATAGATGTAGTGAAAAGAAGGGGCACATGTACCCCAATGTTCATAGCAGCAGTGTCCACATAGCCAAACTGTGGAAGTAGCGGAGATGCCCTTCAACAGATGACTGGATTAAGAAGATGTGGTCCATATATACAATGGAATATTACTCAGCCATCAGAAAGGATGAATACCCACCATTTGCATTGACATGGATGGAACTGGAGGGGATTATTCTAAGTGAAATAAGTCCAGCAGAGAAAGACAATTATCATATGGTTTCACTCATACGTGGAACATAAGGAATAGCATGGAGGACATTGGGAGAAGGAAGGGAAAAATAAAGGGGGGGAAATCAGAGGAGGAGACAAACCATGAGAGACTATGGATACCGGGAAACAGACTGAGGATTTCAGAGGTGAGGAGGGTGAGGGAATGGGTTGGCGGGTGATGGGTATTAAGGAGAGCATGTATTGCAATGAACACTTGGTTGTTATACACAAATAATGAATCATGGAACACTACATCAAAAACTCATGAAGTACTATATGGTGACTAACGTAACATAAAAAAAATAAATAAAATGCAAAGACACCTGAAAAAAATAAAGTATATTGGAATCAAAATAAGTAAGTAAAAATATATTTTCAAAAGTCATTAAAGAGATTTTGTAAAATTGAAAAGTAAGTGTACTTTAACTCAAAATATTATTTTGGATTTGAACATTTTTGTACCCAAATAGAATTTAGTATAATTTGACTTTCTGGCTTTCCTGATAGCAAACTCATCAAACATATTTTCAAACTATACTTCTTTGTCAATGTCCTTTTTGATGAGCAAACTGCCATGTGCACCAACCTCTCTTGCCAACTGATGGTCTGTAATGATTTTTATTTAAATTCAGCTTACTGAAAGTTCTTTTTCAGGATGCTTCTGTGGTTGGTGTTGTTCAATAAAAATCTCAAGGGTACTCCTACATTGGACAAGAGTAGACAAAGGAAAATTTGTGAGTCAGATTTATCAGATACAAACACAATTCTGATGTGTTACAAAGTCTAGATATTGTCTCTGCTTTAAACTAATGGCTATCAATGAAATTTCTACAGAACTTATATTGTCAGCACATTTATGAATCACATAACTTGCTTCTTTTTGTGAATCAGATGTAGTTATACAAAATAGCATTTTTCTCATTAAAAATTTCAAGCCTTTTCAACAATTCCTTGGCGATTCGGGGCCTTTTCTGGTTCCACACAAATTTAAGGGCTGTTTGTTCCAGTTCTTTGAACAATGTCATTGGTATTTTGATCGGGATGGCATTGAAAGTGTAGATTGCTCTGGGTAGCATAGACATTTTAACTATGCTTATTCTTCCGATCCACGAGCATGGACTCTTTTTCCATCTTTTTGTGTCTTCTTCAATGTCTTTCAAGAGTGATTTGTAGTTTCTAGAATATAGATCTAGTACTGTATGGTGACTAACATAATATAATAAAAAATATTATTATAAAAAATAAAAAATAAAGTCATGGAACATTACATCAAAAACTAGGGATGTACTGAATGGTGACTAACATAACATAATAAAAAATTATTATAAAAAAAATTCCAAGCCTTGAGGACACATCATGTAATTTGAAATACCTCCATTTCAAATGTGAAATTAGACATCTGTACTTTCCCTTATTTATTTATTTATTTATTTATTTCCTTTACTTGAGAGATATTTTATGATGATGATGATGATGATGATGATGATGATGATGTTCAGTTAGCCAGCGTACAGTACATCATAAGATTTGATGTAGTGTTCAATGGTTCATTAGTTGCATGTGACACCCAATGCTCATCACAACACATGCCCTCCTTAATACCCATCACCTGGTTACCCCAACCCCGCCCCCTCCCTTCTGTAACCCTCAGTTTGTTTCCCAGAGTCCAGAGTCTCTTATGGTGTTTTCCCTCTCTGATTTCTTCCCATTCAGTTTTCCCTCCCTTCCCCAGTGGTCCTACATGTTTTTCCTTATGTTTCACATATGAGTGAAACCATATGATAATTGTCTTTCTCTGCTTGACTTATTTCACTTAACGTAATACCCCCCAGTTCCATCCATGTCAATGCAAATGGTGGGTATTTCTGATGGCTGAGTAATATTCCATTGTATGTATGGACCGCATCTTTATCCATTCATCTGTTGAAGGGCATCTTGGGTCCTTCCACAGTTTGGCTATTGTGGACATTGCTGCTATGAACACTGAGGTGCATGTGCCCCTTCTTTTTACTACATCTGCATCTTTGTGGTAAATACCTAGTGGTGCAATTGCTGGGTTGTAGGGTAGCTCTATTTTTAATGTCTTGAGGAACCTCCATACTGGTTTCCAGAGTGGGTGCACCAGCTTCCATTCCCACCAACAGTGTAAGAGGCTTCCCGTTTCTCCACATCCTCTCCAACACTTGTTGTTTCCTGTCTTGCTAATTTTGGCCATTCTCATTGGTGTAAGGTGGCATCTCAATGTGGTTTTGATTTGTATTTCCCTGATGCCAGGTGATGCGGAGCATTTTTTTCATATGCTTGTTACCCATTTGTATGCCCTCTTTGGAGAAGTGTCTGTTCATGTATTCTGCCCATATCATGATTGGATTATTTGTTCTTTAGTTGTTGAGTTTGATAAGTTCTTTATGGAGTTTGGACACTAGCCCTTTGTATGATAAGACATTTGCAAGCATCTTCTACCATTCTGTCTGTTGTCTTTTGGTTTTGTCCACTTTTTTCTTTACTGTGCAAAAGCTTTTTATCTTGATGACATCCAGATAGTTCATTTGTGACTTTGTTTCCCTAACCTTTGGAGACGGGTCCAGCAAGAAGTTGCTGCGACCAAGGACACAGAAGTTCCTACATGTGTTCTGCTCTAGCATTTTGATCGATTCGTGTCTCACATTTAGGTCTTTCATCCATTTTGAGTCTATTTTTGTGTATGGTGTAAGGAAATGGTCCAATTTCATTCTTCTCTGCATGTGGCCATCCAATTTTTCCAACACCATTTGTTGAAGAGACTGTCTTTTTTCCATTGGATCTTCTTTCCTGCTTTGTCAAAGATTAGTTGGCCATAGAGTTGAGGGTCCATTTCTGGGTTCTCTCTTCTGTTCCATTGATCTGTGTGTCTGTTTTTGTGCTAGTACCATACTGTCCTGATGATTACAGCTTTGTAATAGAGCTTGAAGTCCCGAAATGTAATGTCGCCACCTTTGGTTTTGTTTTTTCAACGTACCTTTTGCTATTCGGGGTCTTTTCTGGTTCCATACAAATTTTAAGATTATTGGTTCCAGTTCTGTGAAAGAAGTTGTTATTTTTTTATAATAATTTTTTATGTTATATTAGTCACCATACAGTGTATCCTTAGTTTTTGATGTAATGTTCCATGATTCATTATTTGTGTATAACACCCAGTACACCATGCAATAGAAGTTGATATTTTGATGGAGATTGCATTGATTGTAGAGATTGCTCTAGGTAGTGTAGACATTTTAACAATATGTTTTCTTCCAGTCCATGAGCATGGAACATTTTTCTGTTTCTTTGTGTCTTCCTCAATTTGTTTCATGAGTGTTCTATAGTTTTCTGAGTACAGACCCCTTGCTTCTTTGGTTAGGTTTATCTTCTGGTATTGAGGGGTAATTGTAAATGGGATCGACTCCTTAATTTCTCTTTCCTCTGTCTCATTGTTAGTGTATAGAAATGCAACTGATTTCTGTGCATTGATTTTATATCCTGCCACTTTCCTGAATTCCTGTACGAGTTCTAGCAATTTTCGAGTGAAGTCTTCTCGATTTTCCACATAGTGTAACATGTCATCTGCAAAAATTGAGAGTTTGACTTGTTCTTTGCCTATTCAGATGTCTTTTATTTCTTTTGGTTGTCTGATCGCTGAGGCTAGGACTTCCAGTAATATACTGAATAACAGTGTTGAGACTGGACATTCTTGCCCTTCCCTGACCATGAGGGAAAAGCCCTCAGTTTTCAGTGATTGAGAATAATATTTGCTGTGGGCTTTTCATATATGGCTTTTATGATATTGAGGTATGTTCCCTCTATCCCTACACTGTGAAGACTTTTAATCAAGAAAGGATGCTGTACTTTGTCCAATGCTTTTTCTGCATCTGTTGAGAGGCTCATATGGTTCTTGTCCTTTCTTTTATTTTTTTTTATTTTTTTTTAAGATTTTATTTATTTATTCGACAGAGATAGAGACAGCCAGCGAGAGAGGGAACACAAGCAGGGGGAGTGGGAGAGGAAGAAGCAGGCTCCCAGCAGAGGAGCCCGATGTGGGGCTCGATCCCATAATGCCGGGATCACGCCCTGAGCCGAAGGCAGACGCTTAACCGCTGTGCCACCCAGGCGCCCCTGTCCTTTCTTTTATTAATATAGCATACCACATTGATAGATTTGAAGATGTTGAACCACCTTGCAACCCAAGAATAAATCCCACTTGGTCATGGTGAATAATCCTTTTAATGTACTGTTGGTTCCTATCGGCTAGTATCTTGGTGAGACTTTTTGCATCCATGTTCATCAGGGACATGGTTCTGTAAATTTCCTTTTTTGTGGGGGTCTTTATCTGGTTTGGGGATCAAGGTAATGCTGCCCTCATAGAAAGAGTTTGGGAGTTTTCCTTCCATTTCTATGTTTCTGAAACAGCTTCGGAAGAATAGGTGTTAATTCGTCTTTAAGTGTTTGGTAAAATGTCCCTGGGAAGCCAAGTGGCCCTGCACTCTTGTTTGTTGGGAGATTTTTTAAAAAATAATAATATTTTTTTATTATATTATGTTAGTCACCATACAGTACATCCCTAGTTTTTGATGTAAAGTTCCATGATTCATTACTTGTGTATAACATCCAGTGCACCATGCAATACGTGCCCTCCTTACTACCCATCACCAGCCTATCCCATTCCCCCACCTTCTCCCCTCTGAAGCCCTCAGTTTGTTTCTCAGAGTCCATAGTCTTTCATGGTTCATTCCCCCTTCTGTTTACTCCCCCCTTTCTTCTCCTACCGATCTTCCTACTTCTTATGTCCCATAAATGAGTGAAACCATATGATAATTGTCTTTCTCTGCTTGACTTATTTTGGTTGCCATTATCTCCTCCAGTCCTGTCCATGTTGCAGCAAATGTTGAGAAATCGTTCTTTTTGATGGCTGAGTAATATTCCATTGTATGTATGGACCAAAACTTATTAATCCAGTCATCTGTTGAAGAGCACCTCAGCTCCTTCCATGATTTAGCTATTGTGGACATATGAACATTGGGGTGCATATGGCCCTTCTCTTCACTATGTCTGTATCTTTGGGGTAAATACCCAGTAGTGCAATGGCTGGGTCATAGGGTAGCTCAATTTTTAACTTCTTAAGGGACCTCCACACTGTTTTTCCAGAGTGGCTGTACCAACTTGCATTCCCAACAACAATGTAGGAGGGATCCCCTTTCTCCACATCCTCTCCAACAATTGTTGTTTCTTGCCTTGTCAATTTTTGCCATTCTAAGTGGCGTAAGGTGGTATCTCAGTGTGGTTTTGATTTGAATTTCTCTGATGGCTAATGATTTTGACATTTTTTCATGTGTCTGTTAGCCATTTGTATGTCTTCATTGGAAAAGTGTCTGTTCATATCTTCTGCCCATTTTATGATTTGTTTGTTTCTTGTGTATTGAGTTTGAGAAGTTCTTTGTAGATCTTAGATACCAGTCTTTTATCTGCAGTGTCATTTGCAAATATCTTCTCCCATTCCGTGGGCTTCCTCTTAGTTTTTTTGAAGAAGACTGAAGCACTTTTCAAAAACCTCCTGAAAAACAAGACTCCAGGGCCTGATGGATTCCCTGATGGATTCTACGAAACATTCAAAGAAGAAATAATACCTATTCTCCTGAAGCTGTTTCAAAAAATAGAAACAGAAGGAAAACTACCAAACTCATTCTATGAGGCCAGTATTACCTTGATCCCCAAACCATGCAAAGGCCCCATCAAAAAGGAGACTTACAAATAGATATCCCTGATGAATATGGACGCCAAAATTCTAAACAAGATCCTAGCTAATAGGATCCAACAGTACATTAAAAGGATTATCCATCATGACCAAGTGGGATTTATCCCTGGGATTCAAGGGTGGTTCAACATTTGCAAATCTATCAGTGTGATACACCATATCAACAAGAAAAGAGTCGAGAACCATATGATCCTCTCAATTGATGCAGAAAAGCATTTGACAAAATACAGCATCCTTTCCTGATTAAAACCCTTCAGAGTGTAGGGATAGAGGGTACATTCCTCAATTTCATAAAAATCATCTGTGAAAAGCCTACAGAAAATATCATTCTCAATGGGGAAAAGCTGGAAGCCTTTCCCTTAAGATCAGGAACACGACAAGGGTGCCCACTCCTGCTGTTATTATTCAACATGGTACTAGAAGTCCTTGCAACAGCAATCAGAAAACAAAAAGGGATAAAAGGTATCCAAATCGTCAAAGAAGTAGTCAAACTGTCTCTCTTCACAGATGACATGATACTCTATATGGAAAACCCAAAAGAATGCACTCCCAAACTACTAGAAGTTATAGAGCAATTCAGCGATGTGGCAGGATACAAAATCGATGCTCAGAAATCAGTTGCATTTCTATACACGAATAATGAGACTGAAGAAAGAGAAATTAGGGAATCCATCCCATTTACAATAGCACCAAAAACCATACGTTACCTTGGAATTAACTTAACCAGAGACGTAAAGGACCTATATTCTAGAAACTATAAGTCACTCTTGAAAGACATTGAAGAAGACAGAAAAAGATGGAAAAATATTCCATGCTCATGGATCGGAAGAATTAACATAGTTAAAATGTCCATGCTACCCAGAGCAATGTACACTTTCAATGCCATCCCGATCAAAATACCAATGACATTTTTCAAAGAACTGGAACAAATAGCCCTTAAATTTGTGTGGAACCAGAAAAGGCCCCGAATCGCCAAGGAATTGTTGAAAAGGAAAACCAAAGCTGGGGGCATCACATTGACGGATTTCGAGCTATACTACAAAGCTGTGATCACAAAGACAGCATGGTACTGGCACAAAAACGGACACATAGATCAATGGAACAGAATAGAGAACCAAGAAATGGACCCTTGGCTCTTTGGGCAACTAATCTTTGACAAAGCGGGAAAAAACATGCAGTGGAAAAAAGACAGTCTCTTCAATAAATGGTGCTGGGAAAATTGGACAGCTACATGCAAAAGAATGAAACTTGACCACTCTTTCACACCATACACAAAGATAAACTCCAAATGGATGAAAGACCTCGATGTGAGACAGGAATCCATCAAAATCCTAGAGGAGAGGATAGGCACCAACCTCTACGACATCGGCCACAGCAACTTTTTTCATGGCACATCTCCAAAGGCAAGAGAAGCAAAAGAAAAAATGAACTTGTGGGGCTTCATCAAGATAAAAAGCTTCTGGACAGCCTTCCACCTATTTGTAAAAAAATTCTGGATCCAGGAATGTCTTTTCCTGTGGCGTGTGTGACTGAGTTCTGCCTGTAGGGGGCGCCAGAGACGTGCCCGGGGAAGACTAGCTTCCTGGTTCTGGGCAGCTAGCAGAGCGGGCTGGGGGCGGGGGTGGGGGGGGTATGGGGCTTCTCCAGCACCAGGCTCAGCACCGCACACAGCTTCTCGTGGGGCCGGGCTGCTGCAGGGCAGTGTGGCCAGCATCGCCCCATGGCCTGCAGCTGCCCTTACACCTACATCCCTGGGGCAGTAATAACAGATGAGCCTTCTGGTCAGACACCTCCCTGTGCATACCCCTCCCAGACCATCCAGGGGGCGTATTTCCAGCAACTCCCAGGGGGCACATTTCTAGAAAGTTCCACCTGAGAGGCGCCACAACTTCACTGGCACTGTGTGAGCTGCTTCCAGGCTCCGGGAACAAGGTCAGGATTTCAACCCGGCGAGTGCGGATTCTTCTCCCTGGGGACTCTCTCCGTGCCCTGCAGGTGCCTCTCCCTTGGCTGCGGTGTCTTCCTGGGGAATCTGCCTCGGTCTGTGGAGACACGTGGCTGGGTTCTGATTTCAGCACAGGGTGAGGCATTTTCGGGGCGGCTTCTCTCCGCCATGTTGGAGAGGAATCTGTCCTTGGTGGTGCCTTGAGTTCTGTGAGGGATGTTCCCTGTGTAATGTTCTCAGCGCTGGTTAGGGGTCGTCTTTGGGTGCTGAATCCTGACACAGAGGGTGGGGATTCGGGGGGCGGCAGGGGCTCCGGGGATCGGCGCATGTGGGGGGGAGGGGCGGGGAGTGTTTCCTGGCTCTCATGTCAAGCTCTGTGGGGGGGGGATGTATCCTCGGGTGCATCACCTCAGCCCTGGGATTCCTCTCCCTGCGGGCTTCTGCCTCAGCCTGTGAGACACTCTCCTTGGGGGTTAGCTCGACACGAGGGCGCACTTTGCCTTGGGTGCTCTGTCTCAGCCATGCTGGGGCTGGGCTTTCGTGCTGTTCTGCTGGTCCCTGTGGGGACTTTTAGTCCCGGGGAGACTTTCATGGGTGCTCTAACCCCCTCCAATGGGCGTGCTGTTCCTTGGATGGTTCACGAGGAGAGGGAAACTCTCCCTGGGGTGGGGGGCTCTGTCTCAGCCTTTTGGGTGAGGTCGTAGTTGGCTGCTCTCATGCACTGTGGGGTGGCCTGTTCTTACTTGGATGCTCAGCCTGGGGTGGAGTCATTTTCCTTGATTTCTGTATGTCAGTCTTGCAGCCATTCTATCTTTTTAACCGTGACCGTAGGCATCAAGTGGGAATCTGGGGCTGACAATGTATGAGAGTTGGTTGCATTCTATACTCGGAAACACTTGCTGTATAGGGAGTCTTTAATCTCAGCTACTCTGGGGGGTGTGCACAGACCTCTCGTTATTCCTGAATGTGCATTTTCTAGTGATTAATGTGGTTTCTTGGCCATTTTTATGTCTTTTGAAGAAATATTCTAGGACTTGCTCCCACATTTTATTGAAATATTTGTCATTTTAAAATTGATTTGCTGTTTAAAAGATATTTTTGTGTGTCTTCTGCGATCTGTTTTGTTTTGTCACTCTCTTTTTTTTGAGAGAGGGAGAGAAGGCAGGCACACAAGCAGGGACGAAGGTCAGAGGGAGAGAGAGAGAGAGAATCTTGAGCAGGTTCCATGCCCAGCTCAGAGCCCAACGTGGGGCTCGATCTCACCACGCTAAGATTATGACCTGAGCCAAAATCAAGAGTCAGAGGCTTAACCAACTGAACCACCCAGTCACTCCCATGTCACCCCTTAATAGTATATTTTTGATGCACTGAAATTCTCAGTTTACTTAAGTCTAATTCATCAATCTATTCTTCATGGTCAGTGCTTTTATTCTTTTCAAAACCTTACTTTTCAAAAACCATGAAGATAATATCCTAAGTTTCCTTCTAGATCACCTATTCATTGAGGATCATATTGTAAGGATGGGAAGGGGATCAGAGCAGAGGTGCAGTTCCCCGTAGGGAGCAGGTGGACTTACTGAAAGGACCACAAAGGCTTGCAGGTCCCTGTGTCAGCCATCTAGCACCTGCTGATTCCAGATGTATGTCTCGACTCTGTCCTGTGGCACTGGAGTATCCGCCCACCGTTGCTCCAACACCACAGAGCTGTCGCTGCCCCTCCGTCGCGGTACGTCTGCCGTCTGGCAGTGCGCGCCTTCCAACCTGCTGCTTTTGCTTAAACGTGGTCTCAGCTGTTCTAGGCCCTTTGATATCCACATACTCTGTAGTATCAGCTCATGAATTTCCCCCAATATTAACAGGTGGAGATGTTTACATTTTAAATTAAAAAATTACTTACATTTAAGTATGATGCAATAAGTATTCTGGGCAGAAATGACAATAATGCCTTAAAATGAGTCTTGCAATCCATGCAAAATGTCCATCTCCCCATTACTAGGGCCTTCAGCATCTCTTGGTGAGGTTTTTTGTTTTACATGTGGTTCTTCAGCACACCTTTCGTTAGGTTTACTCCCTGGGTTTTGATGTTCTTAACACTCTTTTCAATGGTATTTGAAATTTCCTTTTCTAATTATTATTCTTATTCCATAGAAACAGAGGTGGTATTTGGTTCTTGCTCCTACATCCAGTAAGTTGGTTATTGTTCCCTTATTAACTCTAATTGTTTTATATCCTTTTGGATATTCTGTGTACAAAAATATTCCATCTGTGAGTGACATTTTTACTTCCTCCTTTTCAAAATTCATACTTAGTTTATTTTCCTGGCCCTGCTGCACTTTTTATGACTTCCATATATTCTCAAATCAATAGCGGACATCCTTCTCTTGGTTGCAAATGTAGGTAGAAAGTGTTTGGTATATCACCATTAAGTATAATGTTTGCTATAGGATTTTGGGGGGATTTTTTGGGGTATTCTCTGTTAGGTTAAGGAAACTGATGTCTAGTGTAACCTGCTGGTAAGTTTTTTAAACATTTTATTTATTTATTTTTGAGAGAGAGGGAGAGAGAGAGGGAGAGAGAACACCAGTGGGGGGAGGGGCAATGGCAGAGGGCAAAGCAGACTCCCCGCTTAGCAGGGAGCCCAAACTGGGACTCCATCCCAGGACCCTGGTGTCCTGACCTGGGCTGAAGGCAGATGCTTCACAAGCTGAGGCACCCAGGTGCCCCTAACCTGCTGATGATTTTTAATCATGAGTAGCTCTTGAACTCGAACCCATTTATAAAATTAGTAATGGAATTTTTCCTTGTTTTTTTCCCTAAATATGCTTCACACGGACTCATTTTCAAATTTGAAGCCGATGTTGCCTTCATGGAATACACGACATCATGACATGAAGTCTCTCTTTTTTTCTATTTGTGTTATGGGTTTGCTAATCTTCTGTGTAGAATTTTTGTTTGTATTTTTAGGAAAGACATCTTGGCCTGTAATTTTCCTTTCTTCTCATGTCAGATGTTGGTGCCAGGTTTATATTGGGATAGTAAATGAGTTGGGAACTCGTCCTAGAGTTTGTGTCACACGGATGTTATTTCCCCCTAAATGTTTGGAGAACTCCTCAGGGAAGCCTTCTGGAGAGGAGGTTTTTAATTTTCTGTTCATAGTTTTACCAGATACAGGACTTCGCAGATTTTCTCTTTCTTCTCTAGTAAACTTTTGGTAAGCTTTATTTTTCTATCAGTGTCTCTATTTTATCTCGGCTAATACAGTGGAAGGTGCCAGGCAGGAGTGCTGGGAGAGCCAAGGAGGGGTGGTCCCTGGGTTGGGCTGGAGTCAGGTTGAGCACAGATCAGCCTCCCGGGCTGCTCAACCCTCAGCATGGCCGCTTTAGTCCAGGCCCTGATGTCAACATTTTCGGTTCAAATGCAATTAAAATTTTGTATTTAAAGTTAAATACAATGAACATTTTGTAGTTAGAACGTGACGAAAGTAGTTTTTGGGGAATGGTAGTTCTCAGAAAAGTGGGTTCACACTCACCACCTTCACAAGAGATCCATTGATAAACAAGCATATCAATTGCAGGGTGAGGGAAGGAGTACTGAGCAGACCGAAAGGCTTCTTCACCAGTCATTCCTGTTTCCTAGGTTCCTTTGCAACATGGTTGACCATAGCACATGAGGCCTCATGTCAGGGATTTCAGTGACCTTCAGATCTTGTTCTGGCCACTCTCGATGCCGACAACACCCTCCTCATCTCGACACTTTCATAAGATGGTCTGTTCCAAGCAAAGGGATTTTCGTGAACAGATACTGAAGGGTGCCTGCGAGTGACCTGGAGAAGCACCTGTCTGGCCAAACCCTCCCACCAATCCTGGGAATCTTTGGGCTTGCAGGTCCCTTCTGTCCCCACATCTCTTCCTTACTTTGTCCCTGAGTTTTTGTCACAGTTATACCTCTGTGAAATACTAAGTGAGTCAGTACAAGGAAAGCATTTAGAAGAAGACCTGGCTGGTCTGAAATGCTCCATGAAAATCATTTCCCCCTTTTGCAGTCCTCCTTAATGGGAACTGTCCATGGTTCAGAAAAGGTATTTGTATCGCCAGTTGATTCCAATATAGTGGGGCAAATGTGGGGGTTATCCTTGGAGGAGAAGACCTTACAGCTAGTCTGTCATACAGATATGTCCCATTTGATCTATGAGCAACATGGAAAAGTGCCCAACATATGACTCCTAGACTGACATATTTGAATTCCCTGCCATTGGAAGCGAGGGGATGAAAGATTCTGAAATCCTCTCCCCTCACCGTCTACAAGGGGCCTTCTGTGAAGACTCAGGAGGTACTGATAATGTTGCATTAAATCAAATCGGGGAGAAAAAAGGGATTTTCGTCCCCTGACCTGAAAGTGTTGACATAGAATGGTTTACTCTTCCTCAAAGAGGTAATCATGTGTTTATTCAATTCTGGAAGAGAGGTTCACCTTCTGCAAGCAATCTTTTTTTTTTTAAATTTAAATTAAATTAATTAACATACAATGAATTATTAGTTTCAGAGGTAGAGGTCAATGATTCATCAGTCTTGTATAACACCCAGTGCTCACTGCATCATGTGCCCTCCTTAAAGTCCAGCACCCAGTTACCCCATCTCCCCACCCCCTCCCTTCCAGCAACCCTCAGTTTGTTTCCTATGATTAAGAGTCTCTTATAATTTGTCGCCCTTTCTGATTTTATCTTGTTTTATTTTTCCTCTCTTCCCCTATGATCCTCTGTTTTGTAACTTCAATTCCACATATGAGTGAGATCACGTGATAATTGTCTTTCTCTGATTTACTTATTTTGCTTAGCAAAATATACTCTACTTCCGTCTACATTATTGCAAATGGCAAGATTTCATTTTTTTTTTCTAAAGATATTATTTATTTATGTGACAGAGAGACAGCCAGTGAGAGAGGGAACACAGCAGGGGGAGTGGGAGAGGAAGAAGCAGGCTCCCAGCGGAGGAGCCTGATGTGGGACTCGATCCTGGAACGCCAGGATCACGCCCTGAGCCGAAGGCAGACGCTTTAACGACTGCGCTACCCAGGCGCCCCAAGATTTCATTTTTTGATGGCCGAGTAGTATTCCATTGTATACATATTCACCACATTTACTCGATCCATTCATTTGTTGATGGACATCTGGGCTCTTTCCATAGTTTGGCTGTTGTGGACTTTGATGCTATAAACATTGGGGTGCAGGTGCCCCTTTGGATCACTACATTTGTATCTTTGGGGTAATACCCAGTAGTGCCATTGGTGGGTCATTGGGTAGCTCTATTTTCAACTTTTTGAGGAACCTCCATTTGTTTTCCGGAGTGGCTGCACCAGCTTCCATTCCCACCAACACTGTAAGAAGCTTCCCATTTCTCTGCATCCTTGCCAACATCTGCCATTTCTTGACTTGCTAATTTTAGCTATTCTGACTGGTGTGAGGTGGTATCTCACTGTGGTTTTGATTTATATCTCCTTGATGCCCAGTGATATTCAGTGTTTTTTCATTTGTCTATTGGCTATGTGGATGTCTTCTTTGGAGAAGTGTCTGTTCATGTCTTCTGCCCACTTCTTGATTGGATTATTTGTTTTTTGGGTTTTGAATTTGATAAGCTCTTTATAGACTTTGGATATCAGCCTTTTATCTGATAAGACTTTTACAAATATCTTCTCTCATTGTGTTAGTTGTCTTTTGGTTTTGTCCACTGTTTCTTTTACTAGGCAAAAGCGTTTTATCTTGATGAAGTCCCAAGAGTTCATTTTTTACTTTGTTCCCTTCCTTTTGGAGACATGTCTAGCAAGAAGTTGCTGCAGCCAAGGTCACAGAGGTTGCTATGTGTCCTCCCCTAGCATTTTGATGGATTCCTGTCTCACATTTAGGTCTTTCATCCATTTTGAGTCTATTTTTGTGTATAGTATAAACAAATGGTCCAGTTTCTTTTTTTTGCATGTGGCTGTCCAGTTTTCCCAACACCATTTGTTGAAGATACTGTCTTTTTTCCATTGGATCTTCTTTCCTGCTTTGTCAAAGATTAGTTAACCATAGAGTTGAGGGTCCATTTCTGGGTTCTCTATTCTGTTCCATTGATCTATGTGTCTGTTTTTGTGCCAATGCCATACTGTCCTGATGATTACAGTTTTTTAATGGAGCTTGAAGTCCAGAAATATGATGTCGCCACCTTTGGTTTTCTTTTTTTTAACATTCCTTTCGCTATTTGGGGTCTTTTCTGGTTCCATATAAATTTTAGGATTATTGGTTCCAGCTGTGTATGAAAAAAGTTGATGATATATTGCTAAAGATTGCATTGAATATATAGATTGCTCTAGGTAGCATCAACATTTTAACAATTTTTGTTCTTTCAGTCCATGAGCGTGGAACGTTTTTCCATGTCTTTGTGTCTTCCTCAATTTCTTTCATGGGTGTTGTATAGTTTTCTGAGTACAAATCCATTGCATCTTTGGTTAGGCTTATTCATAAGTATCCCATGGTTTGGGGGGCAATTGAAAATGGGATTGACTCCTTAATTTCTCTTTCTTCTTTTTTTTTTTTTCAGACTCTGTGTGCTGCTGCTTTTATTTTTTTTTTTTATGATTTTTTATTATATTATGTTAGTCACCATACAGTACATCCCCGGTTTCCGATGTAAGGCTCAATGATTCATTAGTTGTGTATAACACCCAGTGCACCATGCAATACGTGCCTTCCTTACTACCCATCACCGGTCTATCCCATTCCCCCACCCCCCTCCCCTCTGAAGTCCTCAGTTTGTTTCTCATAGTCCATAGTCTCTCATGTTTCATTCCCCCTTCTGATTACCCCCCTTTCTTTATCCCTTTCTTCCCCTACCGATCATCCTAGTTCTTATGTTCCATAGATGAGAGAAATCATATGATAGTTGTCTTTCTCTGCTTGTCTTATTTCACTTAGCATTATCTCCTCCAGTGCTGTCCATGTTGTAGCAAATGTTGAGAACTTGTTCTTTCTGATAGCTGAGTAATATTCCATTGTATATATGGACCACAACTTCTTAATCCAGTCATCTGTTGAAGGGCATCTCGGCTCCTTCCACAATTTAGCTATTGTGGACATTGCTGCTATGAACATTGGGGTGCATATGGCCCTTCTCTTCACTACGTCTGTATCTTTGGGGTAAATACCCAGTAGTGCAATGGCTGGATCATAGGGTAGCTCAATTTTTAACTTTTTAAGGGACCTCCACACTGTTTTCCAGAGTGGCTGTACCAACTTGCATTCCCACCAACAATGTAGGAGGGATCCCCTTTCTCCACATCCTCTCCAACAATTGTTGTTTCTTGCCTTGTCTATTTTTGCCATTCTAACTGGTGTAAGGTGGTATCTCAGTGTGGTTTTGATTTGAATTTCCTTGATGGCTAATGATTTTGAACATTTTTTCATGTGTCTGTTAGCCATTTGTATGTCTTCATTGGAAAAGTGTCTGTTCATATCTTCTGCCCATTTTTTGATTTGTTTATTTGTTTCTCGTGTGTTGAGTTTGAGAAGTTCTTTGTAGATCTTGGATACCAGTCCTTTATCTGTAGTGTCATTTGCAAATATATTCTCCCATTCCGTGGGCTGCCTCTTAGTTTTTCTGACTGTTTCCTTGGATGTGCAGAAGCTTTTTATCTTGATGAAGTCCCACAAGTTCATTTTTTCTTTTGTTTTAATTTCTCTTTCTTCTGTCTCATTGATAGTGTATAGAAATGCAACTGATTTCTGTGCATTGATTTCATATCCTGCCACTTTCCTGAATTCCTGTATGAGTTCTAGCAATTTTGGGGTAAAGTCTTATCGGTATTCCACATAGAGTATCATGTCATCTGTGAAGAGTGAGTTCAGTTTATTTTTTGCTGATTTAGATGCCTTTTATTTCTTTTTGTTGTCTGATTGCTGAGGTTAGGACTTCTAGTACTGTGTTGTACCACAGTGGTGGTAGTGGACATCCCTGTTGTGCCCCTGACCTTAGGAGAAAAGCTCTCAGTTTTGAGAATGATATCCACTGTGGGCTTTTTGTATATGGCTTTTATGATATTGAGGTATGTTTCCTCAACCATACACTGTGGATAGTTTTAATCAAGAAAGGATCCTGTATTTTGTCCAATGTTTTTTTCTGCATCTATTGAGATAATCTTATGGTTCTTGTCCTTTCTTTTATTAATGTAGTGTATCACATTGATTGATTTGTGGATATTGAACCACCCTTGCAGCCCAGGAATAAATCCCACTTGATCGTAGTGAATAATCCTTTTGATGTACTGTTGGATCCTATTGGCTAGTATCTTGGAGCATTTTTGCATCCATGTTCATCAGGGGTATGGGTCTGTAATTCTCCTTTTTGGTGGGGTCTTTATCTGGTTTGGGGATAAAGGTAATGCTGGCCTCATAGAAAGAGTTTGGAAGTTTTCCTTCCATTTCTATTTTTTGAAACAGCTTCGGAAGAATAGGTGTTAATTCTTCTTTAAATGTTTGATAGAATGTCCCTGGGAAGCCAAGTGGCCCTGGACTCTTGTTTGTTGGTAAATTTTTGATTACTGCTTCAATTTCCTTGCTGGGTCTGTTCAGGTTTTCTATTTCTTCCTATTTCAGTTTTGGTAGTTTATTAGGTCTCTCAGAGTGTATCCATTTCTTCCAGATTGCCTAATTTGTTGGCATATATTTGCTTATAATATGTTCTTACAATTGTTTGCATTTTCTGTATTGGTTGTGCTCTGTCTGCTTTCATTCATGATTTCATTTATTTGGGTCCTCTCTCTTTTCTGTTGGATAAGTTGTCCAGGGTTTCATCAATCTTATTAATTCTTTCAAAGAACCAGCTTCTAGTTTCATTGTTCTGTTCTTTTGGAGGTTTTGTATGCATTTTTAAATTTATTATGTTCAGTTAGCCAACATATAGTAAATCATTAGTTTTTAATATACTGTTCAGTGATTCATTAGTTGTGTATAATACCCAGTGCTCATCACAACACAGGCCCTCCTTAATACCCATCACCCGGTTACCCCACCCCCATCCCCCTCCCTGCTGTAACTCTCAGTTTGTTTACCTGAGTCCAGAGTCTCTCATGGTTTGTCCCCCCTCTGATTTCTTCCCCTTTCGGTTTTCCCTCCCTTCCCGTGGTCCTTTGTCTCATTGATTTCTGCTCTAATCTTTATTAATTCTCTTCTCCTGCTGGATTTAGGCTTTCTTTGCTGTTCTTTCTCTAGCTCCTTTAAGTGAAAGGTTACATTGTACATTTGAGACATTTCCTGTTTCCTGAAAAAGGCTCGTATTGCTATATACTTCCCTCTTAAGACCACATTTGCTGAATCCCAAAGGATTTGAACAGTTGTGTTTTCATTTTTATTTCTTTCCATGAATTTTTTTTAATTTTAATGTTTTTTTTAATTATATTATGTTAGTCACCATACAGTACATCCCTGGTTTCTTTTTTTTTTTTTAAGATTTTATTTATTTATTTGACAGAGAGAGACAGCCAGCGAGAGAGAGAACATGACAGGGGGAGTGGGAGAGGAAGAAGCAGGCTCCTAGCGGAGGAGCCTCATGTGGGGCTAGATCCCAGAACGCCGGGATCACGCCTTGAGCCGAAGGCAGACGCTTAACGACTGTGCCACCCAGGCGCCCCACATCCCTGGTTTCTGATGTAAAAGTTTGATGATTCATTAGTTGCATATAACACCCAGTGCACCATGCAATACGTGCCCTCCTTACTACCCATGAATTTTTTAAATTCTTCTTTAATTTCCTGGTTGACCCATTCATTCTTTAGTAGGATGCTCTTTTAGCCTCCATGTATTTGAGTTCTTTCCAAATTTCCTCCTGTGTTTGAGTTCCAGTTTCAAAGCACTGTGGCCTGAAAATATCCAGGGAATAACCCCAATCTTTGGTACTGGTGGAGACCTGATTTATGACCCAGGATGGGATCTATTCTGGAGAATGTTCAATGTGTGCCAGAGAGGAATGTGTATTCTGTTGCTTTAGGATGGAAAGCTCTGAATATATCTGTGAAGTCCATCTGGTCCAGTGTGTCATTCAAAGCCCGTTTCCTTGTTGATCTTCTGCTTAGATGATCTGTCCATTGCAGTGAGTGGGTTGTTAATGTCTCCTACTGTTGTATTATTATCGATGTGTTCCTTTGATTTTGTTATTAACTGTTTTATATAACTGGCTGCTCCCATGTTAGGGGCATAAATACTTGTAATTGTTAGATCTTCTTGTTGGATAGACCCTTTAATTATGATATAGTGTCCTTCCTTATGTCTCATTACAGTCTTTGGTTTAAAATCTAATTTGCCTGATAGAAGGATGGCCACCCCAGCTTTCTTTTTTTTATTTTAATGTTTTTTATTATATTATGTTAGTCACTATACAGTACATCCCCGGTTTCCAATGTAAAGTTCGATGATTCATTAATTGCATATAACACCCAGTGCACCATGCAATACGTGCCCTCCTTACTACCCATCACCAGTCTATCCCATTCCCTCACCCCCCTCCCCTCTGAAGCCTGCAGTTTGTTTCTCAGAGTCCATAGTCTCTCATGCTTCATTCCCCCTTCTGATTACCCCCCCTTTCGTTATCCCTTTCTTCCTCTACCGATCTTCCTAGTTCTTATGTTCCATAGATGAGAGAAATCATATGATAATTGTCTTTCTCTGCTTGACTTATTTCACTTAGCATTATCTCCTCCAGTGCCGTCCATGTTGCAGCAAACATTGAGAACTCATTCTTTCTGATGGCTGAGTAATATTCCAGCTTTCTTTTGATGTCCATTAGCATGATCGGTGGTTTTCCACCCCCCACCACTTTCAATCTGGAAGTGTCTTTGGGTCTAAAATGAATCTCTTGCAGACAGCATATCTATGGGTCTTGCTTTTTTATCTAATCTAATACCCTGTGTTTTTTGATTGGGGCATTTAGCCAATTTACATTCAGAATAAGTATTGAAAGATATGTGCCACTGTATTACTTGTAAAGTCACTGTTTCTGTATATTGTCTCTATTCCTTTCTTATCCATGTTCGTTTTGGGCTCTCTCTTTGCTTAAAGGATCCCTTTTAATATTTCTTGCAGGGCTGGTTTAGTGATCACAAATTATTTTAGTTTCTATTTGTCCAGAAAGTTGTTTTTTTTTTTTTAAATCTCTCCTTCTCTTTTGAATGCCATCCTAGCTGGATAAAGTATTCTTGGCTGCATATTTTTTTCTCCTTTAGCACCCTGAATATATGATGCCAGTACTTTCTGGCCCGACAGGTCTCTGGATAGGCCTGCTGGCAGTCTAACGTTTCTACCCTTGTAGGTTATGGAACTCTCATCCCGAACTGCTTTCAGGATTTTCTCTTTGTCTCTATGATTTGGAAGTTTCACTATTATATCTCTGGTGTTGACCTATTTTTATTGATTTTGAGGGGGTTTCTCTGTGCCTCCTGGGCTTGACCGTCTGTTTCCTTCACCACATTAGGGAAGTTCTCCACTATAATTGACTCCAATATACCTTCTGCCCCCCCCCTTTCCTCTTCTGGGATCCCAATTATTCTAATATTGTTTCACTTTATTATATCACTTTTCTCTTGAATTCTCCCCTCCTGATCCAGTAGTTGTTTCTCTCTCTTTTTCCCAGCCTCTTTATTCTCTGTTATTTTATCTTCTATATCACTAGTTCTCTCTTCTGCCTCTTTTATCCTAGCTGTTAGAGCCTCCATTTTTTATTGCATCTCATACATAGTCTTTTTTATTTGGATGTGGTTTAATTTTAGTTCTTTTATTTCTCCAGAAAGGGATTCTGTAATGCCTTCTATGCTTTTTCCAAGAGCAGCTAGTATCTTTATAATCATTATTGTGACCTCTAGTTCTGACATCTCACATATGTCCATACTGATTAGGTCCTTGGCAGTCAGTATTCTCTCTTGTTCTCTTCCTTGAGGTGAGTGTTTCCATCTTGGCATTCTTTCCAGAGAAGAGTAGAGGAAGGAGAGAACAAAATACTAAAATGGGAACAACGACCCAAGAAATATACACTAAACACATCAGAAGAGACCTGAAACTGAAAACAAAAAAAGAGAGAATATAAACAGAAGGTGAACAGAACAGAGCTATACATGGGATCCTGTGTGTATTTCAGTCTGTTTGTTAAAAAACTATATCCTAAAATTGTAAAGAAAGAAAGCTTATATATACAAAAATAAAATTAAATACAATGAAAAGAGAGAATGTAGTTGTAAAAATGAAAATTAAGAAAGATTTTTAAAAAGGAGTTGTTAAAATAAGAAATTGGTTGAAAAAGGAAAGAGAAAAAATATTAAAATTGGAAGACTAAAGAATCTTGGGAATAAAAAACATGAATTCTATATCCTATTTTTCCCTAGTGCTGGGGTTTTGCACTTCTCTATCATTGGTAAACTGATCTTCTTAGCCATTTCTCTTGCTGATCTTCTGGGGTAGAGGCCATTTGCACTGGTTCTCAGGTGTCTTTGCCCCGGGTGGAAAGGCACTGCTCTTGCCTAGGGGCCAGGTTAAGTAAGCAACCCGGGTTTGTTCTATGTGGCTTTTGTTCCCTGAAGGCTTTCTTTTTTTTTTTTTAGTATGTAACTTTTTAAAATAATTTTTATTTTGTTATATTAGTCACCATACAGTACATCCCCAGTTTTTGATGCAATGTTCCATGATTCATTATTTGTGTATAACACCCAGTGCCCCACGCAATACGTGCCCTCCTTAATACCCATCACCGGCCTATCCCAAACCCCCACCCCTCTCCCCTCTGAAGCCCTCAGTTTGTTTCCCAGAGTCCATAGTCTCTCATGGTTCATTCCCCCTTCTGTTTCCTCACAGCTTTAGAGAATGAGAATGAAAATAGCGGCCTCCTAATCTCCAGCCCTGCAGCCAAGAGCTCGGGGCTGCACTCCTCAGTATGCCCTCAGGGAAAAGCAGTCCATCACTCCTGTCTCCCTAGTCTCCATCTGCACTATGCGCAAACCCAGCCTGGGACTCAGTGTTTCTATGTCAGGCACACAACCCTGTTTTGAGTCTCCAAACCGTGCAGACTCCTGCAGGGTGCACCTGTGCCGTTCCTCCAGGGGGAATGGAGGAGGGTCCTGTCCCAGTTCTGCCACTCGATGGGTCCCTGCTCGGGGATCAGTTGCCTGACTGTGCCAGTTCCCTGTATATGGTGAACCAGATCTGAGAGCCTATGCCTGGGCTCATTGACTGCAGCTGGATTCCCTGACCAGTCCTGGGAACTCTGTAGTAGTCAGTCACACCCAGTCATCCGTAACCCTGAGGATCATGAGACCACACTTTCCCACCTAGGGTTCTGCCCAACTTCACCACCTGAGCACCTTGCAAGCATGGATGTCCCCCACTGGAGCAGAGTTCTAAAAGTTCTGATTTTGTTCTCTGCTGCTATATTACTTTCCTATGCCAGCTGATGGAGGCTCCCTCCCCCTGTGGTTTATCTTCCCATACATCGCCTAAGATTCACTTAGCACCTCGTACCTTGCAGAAAGTGGTCGCTTTTCTATTTGTAGAGTTCAGCTATCCTTTTCTTAGATCTCCAGTTAAGTTCATAGGTGTTCACAATGACTGACAGCTATCTAGCTGAATTCCATGGACTACAGGAAACTAAGATCTCCTACTCCTCCACCATCGTGGACTACCTCTCCTCTGCAAGCAATCCGATTCATCATGCACAATATTCGCCTTTGGACTACACTGGAATATTAGCTTCCTCCATTTCCCCCATAGACATCATGGAAATTAGGCTGGGTTGACTGAGAACAGAGTGTTTGTGGGGCGGGGTAAACCTTGGCCTCTAGGAAAACTCATATTACTGATGCAGTTGCATGTTGCATATACAAATATAGACTGCAGTTTGGGCATGGTTACGTTTTTGTCATTAATGGAATTTGTTTCTTGTTCCTCCTTAGGAAGTGATGAGTGATAAAGCAGAGGAGTCCACTGTTGGGCCTGAAAACCAAATGAAACGTCGTGGAGAACCCATGAGTCCTCCTCCGTCTAAGAGAATGCTGAGCATGGCACTGCTGTCAGTGAAACAGGAAGGAGAAGGAGCATCCCACCCCAGGGGTTTAGCTATGTCCTTGGAAGATGGTGAGGATGCCTGTCCTCTCCTCCCCTCCCTGACCTGAGCTGGGCAGCCCAGCCTCTGGCTCCTCCACCCCACGGGAGCAGTTCCCATCAAGGTCACCAACTTCTGGTGATGCTGCCATTAAGTTCTCAGCCACACTGGACCTGGTGTTCACTCTGTCCTTCATAGAAGCATTTCTGGTTTCCCAAACTCCGCACTCTACCCGTTTTCTTCTCCTTATTGGATGTGCCTTCATTCTTCTTTCTTCTCTTCTCTCTCTCCTCATAACACTGTCATCGTTCCCGAGTCCCACCGTTACACTGTCCCTCATCGCACACCACCTCATCACGCAGCAAGCTGCTCCCCAGCTGCTGAGCTCGCATCCTGCTTTCCCACTTGACCCTGTGCAGCCCATGGGTTCCCATGAACCCAGAGTGACCGTGGCCACACAGAAATCAGATGGTGACATGCCTATCCTGGAACCCATCATCACCTCCCCTGACCACTCAAAACAGTGTCTGAGCTCCCAACACTGGTCTCCATGCCCTGCATGACCTGGCCCTGCAAACCTCTCCTGCCATCACGGTTCCTCTCTGTGAGCTTCTTGCTCTCTCTCCCTCTGAACTGTGCTCCATGGCCCTGGCTAGACCTCTCCTAGGGACCCTGCATGGTCCTCATGGCAGCTAGAACTCCTCCTCTGCGTGTGCACAGGCCACCTCTGTCTGTCCTGCTCCCGGCTCTGCCCAGGGGTCACCTCCTCAGAGGGTCCTTCCCGACCACGCGGTCATGGAGGCTTCCCTCTTGCTCTCACTCACAATCCTTCCTTCCTTCTTAACACAAAGTCAAACTGTGTTAATGCCTTTGCCTTTTTTACACATACCGTCTGACTTCCCCATGAGGATGTAAGTTCCATAAGGTTAGGGATATTCTTTGTCCGTTCTCTCTGTCTGGTTCCCTACCGATCTCCCAGGTTTTGTCACATGCCTGGCACAAAGGATAAATAATGAAGTAGAGGTGTCGTACTTGATGTAGAAAAAAATTGATCTCCTGAGACAGAAAAGCCAGATGAGGAAGATCGTTTACTGACTGGGATTTCTAGTGATGGAGTGCCAATATCAGGCATCCTGACACGAGGCGACATTTTCAGGTTTTCACCTTGTAGAGGGCATCCAGGCGACACGAAGTCATGAATGCCAGGGCTCTGTGAATGTTTGCTAATTGGTTACGCTGTCCACGTCTGTCTCTGTGGGTATGCGTAGTGCCAAGAATAGAAGAGCTGCTTTGATGTATTATCTTTCCTGAGGTCAGAATTTCAGGTCTGATACAATTATCTGGTATATTCTCCTGCTTGAAATGAAAATTTTAGAGACTGTGGAGCACATGGATGTGTGTGTGGGGTCGCTGAAATGCACAGTCAGTTAGGTTTCCAAGTGCACCTGTCGTTCACAGTACCCACAGGGAGGGGAGGGAAGGTGGTCTATCCCCACCTGCTGGCTTCTGGTCAACATCTGTTCCTCCCGAGCTTATGAATATGGCAGGAGATGGTATTCCACACGGTAAGTTGGATTCTCTGTCATGACTTGACAAGCGTCAGCAAGGGTGGGCTGACTCACAAAGCTGGTGGTCATGCGCTGGTGGGAGGAATCATTCCCAGCTGTCTCTCTGCAGATGACCCCAAGGTCACAGCCCCGTCTGTGTCCAGAGATGTGCCACATCAACTGCCAATATCAGTGGCAATCAGTGCTGAAATGAAACATCAATTAAAGAAGGAAATTCGACAATTTAGACAAAGTAAGTAAGATACGAATTTTTACCAGTGAAACCACAGGAATTCTTTCCCATTCTATGATTTAGACTAGTTCAACGGACCTCTTGAGGCTCGTCTTTTGCCAGAATTGGGTTTTCACGTAATTTAGGATGGTTCCTCTTTATTTTGACTGAAATGTCCCAGTAAACCATTTTTTGTTGTTGTTTTTCTTTTGTATTTGTTAATTGGTTATTTTGTACCAGATTCCATTGGTGGCTATGTTTGGATGTCTGAATGTAAGCACAGAAAGGACAGGTTCTCTGTAACATTCTAGCCCCTGAATGATCGCTGAGACTCCAAGATTGACTTCTACCTCCTCTTTGTACTTTAGAGATACCGAAGTTGTTTTTTTTTTTCTAAATACCTCCAGAATATGAAAGAGTGTTCAAATTGCTTGAAGGAATGGAAGGATCTTTGGAATTGCGGGAAAATTTTTGTTTTATTGTCCGTCAAGGAAACAGCAAGGTGGGTAAAGAGAAGAACTCTGTAGCACAGTGGGGCCCAGTGTGGTGGTGGGTGAGGGGTGGGGTCAGGCCCTACCTGCCCTTTCTCAACCATGGTCTTCAATCAGAGTTCATGTTGTCTGTCTCTGTTGAGATTAGGTTGACATTATCTGAGTCTCACTCACTCTTTCAAGTTCAAGGAGACTTCTGTTCACACCAGTTTGAGGTAGGCATTGAGCTGACACACTGAACTGATACACTTTCTATTTGCTGGATTGTGCCTTACCACCACAGTCCATTTCTATTCCCATATAGATTGTAAGTTCCCCTTTCTACCCCCACAGATCCTCCCACATTATGCGTTCTTTGGGTGTCTTTTGGTTAATGAGTTGTCTCTTTATTTTCAGATTTAAAAGACAAGGCTTAATAAGGCACCTGTAGATGGCACTAGCAAAAGTAGAATATGACCACCTTCTTAAGAAAGATAATCACACCCCAAACTTGTAATTCCGTTATGATGTTATCAATGTGTGATTGCTGAACCAGTTTGCTATCCTAGGATGGAACCGGATATTGTTGACGCCTCCGAGCATGAGTTAGCTAAGAAATTGTCTTCTGGAGGCTATGAAACACCATTGAAACTTTAATGTTACAAATTTCTGTTAGTAAAGTTTGATTTGGCAATGCATTTAAAAGGATAATTTGTTGTTCGTTTGTTTGTTTTCCCCTGAAGAGGGGGAATGCCGTTAAGTCATGGGTTGGTGCTATATCCTAGCTCCTCAGCAGGTCACAGGCCTGTCACTGGTGTTTATAGCATCTTCTACACTAGCAATTTCTTTCTTTTAATTTTACATTTTAAGTAATCTCTACACCCAACATGGGGCTCGAACTCACAACCCCGAGATCAAGAGTCCGTGCTCCACTGACCGAGCCAGCCTGCACCCCATACACTCTCCATTTCTTTTCCTTTTGCCTGAGACAGCTCCTCCACTGGTCATAAGGCTTGGCCTGAGCGGATGACTCACACCTTCCTTACCAGTGGACCCGACCATTAGCTGTCCTGCCTCCACTGAGTTGTTTTAATTTTCCTTTGACTTTGATCACAACCATGAGCGTGCTGAGAAAAACCCACACATCGTGGACATAGTCCTCCTCAGGGTCCCGTGTCGTTGCAGCCCTGTGTCCTTACCAGTCGGGTCCCATCTCCCCACGCTGTGCAGGAACCCCATGTTTGCCTGATGACTGAGGGAGAGGAGCATTCTGGCCTGAACCCTTGGCAGTGTCTGCTTCCATTTCAATGGAGTCATTGTTAGGGCTTTTGTGGAAAGCCTTTCTCCTTTGGAAAAAGACCTCCAGGGGCTCCTGGGTGGCTCAGTCGTTAAGCGACTGCCTTCGGCTCAGGGCGTGGTCCTGGCATTATGGGATCGAGCCCCACATCAGGCTCCTCCGCTGGGAGCCTGCTTCTTCCACTCCTACTCCCCCTGCTTGTGTTTCCCCTCTCTGGCTGTCTCTCTCTCTCTCTGTCAAATAAATAAATAAAATCTTTAAAAAAAAAAGACCTCCAGTGCAGAGAAGCCTAAAGTTGTGGGGACAAGAAGCAAAAGTTGGCTACTGGATACATAAGAGTAACAGTGAGAGGAGCCCCTCACATTGCCATCCCTTCATTAATAAAGATGAGAATCATGGCTATGGGAGAGAGAGCTCCATATACTGGCCAATGAGGAAGAGGATTGACATCCTCTAAATTATATTACCCCAGCCCCTCAAGGTACTGCTGCCAAGTTAGAACCAGAACTGTGGCTTTAAAAGATCATTCCAGGACTTTTTTTGAAAGTGTCACTTCAGGATGTTGAGGTGGATAATAAACCTACTGAATTCCATAAGCATGTGCCCTGAGAGCAATTTCCTTGTTTATCAGTGGTGCTGTGTGGAATACCATGACAGTGGCTAAGGCATTCTCTAAATCCATAAATGTTGGTTTTCTCAAATATCTATGGGTGTGAAGGAAGATCCATTTCCACAATCAGCATCTATTTGAGTACAAAGAGCTACCTTTCCCTGATGAAAGGAAAGCAAAATAATCAGTCTGCCAACTGGTAGTTAGCCGACTGACCACTTGGGGGTATGGTGCCGGCTCAGGTGCTCAGGGTTGGTGAGCACTGCTGGCAGATGGAGCAGTCAGCCATACCTGCCACAGCATCGGTGTTGGTGAGTGCAAGTTCCTGTTTATGGTCCATGCACGAACTGCATCCCTCCTTCCATGACCGTGACACTGCATTACTGCTTGGAAGATGGAAGGGTGCATCTAGGGAGGTATGGGGGTCGTCCTAGGAGTTCAGAGTGGCCTCAGCCGAGAGACAGCAAGGGAATGGGAATCTCAGTCCTACAGCCTTAAGACACTAGAGATGCCAATTACCTGAAAGGGCTAGGAAGCAGTTAGTTAATGACCCAGCATGGCCAACACCTTGAGTTCAATTGTATGAGACCCGAAGCAGAGAACCCAATCGAGCCAGCCTGGACTTCTGACCTGTGGAACTCCTTGATCATACTTTTGTGTCATTTCACACTGCTAAATATGGGGTGACTTACTAGGCACTATTAGAACACTAATATGGACAAGTGCCTGCATATCGCAATGTCCCAGCTGAAAATCAGGCATGATGCTTTCTCTTTTCCAGTCAAGCGGTCACAGGGAGCTCCCCATGAGGCCATAGGTGTAGCCTCAGAGAACTTTATTCTTCTGGGCCTCACTCCAAGCTGGCCGGTTCTCAGGTCACTTTTCGGGTGGTCATAGTACCACAAAACCATAAACATATGTGTTACCACCAGCACTTCGTAGGCCACCTCTTTGCTGTCTCCCTTTTTTAATGGTAAGAAGGTTGAGATTTGTCAATTTGCTGTTCACTGTAGAAGCACAATCTTGTCCTGCCCCAGACTACTAAATCTCTGAACATTTTACTAAGTGGCAAGGCCTCTGATTTTGTGTGGGCATTAATTTCTACGTCTGTCTTTCAAATGTGTTGCCAATGTGTCTATTAGCTTCTACTTCTCAATCAGAATAATGACATCAATGAAAGGAATAGTTCCATGTCCATTGTAAGGGGAAGGTGATCAAGGTCCTTAAGGAACAGTTTCTGGCATTGGCTCAGAGAGCTGATAGAAGCCTGAAGTAGGAAGTAGTGGTGCCCTTTCCAGCTGAAGGCAAACTCTTTCTGGGGATATTTTCTAAAGGAGAAAAAAAGCATTTGCTCAACCAAATAGCTATACCAGATGCCCAGGAATGTGTTGATGGCTAACGCAATGGAACCACAAGTGAAACAGCTGCTGTAATTGAAGTCAACAACCACCTAAGTTTATAACTGGCTGTCCTTCTCCAAGATCTATAAGTTCTGCCCAGGCCAAATAGGTAAGATGAAAGGGACATGTTCAGAATCAGCACCATGCATCTTTCAAATTCTTAATGGTGCCACCAATCACCACTGGGTGGATTAATGGAAAATCCGAGAACCATGAAGAGTCTGTACTGAGGTAAAATTCCATTAATGACCTGACCTCCATTACTGTGCCTGGTAGACCACAGTGATGCTTTGTGTCTCCTGGAATTAGTGTCATTCTGATCCAGTATTGAGCAATCTTCAAGAATTCTGATTTCTATCTTACCTTTCCGTGTTGCAGTGTCATGCAATACCTGGCCACAGGTCCATCGGGGGAAGGTTGGGACAACAATTAACAGCATAAATATTTGGCAGTGTAGCATGGTCCTTCCTCAGGGGCAAGCCGACAGTAATTTCTGACCAACAGAGAAGAGAAGAGCCACACAGAGCTCTTTACAGATGCCTGGGCTTCCCCTAGAAAATAGTTACCAGAATGTTGGTGAATGTCCTGTCTTCCGGATTTGTTAATAGGGAAAGGATTTCATGTAATGGTCCTTGCTCATTCAGTAGTCTCTGTCGAGCTGCATCCTCATCTGATGCTGGAGCAGGGCAGGAATTCAGGAACAAGAGATCAGGAGCAGACTGGAAGCCACAGACATGAGCCTCACGCCCCACAAAGACCAACTGAAGCCCATGCCTGTCCCCCCACCTTGGGGAAGAGGGTGTTCTGCAGGGGTCAGGGCCAGAAAGGACTAACTCCCAAGGCCCTTTACTCTGATGCACAATAGATGCCTCCTCAGGGAGGCCTTCCCTGACCACCCTATTTAAACTACTGCCCACCTTTTCGCATCTGTCCATCCCATTTCAAGTTTGTGCAGACTACTTAGTACTACCTGACAGTTGCTCTGCTTGTCTAGTGTCTCATGGAAGATCGATGAGAAAAGTGTCCAGTTCACTGTTCTTTCCCACCTAGATAAGCAGCTGGCACTTAGATGGTTTCTACAAAATATCAAATGAATTCATTCTAATCTTCACGACCAGCCTGGGAGTTTGATGCTGTCAGGAGGCTCAGTTTGCAGGAGGTGATGTGGAAACACACAGAGGTTAGTTACATAGCCCCAGGTCATGAGCAAATAAGGGCGGACCTGGACCAACGAAACAGAGACCGGTCTGGCTTGAAGCCAAGTTCTTTCCACTCCTCCAGGGCTGCCCTCTGACTCCACTGCTTCTGACTGCCCCTGGCCCACAGTCTCCCATTGTTCCTTGTTTGTCATCTGACCCTGGATCTGGGACATTCTCGGCTCACTCTCCCTCCCTGACAGGAGCTCCCAGGGGCTAAGTGCTCCTAGGCAGACAATTTCTGCAACATGGAGTGGATCAAGGAAGAAAGTCTGCTGGAAGCTAAATCCCACATCCCCTTAGGGATGGTGTTCCCACCCCCCAAGAGCACATCGGCCTGTGTCATAACTCTCTGCTCATTGAGACTGTCTCCCTTGTACTCCGGGTTCCCCAGAGTTCATCTCCATGTAGTTGGCACACAACGTTAAGGACCCCAGCGATCACTCCTCATCACCCTCAGCATGAACCCACAAATTTCTGGGTGCCACTGAGTGCAGGCCCTGAACACACTCGGAATGTCTGAGTTCTTCCACTCCTGCACAGGATTTTTGGAGTAGCGATTATTTAGCCCTTCTGTTGTGAGGAGATTCTGGCCAAGGCAGGTGAGGGGACAGGCATGGTGGCCCTCTCAGGAAGTGGTAAGGCCAACTCTAATGATTGGGAACAGACAAGCAGCAGGGCCTCTGGAGCCAGAGAATGGTTTTAGGAGCCTTGATGAGGGCGGTGAAGTTAACCCCAGGTGCTAATCTCCCGGTCCTGCCTCTATGACAACTTACCCTGATGGTTCAGGAAAGAGCTTTCGCATAACAAGTAGATCATCTCTGAAGGTCAAAAATCAGGGTCCCGCATTATTGTGCCCTTGGATGTGCAGCAGGCCTCCACCTCCACCTGATCATCTGGTTCAAGCTGACTTTCCATGGGTTCATTATCCAATTCACGTAATCACTAAGCGTGATGGTCAGGGAACTTAAAGAGAGAAATAGAGTTATCCCCTTCTAGCAAAAGTCCCTCGTGTGGGCAGCAGTGGGCTGCACAGACCCCTGTTTAAACTGCTTTAACCATGACATTGAACCATTCAGGCAGGAAGAACCGACAAGTGCAATCGCGGAAGGGGCAGTTGAAAAGAGCCGTGCATCTGTCCAAGCACACTTGGGACCCCCCAACTCTCCCCCATCCCTATGCTGCAGCCACCCTGCCTCCTGCTTCCCTGCATGTGGCATCCTGCACCCATTCAGGGGCCCTTGCAGCTGGATTTCCCACTGCCTCAACTCCCCTTCCCAAGTCTTGTCACCCTTCTCCTCTCTCCTTAAATGCCACCTCCTCAGAGCGGCGCTGTGTCAGCCATCTAAAGTAAGACCCTCAGTAGTACGTACCACCTCTTCTTTGTTCATTTGGCAGAGAAAGACAAATAACATATGATTTCACTCGTATGTACAAGTTAAGACACAAAGCAAATGAACAAAGAAAAAAGGGACAGACAAAAGAGCAGACTCTTAAGGATAGAGAACAAAGTGGTGGTTACCAGAGGGGAGGGGGTGCAGAGATGGGTGAAATAGGTGAAGGGGATTAAGAGCCCACTTATCATGAGCATTGAGTAATGTGTACATTTATTGAATCACTATATTGTACACCTGGAACTATTATAACACTATGTTAATTATATTGGAATTAAAATAAGTAAGTAAATATATTTTCAAAAGTCATTGAAAAGATATTGTAAAAATGAAAAGCAGGTGTACCTTTGTGTATGGTGTGAGAGAGTGGTCAAGTTTCATTCTTTTGCAGGTAGCTGTCCAATTTTCCCAGCACCATTTATTGAAGGGACTGTCTTTTTTCCACTGGATGTTTTTTCCTGCTTTGTCAAAGATTAGTTGCCCAAAGAGCTAAGGGTCCATTTCTTGGTTCTCTATTCTGTTCCCTTGGTCTATGTGTCTGTTTTTGTGCCAGTACCATGCTGTCTTTGTGATCACAGCTTTGTAGTACAGCTTGAAATCCGGCCATGTGATGCCCCCAGCTTTGGTTTTCCTTTTCAACAATTCCTTGGCGATTCGGGGCCTTTTCTGGTTCCACACAACTTTAAGGGCTGTTTGTTCCAGTTCTTTGAAAAATGTCATTGGTATTTTGATCGGGATGGCATTGAAAGTGTAGATTGCTCTGGGTAGCATGGACATTTTAACTATGTTAATTCTTCTGATCCATGAGCATGGAATATTTTTCCATCTTTTTGTGCCTTCAATGTCTTTCAAGAGTGATTTGTAGTTTCTAGAATAGAGAACCTTTACGTCTCTGGTTAATTCCACGGTAACGTATGGTTTTTGGTGCTATTGTAAATGGGATGGATTCCCTAATTTCTCTGTCTTCAGTCTCATTGTTCGTGTATAGAAATGCAACTGATTTCTTAGCATTGATTTTGTATCCCGCCACATTACTGAATTGCTCTATGACTTCTAATAGTTTGGGAGTGGATTCTTTTGGGTTTTCCATATAGAGTATCATGTCATCTGCGAAAAGACAGTTTGACGTCTTCTTTGCCGATTTGGATACCTTTTATCCCTTGTTGTTGTCTGATTGCTGTTGCAAGGACTTCTAGTACTATGTTGAATAATAATGGCAGGAGTGGGCATCCTTGCCGTGTTCCTGATCTTAAGGGAAAGGCTTCCAGCTTTTCCCCATTGAGAATGATATTTGCTGAAGGCTTCTCATAGATGGTTTTTATGAAATTGAGGAATGTACCCTTTATCCCTACACTCTGAAGGGTTTTAATCAGGAAAGCATGCTGTATCGGGCCATGTGATGCCCCCAGCTTCAACCTCATCAATAAGAACCTCTTATGGTTCTTGATTCTTTTCTTGTTGATATGATCTATCACACTGATCAATTTGTGAATGTTGAACCACCCTTGCATCCCAGGGATGAATCCCACTTGGTCATGATGGATAATCCTTTTAATGTATTGTTGGATTCTGTTAGCAAGGATCTTGTTGAGAATTTTTGCTTCCATATTCATCAGGGAAATCGGCCTGTAATTCTCCTTTTTAATGGGGTCTTTGCCTGGTTTGGGGATCAAGGTAATATTGGCCTCATAGAATGAGTTTGGTAGCTTTCCTTCTGATTCTATTTTTTGAAATAGCTTTAGGAGAATAGGTATTATTTCTTCTTTGAATGTTTGGTAGAATTCCCCGGGAAATCCGCCAGGCCCTGGTGTTTTGTTTTTTGGAAGGTTTTTAATCACTGTTTCATTCTCTTCATAATTAATTGGTCTTTTTAAAAAATCAGTTTCTTCCTTTTTCAGTCTTGGTAGTTTACAGGTTTCCTGGAAGGCCGCCATGTCTTCCAGATTGCTTAATTTACTGGCATAAGAGCTATTGATAAAAATTTCTAATACTCCTTCCAATTTCATTAATGTTGGTTGTGACCTCTCCCTTTTCATTCATAATTTTATTAATTTGGGTCCTTTCTCTATTCTTTTGGATAAGTCTTGCCAGTGGTTTGTCATTTTTATTTATTCTTTCAAAGAACCAGCTTCTAGTTTTGTTGATCTGCTCTACTGTGCTCCTGGTTTCTAATTCATTGATCTCTGCTCTGATCTTGATCAACTGCTTTCTCGTGCTTGGATTAGGCCTGTAGCTCTGTTGCTGTTCCAGCTTCTTGAGGTGAGAATATAAAAACTGCACTTTAGATTTTTCTATTCTTTTGAGTGAGGCTTGGATGGCTATGTATTTTCCCCTTAGGACTGCCTTTGCAGTGTCACATAGGTTTTGGACCATTGTGTTTTCATTCTCGTTGGTCTCCATAAATTGTTTAAATTGATTTTTGATTTCCTGGTTTATCGAATCATTCTTGAGCAGGATGGTTCTTAGCCTCCAAGTGTTTGAGTTTCTTCCAAATTTTTCCTTGTGGTTAAGTTCCAATTTCAAAGCATTGTGGTCTGAGAATATGCAGGGAATAATTTCAGTCCTTTGGTATCAGTTGAGACCTGTTTTGTGACCCAGAGCATGGTCTATTCTTGAGAATGTTCCATGGGCATTAGAATAGAATGAGTATTCTTTGGTTCTGGGGTGTAGTGTTCTATATATGTCTATGAGGTCCATCTCGTCTAGTATGGCTTCAAAGCTCTTGTTTCTTTGTTGATTTTCTGCATGGGTGCTCTGTCTATTTCTGATAGTGGAGGTCCCCTACTATTAATGTATTTTTATCTATATGTCTCTTTATTGTGGTTAAGAGTTGGCTTGTGTATCTTGCTGCTCCCCTGTTGGGGGCATATATATTTATAATTGTCATAACCACTTGTTGGATACATCCTTTAAGAATAATATAGTGCCCTTCTGTGTCTCTAACTATAGTCTTCAGTTTAAAATCCAATCTGTCTAATATGAGAATTGCTACCCCAGCTTTCTTTTGAGGTCCATTGGCATGAAAGATGGTATTCTATCCCTTTACTTTCAGTCTGGATGTATCTTTAGGTTCAAAATGAGTCTCTTGTAGACAGCAAATGGATGGGTCATGTCTTTTTATCCAATCTGCAACCCTGTGGTGCTTTATGGGAGCATTTAGGCCATTTACATTGAGACTGATTTTTGAGATATAATTTTATTTTTTATTTTTTTAATGTTTTTTTATTATATTATGTTAGTCACCATACAGTACATCCCTGGTTTCTGATGTAAAGTTCGATGATTCATTAGTTGCGTATAACACCTAGTGCACCATGCAATACGTGCCCTCCTTACTACCCATCACCAGCCTATCCCATTCCCCCACCCCCCTCCCCTCTGAGGCCCTCAGTTTGTTTCTCATAGTCCATAGTCTCTCATGCTTCATTCCCGCTTCTGATTACCCCCCTTTCCTTATACTTTTCTTCCCCTACCGATCTTCCTAATTCTCATGTTCCATAGATGAGAGAAATTATATGATAATTGTCTTTCTCTGCTTGACTTATTTCACTTAGCATTATCTCCTCCAGTGCCGTCCATGTTGCAGCAAATGTTGAGAATTCGTTCTCTCTGATAGCTGAGTAATATTCCATTATATATATGGACCACAACTTCTTAATCTAGTCATCTGTTGAAAGGCATCTCGGTTCCTTCCACGCTTTGGCTATTGTGGACAATGCTGCTATGAACATTGGGGTGTGTATGGCCCTTCTCTTCACTACGTCTGTATCTTTGGGGTAAATACCCAGTAGTGCAATGGCTGGGTCATAGGGTAGCCCAATTTTTAACTTTTTAAGGGACCTCCACACTGTTTTCCAGAGTGGCTGTACCAACTTGCATTCCCACCAACAATGTAGGAGGGATCCCCTTTCTCCACATCCTCTCCAACAATTGTTGTTTCTTGCCTTGTCAATTTTTGCCATTCTAACTGGCGTAAGGTGGTATCTTAGTGTGGTTTTGATGTGAATTTCCCTGATGGCTAATGATTTTGAACATTTTTTCATGTGTCTGTTAGCCATTTGTATGTCTTCATTGGAAAAGTGACTGTTCATATCTTCTGAAGATATGATTTTAATGATGCCATGTTGCCAGTAAAGTCTTTGTTTCTATAGATTGTGACTTTCTGTTCTGTATCACTCTTGGGGCCTTTTTACTCTTATAGAACCGCCCTTAATATCTCCTGGAGGTCTGGTTTTGTGGTTACGAAGTTGGTCAGTGACTGGCGATTCTGGAAGGTCTTTATCTCTCCATCAATTCTGAATGACAGCCTTGCTGCATAAAGGATCCTTGGCTGCATGTTTTTCTCTGAAAGAGCTTTAAAAATGCCCCCCCCAACCCTTTCTCTTATTCCAGGTCTGTGTAGACAGGTCTGACGTAATTCTGATACCTTTGCCTTGGTACGTGAGAAATTTCTTTGTCCTGGCCGCTTTCAATATTGTATCCTTGGATCTAATATTTGCGACTTGCACTATGATGTGACATGGCATAGGTTTGTCGTGGTTGAGCTTGGGAGGGGTCCTCTCTGCCTCTTGGACACGAATGTTTGTTTCCTTTGCTAGATTAGGGAAGTTTTCAGCTATAATCTGTTCAAATATCTCTTCAAGACCTCTGTTTTTCTCCACCCCCTCGGGGATGCTGAGGATTCTGGCATTGGAACGTTTCATTGAGTCAGTAATCTCCCGTAACCTACAATCTTGAGATTGGATTTTTTTGAGCCAAGTTTCTGTCTTAGCTTTCTCTTCTACTAACCCCTCCTCCAATTTGCCGATTTGTTCTTCTGCCTCATTCACCCTGGCCGTCAGAGCATCTAGTTTTGACTGCATTTGATTCATAGCATTTTTAATTTCTGCCAGATTCACTCTCATTTCTGCCCTTAGAGATTCTATATTGTCATTAATAGTTTTTTCAAGCCTACACATCATCTTGACCATTGTTACTCTGAACTCCATTTCTGACAATATGGTTATATCCATATCCATTAGTTCTGTGGCAGAGGCCCCAGACTCATTGTCTTTTCTTTGCTGGGGGGGGATTTCTCCTTCTCGTCATTCTGATGAGGAGAGGTTACGGGTTGCTCAGAGCCCAAATTATTGACCAGGACCCAGGCAGTGCACACTTTTTTTATAGGGACCTTAGGGATGTGGGCTTCTTGATTTTTCAGCCTGCCTTCTGGGGGAGGGGCCTGCCGTGCCAGTACTCAGGCAACCCTGTTTGGGTAGGGTCTCCGCGTCCCCTACGAGGGGGGATGGGGATGGGCGCACTGTGAGCTGGTATTTCCAGGCTTTTGTTCTCTGGCGGCTTTCCCTGGCGGTTTGCTGTGCCTCTTCTAAGAGTCAGAGCAGCAGTAGCCGAATCCCAGCTTCTGTCTCAGAACAGAGGGATCGCGGACCGTTCTCCACTGATGTTCTGGCCACTTTAACTCTTATTTTGTTGGTGCTGCTCAACCCTGCAGCATCCCGGGATGTGTGCCCCACAGCCGGCGTCCAGTCCCTCACTTCCAGGGCCGGCTCGTCTCTGTCCTTTGTGTTTCTAATACCGCCAGCCGCGCCCACGCGCTCCGGAGCTCCAGTTTTCAGACTGCTCGCGCACGTTCCCCGGCTCACGGTCTCAGTCTGCTCTCTCACGGGTGCCGGTCCATGAGTCCGGCCCGCTCCCCAGTGCAGGTGGCTACCGCTTCCCGGCGCCCGAATGCAGGGGCTCCCTCCCCCTTCTGTTTATCTTCCGATATCTGTGCGCGGCTTCACAGCTCCCCGATTTGTACCTCAATACTCAGCGCTGGTGATGTTTGTTTATAGAGATCCAGATGTATCTTCCTGCATCTCACGTTGATTCTGTGGGTGTTAAGCATGGTCTGGTACCTATCCAGCTCAACTCAGAAGACCAGCTAAAAAGGGGACCCCTACTCCCCTGCCATCTTAACTCTCAGCCTGGGGGAACTTTTGAAGCCACTGAATTTGCATATTTGTTACACAAAATTAAGAACCAATAACATTCTCTGAATCTACACCCACGTCCTCATGTGCATGTCAAGGAACCAGTTGGCTAGAGAAGCAGTCTAGGAGGCCTGGTTTACAGGTAGTTTTCACAATATGCGGGTACTGCATATGCTAGATACTTTCCAGAACAAAAAGGAAAGCAATATAAATAATTTACAGTCAGATGCAGTGGATATAAAACTTATTTAAAATGTAGCCTGCAAGAGGAGGAACTTCTGCATTGGTGGAGGAAGGGCCTGTGAAAATCCACTCTAGCACACAGGCAATGAGAACACAGGCAAATCAGATTACGGTGAGCAATCTTGTCTTGCTTTCATTTTATGTGCAAGTAATACTTCATATGTTTCTCCCCCAAGAATAACCTATAAAGCAGATTTCTGTAGAGAAATTTTTACCAAATGCGATTAATTTTTCCTCAGGATTATGATGATCAAATAATCCGCCTCTACTTCTGTTAACACAGTCAGCCAGTATTTGATTGATCCACTCTCAGCTTCAAACCGAAACCTTTCGCTGATATGTAAAAAATATTCTGGTTCCTAGAAATCTTAAGAGTGGCTTGATCTCACAACCTTGAGATCATGACCTGAGCTGAAATTAAGAGTTGGATGCTTAACCCACTGGCCCACTCAGGTGCTCCAAAAATAAGGTGTTTTTTTTAAAAAAGTAGTTCCCTGTTTCCTAAAGTTCATGTATTTTATATATATAAATTCATTACTCTAATATTTATTAATCATCTCCTATGTAGAGAGCCTTGAGTGCTCAGTTGTACAAAGAAGTGTAATCCTGAATGAAATAAACTTACAATTTGAAACGAAAAAAAAAAAAAAAGTATTTTCATGTGGCGTGTGTGACCGAGTTCTGCCTGTAGGGGGCACCGGAGACGTGCCGGGGGGAAAGCTAGCTTCCTGGTTCTGGGCAGCTGGCACAGTGGAGTTGGGGGGGGGGGCATTAGGCTTCTCCAGCACCAGCCTCCTTACCTCGCACAGCTTCTCGGGGGGCCAGGCTGCTGCAGGACAGTGTGGCCAGCATCACAACATGGCCTGCAGCGGCCCTTACACCTACCTCACCGGGGACAGTAATAATAGATGAGCCTTCTGGTCAGACACTTCCCTGTGCACACCCCCCAGACCCCCTAGGGGGCGTATATCCAGCAACTCCCAGGGGCACATTTCCAGAACGTTCTACCTGAGAGGCACCACAAATTGACTGCCACTGTGTGAGTTGCTTCCAGGCTCCGGGAACAAGGTCAGGATTTCAACCCTGGGAGTGCGGATTCATCTCCCTGGGGACTCTCTCTGTGCCCTGCAGGTGCCTCTCCCTTGGCTGCGGTGTCTTCCTGGGGAATCTTCCTCGGTCTGTGGAGACACGTGGTTGGGTTCTGATCTCAGCACCGGGCGAGTCATTTTCGGGGCGGCTTATCTCCGCCATGTTGCAGAGGAATCTGTCCTTGGTGGTGTCTCTGAGTTCCGTGAGGGATGTTCTTTGTGTAATTCTCTCCTGGCTGGTTCAGGGACGCATCTTTGGGTGCTATCTTAGTCCTAAGCGGGGCGGAGGGGGTCTGGGGCGTAGCAGGGATTCGCGGTTTCAGTGGGGGGTGTGGAGGCACAGGGGGTGTTTCCTGGCTCTCATTTTAAGCTTTGTGAGGGGGATGTTTCCTCGGGTGCATCACCTCAGCCCTGGGATTCCTCTCCCTGCGGGCTTCTGCCTCAGCCTGTGAGACACTCTCCTTGGGGGTTAGCTCGACACGAGGGCGCACTTTGCCTTGGGTGCTCTGTCTCAGCCATGCTGGGGCTGGGCTTTCGTGCTGTTCTGCTGGTCCCTGGTGGGGACTCTTAGTCCCGCGGAGACTTTCATGGGTGCTCCGTCCCTTCCAATGGGGGTGCTGTTCCTCCGATGCTTCAAGACGAGAGGGAAACTCTCCCAGGGGGGGCTCTGTGTGAGCCGAGGGGCAGGGGGAGAACTTCACCGTGGGCGCCTTCTCAGCACTGGGGGTTTGGACTCTTTCTGGAAGCTCCCTCTGAGGTCTGGGGAGCTGAGACTCTTCCTCAGGGTCCATCTCTGCCAGCAGGGGGATTGTGCCTTGAGAGCTCTCTCAGCCCTGGGTGAGGAGGGCTCCTTGGGCACTTACCCTCCCTGATGTAGGGGGGGCTCCTCTTTCCTGGCTGCTGACTCAGCTGTGGCTGGGGAGCATTTTGGGGGCTCTGGCTCTGCCTCAAGGGGTGGATTGTCCCTAGTGTGTTCTGCCTCAGCCTTTGTGGTGAGGTGGTAGTTGGCTGCTCTAATGCACTGTGGGGTGGCCTGTTCTTACTTGGATGCTCAGCCTGGGGTGGAGTCATTTTCCTTGATTTCTGTATGTCAGTCTTGCAGGGGTTCTATTTCTAACCTTTTATGTGTGACCTTGGTCATCAAGGTGGGAATCTGGGGCTGACAATGTATGAGAGTTGGTTGCATTCATTATTCACGAACACTTGCTATATAGGGAGTCTTTAATCTCAGTCACCCTGGGGGGTGTGCAGGGATCTTTCATTATGTCTAAATATGAATTTTGTACTGAATAATGTGGTTTATTGGCCATTCATATATGTCTTTTATGAAGAGCCTTTCCAGGACTTTTACCCACATGTTATTGAGATATTTGTATTTTTAAAATTGATTTGTAGTTCAACATATATTCATTCTTACACATATTTACATATATAATTTTGTGTGTCTTTTGCTGATCTTTTTTTTTTTTGGTCACACTCTTTTTTTTCTAAAAGAGAGAGAGTGTGGACACACGAGTGGGGGAGGGGTGTGGTAGCGGGAGAGGGAAACAGAGAATCTCCATTAGGCTTCCAGCCCCGTGTGAGCCCAATATGGGGCTTGATCTCACCACCCTGAGATCATAACCTGAGCTGAAATCAAAAGTCAGATGCTTAGCCAATTGGGCCATACAGGTGCCCCATGTCTCTCTCTGTTTTTAATTTTCATTTATTTATTAGAGGTAGAATCCAGGCACACGTGAGAGAGAGAGAGAGAGAGAGAGAGAGAGCGACAGAGAGCACGAGCAGGAGAGAGAGGCAGATGGAGAAGCAGCCTCCCCAGTGAGTAGGGAGCCAAATGCTGGGCTCCATGCCGGGATCCGGGGACCATGACCTGAGCCGAAAGCAGACATTAACCAGTTTAGCCACTCAGATGCCCTGTATGTCACTTTCTTAATAGAAGTGTCTTTTTGATGAAAAGAAGTTCTCGGTTTAATTAAGTCTAATCATTCTATCCTTCATGGTCAGGGCTTTCATTGTTTTCAAAAGCTTTGCCTACTCTAAAGCCACGAAGGTGATATCCCAAGTGTCCTTCTAGAACTCCTGTTCACCGGAGATCAAATTGTATGGATGGGAAGGGGATCAGAGCAGAGGTGCAGTTCCCCGTAGGGAGCAGGTGGACTTACTGAAAGGACCACAAAGGCTTGCAGGTCCCCGTGTCAGCCATCTAGCACCTGCTGATTCCAGATGTATGTCTCGACTCTGTCCTGTGGCACTGGAGTATCCGCCCACCATTGCTCCAACACCACAGAGCTGTCGCTGCCCCTCCATCGCGGTACGTCTGCCGTCTGGCAGTGCGCGCCTTCCAACCTGCTGCTTTTGCTTAAACGTGGTCTCAGCTGTTCTAGGCCCTTTGATATCCACATACTGTTTACTGTCAGCTCTTGTACTTCCCCCAAAAGGAACAGGATGGGTTCATTTAAATTTTAAATAAATATTTACTTATATGTTAAATATGATGCGATACTTTTTCTGGGAAGAAATGACAATAATGACGTAACGAGTCTTCCAATCCACATGGTATGTATTTCTCTCCATTTACTGAGGCCTTTCATTTCTGTCCATGAGGATTATATTTCACGTGTCGTGCTCAGCACACCTGTTGCTAGGTTTCTCCTATGGGTTTCTTTTTTTTTTGAGATTTTTTATTTTTAATTAATCTCTATACCCAATGTGGGGCTCGAACATACAACCCCAAGATCGACAGTCCCACCGTCCACTGACTGAACCAGCCAGGTGCCCCTTGATGTTCTTGACACTGCTTTAATGGTATTCAAAATATCTTTTTCTTTTTTTTTTTTTTAAAGATTTTATTTATTTATTCGACAGAGATAGAGACAGCCAGCGAGAGAGGGAACACAAGCAGGGGGAGTGGGAGAGGAAGAAGCAGGCTCATAGCGGAAGAGCCTGATGTGGGGCTCGATCCCAGAACGCCGGGGTCACGCCCTGAGCCGAAGGCAGACGCTTAACCGCTGTGCCACCCAGGCACCCCCGAAATATCTTTTTCTAACTGGTTTGTTATTACACAGAAATACACGTGTTTTTGATTCTTGCTGTTTATCCAGTAGCTTGACGCTTGTACACTTATTAATTCTCAGGATTTTAATTCCTTTTGGATATTCTATGTACAAAAACATGTCAACTATGAACAATTACAACCTCGCTTCTCCTCCGGTATGTTCTTGAAAACACAACGGACAGCCTTGTCTTCTGTCACCATTAAATACGGCACTTGTGTACATTTTTGGGGCGGGAGAGGTATCTTTTCTTAGGTTCAAGAAGTTGCCTTTCACCTGAGTTGCTGATGATTTTTACCATGAATAGGTATCCAACGTCAACCCGTTTATGAAAGTGGCCCTGTGTCTTTTTTCTGGTTTTTGCTGTTTATGTAGCGCATTTCACTGATGAATTTTCCAGGGTGAAACGAATCTTCCTTCCAGCAAGACACATGACCTTTGGATTTTTATGTCCTGTTTAATTTCACTTGCTAACCAATTGTGTTGTGCGTCTATATTCAGGAGAGAGATGTGGTTCTTTCGTTTTCTTTCTTGCAGTGTTTTTGGTACATGTTGGTAACATGTTTATCTTGGCCTCATAAAATGAGTAGAGAACTCACACCCTTTCTCCTCTGTTCCGAAAGAGTTTGTGTAAGTCTGGTCTTATTTGCCTCGTGAATGTTTGAAGGACTCCTCAGGAAAGCCTTCAGGATTGAAAGGCTCGTCATTTGGTGCTAAACGTCGTACCCCATACAGGAGCCTTCAGATTTTCTGTTTCTTCTTGGTGAGTTTTGGAATGTTTCATTGTTCTAGAAAAGAGTCTATTTCATCTGTTTCCAAATTTGCTATAAAGTCAGTCTGGGTGTTCCCGCTGTCTCTCACAGAGCTCTTCTCTGGATGCAGGGCTTGCTCTCCTGCTTGGTGCCTAGTATTTTTTATCTGAGGCTGTATTGTCGTCGATAATCGTGCCAAGGAGCCGTCTCAGTGTGTGCAGGCTGCCATAGCGACATGCCAGAAACTGGGAAGATGACAAGGACAGAAATGTGTGGCCCAGGGCTGTGGAGGCCGGGATACCAGGACCAGGCTGATGGCACCAGGGTGATCTAGGGAAGGTCTGCGGCCTGTTTCAAGCCAGGCACCGTTGCTCTGCCCTCAGTGGTGGGAGGGCTCGGGCTCTCTCTGCAGCCCCCTTTCTGTAGCACTGATCCGATTAGCAAGTGGGCCACCGTTTGGACCTCGGCACCTGCCAAGAGACCCTAATATCTCCTAATACCAGCTCCCCTGAGGGGTTGGATTTCAATGCATGGTTGTGGGAGACACGAGTGTCAGAACACAGCATAGCGCTCACTCTACTTTCCTGGGATCTATTGTAGTCTTTTCACACCTTCCTCCATGGACAGACCTCATTCATTTGCGGCAATGTTTCTTCTCTAACAAAATGTAAAGCTGTAAGTTTTCCTCTCTGTTCGTCATTCTACGTGTCACACAGAATCGGTCATGTGATGTTCTCCTAGAGTTCAGTAATAAGTATTGATTTAGAGTATGTTGTACAGTTTTGAAGGACCTTTTGTCGTGTTGCTAAGAAGTACTTCTTTGATTTCATTTTCTTTAGAGAACATGGTGTGCATGACATTAAGGATTGGGGTTTATTGGCAGGGTTGCCAGTGTTTGCCTGCTCGAGAAGAAATGATATTCTGATGACTGAATGCAGGACTCTGTGTGAGGCCATGATCAAGCCTATTGAGGGTGGTATCTTTCAGTCTATGCATTTGCTATCTGGGGGCTGAGCCCACCAAACTGGCACATTCTGAATGGTGCCCCGGAGAGCAAAATGATTGCTGGAGGTGGACATGTGCACAAAAGGATTCCACCCTGCAAACCTTAGGACGTCTTCTGGGAGCGCTAGGGAAGGATGTAACCGCATTCTCCTGCTACACAGGACTTGAGTAGCACGTAACTGAGGAGCCTGGCAGCCACTTTGCAATCATGAGGAGGAGCCAGAACTGGGATGAAGTGGCTTCTAAGAAGCAGAAGAGAACCTGGGGAAGGGAGCCAACGTTTGGTCATATTATTCATACAGGATTCAGCTCATTTGATGCTAATGTCCACTTAGCTGTTGGTTTCTTGTATCATTTTAGCTAAACACAGGAGAGGTTTCTGCTCCTGCGATTGAAAGCAACCTATGCAAATTGTGTTCACCATGGCAAGTAAAAGAGCAAAGAAAAGATGCATTTGGAAATAGCAGAAATTGTACCAGCCGGCAACGACCACTTTTCACAATCACTATGCCCATAGCCTGACATCTTCTCTTAAAAAGGCAATATTCTTATGAGATTTGGATCTTAGTGTGAAGAACGTCCATTTGCCAGCGCTTCCCCACGGTGCCCAGACTCCACTTTTAACAATTAAGAGACTGCAGAGCAGCTGTGAGAGGGAGAAGGGCTCTCTCTGCACTTCTGCAGGCGGGTACCATGGAGGGTGCCAGGCGGGAAGCCCTTCTCCCTTGAGGTCATGTATCCCTTCAAATCCGTATTTTGAATTCTTTCGGTAAATACCTAGTACTGCAAATGCTGGTTCATGACATAGTTCTAGTTTTCACTTTCTGAGAAACCTCCGTACTGTTTCGGAAGGGTTGCAGTTTTCTCATTAATGGGACATGTTTCTTGTTGCTCCTCAGGAAGTGATGAGTGAGAAAGGAGAGGAGTCCGCTGTTGGGCCCAAAAGCCAAGTGAAAAGTCCTGGGAAATCCATCACTCCATCTCCAATTAAGAAAAGGCTGAGCATGCGGCTGCTGTCAGTGGAGGAGGAAGGAGAGGGAGCATCCCACGCCGGGGGCTCAGCCGTGTCCATGGAAGATGGTGAGAATGCCAGGCCTCCCCTCCCCTCCGTGACCTGACCTGAGCCAGGGTAGCCTGGCCTCTGGCTCCTCCACGCCACGGGAGCAGTTCCCATCAAGGTCACTGGCTTCGGGTGATGCTGCCTTAATTTCTCAGTCACGCTGGACCAGGTGGTCACTCTGTCCTTCATGGAAACATTGCTGGCTTCCCCACCACTTGACTCTGCTGGTTTCTTCATAGAAAGATACACCCTCATTCTCCTCTCTGTCCTTCCTTCTCTCCTCCTAACACCGTCATCATTCCAGAGTCCCACCATTACACTGTCCCTCATCGCACGCCGCCTCAGGATTCAGCAAGCTGCTCCCCTGGCTTCTGAGCTCGCATCCTGCTTTTCCACCTGACCCCATACAGCTCATGGGTTCCCGTGAACCGAGAGTGACTGTGGCCACACAGAAATCAGACCATTACATGCATATGGTCATCAACTCCCCTGAGCGCTCAGAACAGAGTCTGAGCTCCCGACACTGGTCTCCATGCCCTGCATGACCTGGCCCTGCCATCCTCTCCTGCCATCATGTGTCCTCTCTGTGACCTTCTAGTTCTCTCTCCCTCTGAACTGTGCTCCATGGCCCTGGCTCGTTCCCTCCTAGGGATCCTGCCCTGTCCTCCCGGCAGCTAGAACTCCTCTTCTGCGTGTGCACAGGCCGCCTCTGTCTCCTGCTCCCGGCTCTGCCTAGGGGTCACCTCCTCAGAGGGCCCTGCCTGACCACACCGTCATGGAGGCTTCCCTCCTGCTCTCACTCACAACCCTGCTTCCTTCCTTCCTCACATGAATTCAAACCCTCTTATCACCTTTGTTCATTGCACATTTACCTGCTGACGTCCACAGAGGTTATACATTCCAAAAGGAGAGGGTTTCTTCTGTCTGGTTCATGGCTGATCCCCACTGTTGGCTTGATGCTTGGCACAGAGGATGAGTGAATGAAGTAGACGTGTCCAACTGGGAGTGCCAATATTCATTTTGAGACAAAACCCAGATGACAAAGATCCATTTGCTGACTGGGATTTCTAGTGACGGAGTGCCAATATCAGGCATCCTGACATCAAGTGACACATTCAGCTTGCCACCTCGTAGAGGGCATCCAGGTGACATGAAGTCACGAGTGCCAGGGCTCTGTGAATGTTTGCTAATTGGTTACACTGTCCACGTCTGTCTCTGGGTATGCGTAGCGCCAAGAAGAGCTGCCTTGCTGTATTATCTTCCCTGAGGTCAGAATTTCAGGTCTGATACAATTATCTGGTATATTCACCTGCTATGAAATGAAAATTTTAGAGACTGTGGAGCCCATGGATGTGTGTGGGGGGGTCGCTGAAATGCACGTCATTGCAGCTCCACGGTCAGTTAGGTTTCCGGGTGCACCTGTCGTTCACAGTACCCACGGGGAGGGGAGGAAAGGTGGTCTATCCCCACCTGCTGGCTTCTGGTCAACATCTCTTCCTCCCGAGCTTATGAATATGGCAGGAGACGGTATTCCACACGGTAAGTTGGATTGTTTGTCTCAGGACTTGACCAGCGTCAGCAAGGGTGGGCTGATTCACAAAGCTGGTGGTCATGCCCTGGTGGGAGGAATCATTGCCAGCTGTCTCTCTGCAGATGACCTCAAGGTCACAGCAATGTCTGTGTCTGGAGATATGCCAGATCAACTGCCCATTCCGGTGAAAATCAATACGGAAATCAAAGAGCAATTAAAGATGGAAATTCGACAGCTTGGAGGAAGTAAGTAGAATAAGCACTTCCGTCCATGAAACCACAGGAAGTCTTTCCCATTCTATGATTCAGACTAGATTCAACCAACCTCTTGAGGCTCATCCTTTGCCAGAATTGGATTTTCACAATTGGAATGGCTCCTCTTTATTTTGACTGAAATGTCCCCGTAAACCTTTTTGTCTTGTTCCCTTGTATTTCTTAAGTGGTTACTGTGTACCAGATTCCACTGGTGGCTGTGTCCGGATGTCTGAATGTAAGCATGGAAAGCACAGGTTCTCTGTAACGTTCTAGCCCTTGAATGATCGCTGAGACTCCAAGATTGACTTCTACCTCCCCTTTGTACTTTAGAGATGTTGAAGGTTTTTTTCTCTACATATCCCCAGAATATGAAAAAATCTCCAAATTGCTTGAAGGGGTGCAAGGACCTCCAGAAGTGCAGAAAAAATTTGTTGTGTACGCCATGAAGGAAGCGGCAAGGTGAGTGTGGGAGGAACTGTGCAGTATGTTTCCCGGCGGGGCCAGTGTGCTGCTGGGTGAGGGGTGGGGTCGGGCCTGCCTGGCGTTTCTCAAACCCTGGTCCTCACTCACAGTTCACGTTGTCTCCAGTTATTTAGATTGATAGTGTTTGAGTCTCTCCTTCTTCCAAGCTTGAAGAGCCTTCTGTTCACACCCGAGTTTGAGGTGGACCTTGACCCTGAACTGGCCCTCTGAATTTGCTGGATTGTCCCTTGCTTTGCAGATGTGTTTTCTGTTCTCCTATAAACTGAGGCTCTCTTTCCATTTCTACAGAGCCTCCTGCATCATAGGTCCTTTGGATATCCTTTGATTAATGACTTGTTTCTCTGTTTTCAGATTTAAGAGACAAGACTTAGTAAGTCGCCTTGGGAATTTAGTAGAAAAAATAGAATATGAGGATTTCTCAACAAAGATGAAGACTCCCAAGTCTTCTAATCCTATTACCGCAGTGATCATTGAGAAAGCATAACCAGTTGGCCATCCTGGAATGCTACCGGATATTGTTGATGCCTCCGAGCACGAGTTAGCTAAGAATTTGTTTTCAGGAGGCTTTGAAATACTATTGAAACTTTAATGTTATAAATTCCTGTTAGTAAAGTTTGATTTGGCAATGCATTTAAAAGGATAATTTGTTGTTCGTTTGTTTGTTTTCCCCTGAAGAGGGGGAATGCCGTTAAGTCATGGGTTGACACTATATCTTAACTCCTCAGCAGGTCACAGGCCTGTCGCTGGTGTTTATATCATCTTCTACACTAGCAATTTCTTTTTTTAAATTTTACATTTTAAGTAATTTCTACACCCAACATGGGGCTCGAACTCACAACCCCGAGATCAAGAGTCCGTGCTCCACTGACCGAGCCAGCCTGCACCCCATACACTCTCCATTTCTTTTCCTTTTGCCTGAGACAGCCCCTCTGCTGGTCATGAGGCTTGGCCTGAGAGGATGACTCACACCTTCCTTACCAGTGGACCCGACCATTAGCTGTCCTGCCTCAACCGAGTTGTTTTAATTTTCCTTTGACTTTAATCACAACCATGAGCGTGCTGAGAAAAACCCACACATCGTGGACATAGTCCTCCTCAGGGTCTCGTGTCGTTGCAGCCCTGTGTCCTTACCAGTCGGGTCCCATCTCCCCACGCTGTGCAGGAACGCCATGTTTGCCGGATGACTGAGGGAGAGGAGCACTCCGGCCTGAACCCTTGGCAGTGTCTGTTTCCATTTCAATGGAGTCATTGTTAGGGCTCTTGTGGAAAGCCTTTCTCCTTTGGAAAAAGACCTCCAGTGCAGAGAAGCCTAACGTTGTGGGGACAAGAAGCAAAAGTTGGCTACTGAATACATAAGAATAATAGTGAGAGGAGCCCCTCTCATTGCCATCCCTTCATTAATAAAGATGTGAATCATTGGCTATGGGAGAGAGAGCTCAATATACTAGCTAATGAGGTAGAGGATTGACATCCTCTAAATTATATTACCCCAGCCGCTCAAGGTACGGCTGCCAAGTTAGAGCCAGAACTTTGACTTTAAAAGATTATTCCAGGCCTTTTTTGAAATTGTCACTTTAGGATGTTGAGGTAGATAATAAACCTACTGAATTCCATAAGCTCAGCCAAAGAGGGACAGCAAAGCTCAGACAATTAGGGACAGTCCCAGCCCAGGCAATGAGGGGCATGCACAGCTTAGCCATTCAGCGATAGTCACAGTCAAGCCTATGAGGGACAGCCACACCCAAGCCTATGGGGGACAGTCAAGCTCAGCCAATGAGGGACAGTCATAGCCCAGCCAATGAGTGACAGTCAAGGTCAGCCAAAGAGAGACAACCACACCAAATTTAATGAGGGACAGTCACAGCTCAGCTAATGAGGGACAATCACAACTCAGCCAATGAGGGACGTTTAGAGCTTAGCCATCGAGAGAGTGTTCTAGCCCAGCCAATGAGACTGTCACAGCTCATGCAGTAATGGAAAGTCACAGTTCAGCCAATGAGGGACAGTCACAGCTCAGCCCATGAAGGACAGTATGAATTCCTCCAATGAGGGAGAGTCAGAGCCCACGTAATAAGGGACATTTATAGCTTAGCCAATGAAACAGTGGTATAGTCCAGCCAATGAGAGAGTATCACAGCTTAGCCAATAATGGCAAGTCACAGCTCAGCCAATGAGGGACAGTCAAACTGAGCCAGTGATGGACAGTCAGAAGCCAGCCCATGGGGGACATTCACAGCTTGGACAATGAGAGAGAGTCATAGCCTATCCAATGAGAGACAGTCAAGCTCAGCCAATGAGGGACAGCCACAGTTCAGCCAATTTGGGACAGTGAGAATTCAGCCAATGAGGGAGAGTCAGAGCCCACCCAATAGGGACATTTACAGCTTAGCCAATGAGAGAGTGATATAGCCCAGCCAATGAGAGACTGTCACAGCTTAGCCAATAATGGAAAGTCACAGCTCAGCCAGTGAGGGATAGTCAAATGTGAGCCAATGAAGGACAGTCAGAAACCAGCCAATGAGGGACATTCACAGCTTAGACAATGAGAGAGAGTCATAGCCCAGCCAATGAAGGACAGTCATAATTCAGCCAAGGACAGAAGGTCAGAGCCCAGCCACTGAAGGACATTCACAGCTTAGACAATGAGAGAGAGTCATAGCACAACCAATGATGGACAGTCACAGCCCAGCCAATGATGGATTGACTGTCGTAATTGGCTGGGCTGTGATTGTTCCTCACTGGCTGAGCTGTGACTGTCCCTCAATGGCTCAGTATTGACTGGCCTTCGTTGGCTGAGCTGTGACAGTCCCTCATTGGTTAAGTGATGACTGTCCCTCATTGGCTGAACTTGCTGTCCATCATTGGTTGAGCTGTGACTGTCCATAATTGGCTGAGTGGAGACGATCATCATTGGCTGAGCTGTGACTGTTTGGTATTGGCTTAGTTGTGACAGTCCTTCATTGGCTGCGCTATGACTCTCTCTCATTGGCTACACAGTGAATGTACATCATTGGCTGGGCTCTCACTGTCCATCATTGGCTGACCTGTGACTCTCCCTCATTGCCTAACTGTGACTGTCTATCATTGGCTGAAGTTGACTGTCCATCATTGGCTGAATTGTGACTGTCCTTCATTGGCTGCCCTGTGATGGTCTCTCATTGCCTGGGCCTTGACTCTCTCTCATTGGCTACGCTGTGAATGTCCATCATTGGCTAGGTTTTGTCTGTCATTGGCTGAATTGAGACTGACCCTCACTGGCTGAGCTTGAGTGTTCCTCACTAGCTTGTCTGTGCAGTCCCTCATCGGCTGGGCTGTGACAATTGCTGATTGGCTGGGCATGTGACTGTAACCTTTTGATTTCCCTCATTGGCGGACTGTGACTCTCTCTCATTGACTGAGTTTTGACATTTCCTTATTCGATGGGCTGTGCCTGTCCCTCATTGTTTCTGCTGCTGCTGGGGCATGGAGGAAAATCTTTCTTCCTCCGGCTAGGTTAGTAAAGCAGTAGCTCAAGTAGTATGGCCTTTCATGATTCTTCTCTTCCTGTTGAAATCACAACTGGCCACAAATGTTTGGATGTGAGAGCAACCGTTCCTGACTTTTGTCCCCAACTTAGTGAAATTTCCCTATATTATTTTTCATAAAGTGCATGACAAGACTGCATATCATCATCAGTACAGCACGAGGCCTCCTGGGTTCAAGAGAACAGCACAGAAGCCTGAGTGCTCCTAGGCAGACAATTTCGGCAACATGGCGTGGATCAAGGAAGGAAGGATGACCTTACTTCTAAACACCTGCCCCTAGAACAACAAAGTCTCCCTCCAAGGGGATGGACAGAAAACCTGTTCATGTTAACATCAGAGAGTCTGCTGAAAGCTAAAGCCCACATCCCCTTGGGGACTGTGTTCTTGCCTCCCCAAGAGCATGTTGGCATAGCTCTGTGAATTGAGTGTCTCCCTTGTAGTCTGGGCTCCACAGAATTGGTCTCCATGTAGTGGTCCCACAATATTAAGGAGCCCAGTGATCACTCCTCATCACCCTCAGCATGAACCCACAAATTTCTGGGTGCCACTGAGTCCAGGCCCTGAACACACTCGGAATGTCCAACATCTTCCACTTCTCCTTAAGATCCATGGGATAGGGATTATTCAGCCCTTCTGTCATGAGGAGATTCAGGCCACGGCAGATGAAGGCACAGGCAAGATGGCCCTCTCAGTAAATGGGAAAGCCAAGTCTTACTGATTAGGGACAGACAAGCAGCAGGGACTCTGGAGCCAGAGAATGATTTTAGGAGCCTTGATGAGGGGTGTGAAATTAACCTTGGGATGTTAATCTCCCGGTCCTTCCTCTAGGACAACTTACCCTGATGGTTCAGGAAAGAGCTTTCACATAACAAGTAGATCATCTCTGAAGGTCAAAAATCAGGGTCCCACATTATTGAGCCCTTGGATGTGCAGCAGGCCTCCAATTACACCTGATCATTTGCTTTGAGTCAACTTTCCACAAGTTCATTATCCATTCATGTAACTACTTAACGTGATGGTCGGGGAACATTTAAAAGAGGAATAGAGTTATCTATCCCTTCCTAGCAAAGGTCCCTTACGTGGGCAGCAGTGGGCTGCACAGACCCCTGTTTAAACTGTTTTAACCATGACATTGAACCATTCAGCCACGAAGGACTGACAAGTGCAATCACAGAAGGTGTAGTGGAAAAGAGCTGTGCATCTGTCCAAACACACTTGGGACGCCCACCTCTCTCCCCATCCCTGTGCTGCAGCCACCCCGGCCTCTTGCTTCCCTACACATGGCATCCTGCACCCATTCGGGGACCTTTGCAGCTGGACTTCCCACTGCCTCAACTCCCCTTCCCAAGTCTTGTCAGTCTTGTCTCCCTTCCCCTCTCTCCTTAGAGGCCACCTCCTCAGAGAGGCACTGTGTGACCATATTTAAAGTAAGACCCCCAGTAGTATATACCACATTTTTTCTATCCATTTGTCAGAGAAAGACGGGTAACATGATTTCACTCATATGTACAATTTAAGACACAAAAAAATGAACAAAGAAATAAAGAGACAAAACACGAACAGACTCTTAAGGATCGAGAACAACCTGCCGGTTACCAAAAGTGAGAGGTGGGGGTGGGTGAAATAGGTGAAGGGGATTAAGAGTCCACTTATGATGAGTAATGTATAGAATCGCTGAATCACTATATTGTACATCTGGAACTAATATAACACTATGTTAATTAAAGAAACAGTCAACAAAAAAAAGAGGCAACCCATGGAACAGGAGAAGATACTTATGACACTACAGATAAAGGGCTGGTATCCAAGACCTATAAAGAACTTATCAAACTCAACACCCAAAAAACAAATAATCAAGTCAAAAAATGGGCAGAACACATGAACAGATACTTCTCCAAAGAAGACATACGAATGGCTAACAGACAGATGAAAAAATGTTCAACATCAATAGCCATCAGGGAAATTCAAATCAATACCACATTGAGAGACTACCTTACACCAGTTAGAATGCCAAAAATTAACAAGGCAGGAAACAACAAGTGTTGGAGAGGATATGGAGAAACGGGAACCCTCTTACACCGTTGGTGGGAATGCAAGCTGGTACAGCCACTTCAGAAACCAGTATGGACCTTCCTCAAGACACTAAAAATAGAGCTACCCTATGACCTAGCAATTGTACTACTGGGTATTTACCCCAAAGATATAGATGTAGTGAAAAGAAGGGGCACATGTACCCCAATGTTCATAGCAGCAGTGTCCACATAGCCAAACTGTGGAAGTAGCGGAGATGCCCTTCAACAGATGACTGGATTAAGAAGATGTGGTCCATATATACAATGGAATATTACTCAGCCATCAGAAAGGATGAATACCCACCATTTGCATTGACATGGATGGAACTGGAGGGGATTATTCTAAGTGAAATAAGTCCAGCAGAGAAAGACAATTATCATATGGTTTCACTCATACGTGGAACATAAGGAATAGCATGGAGGACATTGGGAGAAGGAAGGGAAAAATAAAGGGGGGGAAATCAGAGGAGGAGACAAACCATGAGAGACTATGGATACCGGGAAACAGACTGAGGATTTCAGAGGTGAGGAGGGTGAGGGAATGGGTTGGCGGGTGATGGGTATTAAGGAGAGCATGTATTGCAATGAACACTTGGTTGTTATACACAAATAATGAATCATGGAACACTACATCAAAAACTCATGAAGTACTATATGGTGACTAACGTAACATAAAAAAAATAAATAAAATGCAAAGACACCTGAAAAAAATAAAGTATATTGGAATCAAAATAAGTAAGTAAAAATATATTTTCAAAAGTCATTAAAGAGATTTTGTAAAATTGAAAAGTAAGTGTACTTTAACTCAAAATATTATTTTGGATTTGAACATTTTTGTACCCAAATAGAATTTAGTATAATTTGACTTTCTGGCTTTCCTGATAGCAAACTCATCAAACATATTTTCAAACTATACTTCTTTGTCAATGTCCTTTTTGATGAGCAAACTGCCATGTGCACCAACCTCTCTTGCCAACTGATGGTCTGTAATGATTTTTATTTAAATTCAGCTTACTGAAAGTTCTTTTTCAGGATGCTTCTGTGGTTGGTGTTGTTCAATAAAAATCTCAAGGGTACTCCTACATTGGACAAGAGTAGACAAAGGAAAATTTGTGAGTCAGATTTATCAGATACAAACACAATTCTGATGTGTTACAAAGTCTAGATATTGTCTCTGCTTTAAACTAATGGCTATCAATGAAATTTCTACAGAACTTATATTGTCAGCACATTTATGAATCACATAACTTGCTTCTTTTTGTGAATCAGATGTAGTTATACAAAATAGCATTTTTCTCGTTAAAAATTTCAAGCCTTTTCAACAATTCCTTGGCGATTCGGGGCCTTTTCTGGTTCCACACAAATTTAAGGGCTGTTTGTTCCAGTTCTTTGAACAATGTCATTGGTATTTTGATCGGGATGGCATTGAAAGTGTAGATTGCTCTGGGTAGCATAGACATTTTAACTATGTTTATTCTTCCGATCCACGAGCATGGACTCTTTTTCCATCTTTTTGTGTCTTCTTCAATGTCTTTCAAGAGTGATTTGTAGTTTCTAGAATATAGATCTAGTACTGTATGGTGACTAACATAATATAATAAAAAATATTATTATAAAAAATAAAAAATAAAGTCATGGAACATTACATCAAAAACTAGGGATGTACTGAATGGTGACTAACATAACATAATAAAAAATTATTATAAAAAAAATTCCAAGCCTTGAGGACACATCATGTAATTTGAAATACCTCCATTTCAAATGTGAAATTAGACATCTGTAATTTCCCTTATTTATTTATTTATTTATTTATTTCCTTTACTTGATGGATATTTTATTAGTAGTAGTAGTAGTAGTATTATGTTCAGTTAGCCAGCGTACAGTACATCATAAGATTTGATGTAGTGTTCAATGGTTCATTAGTTGCATGTAACACACAATGCTCATCACAACACATGCCCTGCTTAATACCCATCACCTGGTTACCCCAACCCCGCCCCCTCCCTTCTGTAACCCTCAGTTTGTTTCCCAGAGTCCAGAGTCTCTTATGGTGTTTTCCCTCTCTGATTTCTTCCCATTCAGTTTTCCCTCCCTTCCCCAGTGGTCCTACATGTTTTTCCTTATGTTTCACATATGAGTGAAACCATATGATAATTGTCTTTCTCTGCTTGACTTATTTCACTTAACGTAATACCCCCCAGTTCCATCCATGTCAATGCAAATGGTGGGTATTTCTGATGGCTGAGTAATATTCCATTGTATATATGGACTGCATCTTTATCCATTCATCTATTGAAGGGTATCTCGGGTCCTTCCACAGTTTGGCTATTGTGGACATTGCTGCTATGAACACTGAGGTGCATGTGCGCCTTCTTTTTACTACATCTGCATCTTTGTGGTAAATACCTAGTGGTGCAATTGCTGGGTTGTAGGGTAGCTCTATTTTTAATGTCTTGAGGAACCTCCATACTGGTTTCCAGAGTGGGTGCACCAGCTTCCATTCCCACCAACAGTGTAAGAGGCTTCCCGTTTCTCCACATCCTCTCCAACACTTGTTGTTTCCTGTCTTGCTAATTTTGGCCATTCTCATTGGTGTAAGGTGGCATCTCAATGTGGTTTTTTTTTTTTAATATTTTATTTATTTATTTATTTGACAGAGATAGAGACAGCCAGTGAGAGAGGGAACACAAGCAGGGGGAGTGGGAGAGGAAGAAGCAGGCTCATAGCGGAAGAGCCTGATGTGGGGCTCGATCCCATAATGCCGGAATCACGCCCTGAGCCGAAGGCAGACGCCCAACCGCTGTGCCACCCAGGCGCCCCTCAATGTGGTTTTGATTTGTATTTCCCTGATGCCAGGTGATGCGGAGCATTTTTTTCGTATGCTTGTTACCCATTTGTATGCCCTCTTTGGAGAAGTGTCTGTTCATGTATTCTGCCCATATCATGATTGGATTATTTGTTCTTTAGTTGTTGAGTTTGATAAGTTCTTTATGGAGTTTGGACACTAGCCCTTTGTATGATAAGACATTTGCAAGCATCTTCTACCATTCTGTCTGTTGTCTTTTGGTTTTGTCCACCTTTTTCTTTACTGTGCAAAAGCTTTTTATCTTGATGACATCCAGATAGTTCATTTGTGACTTTGTTTCCCTAACCTTTGGAGACGGGTCCAGCAAGAAGTTGCTGCGACCAAGGACACAGAAGTTCCTACATGTGTTCTGCTCTAGCATTTTGATCGATTCGTGTCTCACATTTAGGTCTTTCATCCATTTTGAGTCTATTTTTGTGTATGGTGTAAGGAAATGGTCCAATTTCATTCTTCTCTGCATGTGGCCATCCAATTTTTCCAACACCATTTGTTGAAGAGACTGTCTTTTTTCCATTGGATCTTCTTTCCTGCTTTGTCAAAGATTAGTTGGCCATAGAGTTGAGGGTCCATTTCTGGGTTCTCTCTTCTGTTCCATTGATCTGTGTGTCTGTTTTTGTGCTAGTACCATACTGTCCTGATGATTACAGCTTTGTAATAGAGCTTGAAGTCCCGAAATGTAATGTCGCCACCTTTGGTTTTGTTTTTTCAACGTACCTTTTGCTATTCGGGGTCTTTTCTGGTTCCATACAAATTTTAAGATTATTGGTTCCAGTTCTGTGAAAGAAGTTGTTATTTTTTTATAATAATTTTTTATGTTATATTAGTCACCATACAGTGTATCCTTAGTTTTTGATGTAATGTTCCATGATTCATTATTTGTGTATAACACCCAGTACACCATGCAATAGAAGTTGATATTTTGATGGAGATTGCATTGATTGTAGAGATTGCTCTAGGTAGTGTAGACATTTTAACAATATGTTTTCTTCCAGTCCATGAGCATGGAACATTTTTCTGTTTCTTTGTGTCTTCCTCAATTTGTTTCATGAGTGTTCTATAGTTTTCTGAGTACAGACCCCTTGCTTCTTTGGTTAGGTTTATCTTCTGGTATTGAGGGGTAATTGTAAATGGGATCGACTCCTTAATTTCTCTTTCCTCTGTCTCATTGTTAGTGTATAGAAATGCAACTGATTTCTGTGCATTGATTTTATATCCTGCCACTTTCCTGAATTCCTGTACGAGTTCTAGCAATTTTCGAGTGAAGTCTTCTCGATTTTCCACATAGTGTAACATGTCATCTGCAAAAATTGAGAGTTTGACTTGTTCTTTGCCTATTCAGATGTCTTTTATTTCTTTTGGTTGTCTGATCGCTGAGGCTAGGACTTCCAGTAATATACTGAATAACAGTGTTGAGACTGGACATTCTTGCCCTTCCCTGACCATAAGGGAAAAGCCCTCAGTTTTCAGTGATTGAGAATAATATTTGCTGTGGCCTTTTCATATATGGCTTTTATGATATTGAGGTATGTTCCCTCTATCCCTACACTGTGAAGACTTTTAATCAAGAAAGGATGATGTACTTTGTCCAATGCTTTCTCTGCATCTATTGAGAGGCTCATATGGTTCTTGTCCTTTCTTTTATTTTTTTTTATTTTTTTAAAGATTTTATTTATTTATTCGACAGAAATAGAGACAGCCAGCGAGAGAGGGAACACAAGCAGGGGGAGTGGGAGAGGAAGAAGCAGGCTCCCAGCAGAGGAGCCCGATGTGGGGCTCGATCCCATAATGCCGGGATCACGCCCTGCGCCGAAGGCAGACGCTTAACCGCTGTGCCACCCAGGCGCCCCTGTCCTTTCTTTTATTAATATAGCATACCACATTGATAGATTTGAAGATGTTGAACCACTTTGCAACCCAAGAATAAATCCCACTTGGTCATGGTGAATAATCCTTTTAATGTACTGTTGGTTCCTATCGGCTAGTATCTTGGTGAGACTTTTTGCATCCATGTTCATCAGGGACATGGTTCTGTAAATTTCCTTTTTTGTGGGGGTCTTTATCTGGTTTGGGGATCAAGGTAATGCTGCCCTCACAGAAAGAGTTTGGGAGTTTTCCTTCCATTTCTATGTTTCTGAAACAGCTTCGGAAGAATAGGTGTTAATTCGTCTTTAAGTGTTTGGTAAAATGTCCCTGGGAAGCCAAGTGGCCCTGCACTCTTGTTTGTTGGGAGATTTTTTAAAAAAATAATAATATTTTTTTATTATATTATGTTAGTCACCATACAGTACATCCCTAGTTTTTGATGTAAAGTTCCATGATTCATGACTTGTGTATAACATCCAGTGCACCATGCAATACGTGCCCTCCTTACTACCCATCACCAGCCTATCCCATTCCCCCACCTTCTCCCCTCTGAAGCCCTCAGTTTGTTTCTCAGAGTCCATAGTCTTTCATGGTTCATTCCCCCTTCTGTTTACTCCCCCCTTTCTTCTCCTACCGATCTTCCTACTTCTTATGTCCCATAAATGAGTGAAACCATATGATAATTGTCTTTCTCTGCTTGACTTATTTTGGTTGCCATTATCTCCTCCAGTCCTGTCCATGTTGTAGCAAATGTTGAGAAATCGTTCTTTTTGATGGCTGAGTAATATTCCATTGTATGTATGGACCAAAACTTATTAATCCAGTCATCTGTTGAAGAGCACCTCAGCTCCTTCCATGATTTAGCTATTGTGGACATATGAACATTGGGGTGCATATGGCCCTTCTCTTCACTATGTCTGTATCTTTGGGGTAAATACCCAGTAGTGCAATGGCTGGGTCATAGGGTAGCTCAATTTTTAACTTCTTAAGGGACCTCCACACTGTTTTTCCAGAGTGGCTGTACCAACTTGCATTCCCAACAACAATGTAGGAGGGATCCCCTTTCTCCACATCCTCTCCAACAATTGTTGTTTCTTGCCTTGTCAATTTCTGCCATTCTAACTGGCGTAAGGTGGTATCTCAGTGTGGTTTTGATTTGAATTTCTCTGATGGCTAATGATTTTGACATTTTTTCATGTGTCTGTTAGCCATTTGTATGCCTTCATTGGAAAAGTGTCTGTTCATATCTTCTGCCCATTTTATGATTTGTTTGTTTCTTGTGTATTGAGTTTGAGAAGTTCTTTGTAGATCTTAGATACCAGTCTTTTATCTGCAGTGTCATTTGCAAATATCTTCTCCCATTCCGTGGGCTTCCTCTTAGTTTTTTTGAAGAAGACTGAAGCACTTTTCAAAAACCTCCCGAAAAACAAGACTTCAGGGCCTGATGGATTCCCTGGGGAATTCTACGAAACATTCAAAGAAGAAATAATACCTATTCTCCTGAAGCTGTTTCAAAAAATAGAAACAGAAGGAAAACTACCAAACTCATTCTATGAGGCCAGTATTACCTTGATCCCCAAACCATGCAAAGGCCCCATCAAAAAGGAGACTTACAAATAGATATCCCTGATGAATATGGACGCCAAAATTCTAAACAAGATCCTAGCTAATAGGATCCAACAGTACATTAAAAGGATTATCCATCATGACCAAGTGGGATTTATCCCTGGGATTCAAGGGTGGTTCAACATTTGCAAATCTATCAGTGTGATACACCATATCAACAAGAAAAGAGTCGAGAACCATATGATCCTCTCAATTGATGCAGAAAAGCATTTGACAAAATACAGCATCCTTTCCTGATTAAAACCCTTCAGAGTGTAGGGATAGAGGGTACATTCCTCAATTTCATAAAAATCATCTGTGAAAAGCCTACAGAAAATATCATTCTCAATGGGGAAAAGCTGGAAGCCTTTCCCTTAAGATCAGGAACACGACAAGGGTGCCCACTCCTGCTGTTATTATTCAACATGGTACTAGAAGTCCTTGCAACAGCAATCAGACAACAACAAGGGATAAAAGGTATCCAAATCGGCAAAGAAGTAGTCAAACTGTCTCTCTTCACAGATGACATGATACTCTATATGGAAAACCCAAAAGAATGCACTCCCAAACTACTAGAAGTTATAGAGCAATTCAGCGATGTGGCGGGATACAAAATCGATGCTCAGAAATCAGTTGCATTTCTATACACGAATAATGAGACTGAAGAAAGAGAAATTAGGGAATCCATCCCATTTACAATAGCACCAAAAACCATACGTTACCTTGGAATTAACTTAACCAGAGACGTAAAGGACCTATATTCTAGAAACTATAAGTCACTCTTGAAAGACATTGAAGAAGACAGAAAAAGATGGAAAAATATTCCATGCTCATGGATCGGAAGAATTAACATAGTTAAAATGTCCATGCTACCCAGAACAATGTACACTTTCAATGCCATCCCGATCAAAATACCAATGACATTTTTCAAAGAACTGGAACAAATAGCCCTTAAATTTGTGTGGAACCAGAAAAGGCCCCGAATCGCCAAGGAATTGTTGAAAAGGAAAACCAAAGCTGGGGGCATCACGTTGACGGATTTCGAGCTATACTACAAAGCTGTGATCACAAAGACAGCATGGTACTGGCACAAAAACGGACACATAGACCAATGGAACAGAATAGAGAACCAAGAAATGGACCCTTGGCTCTTTGGGCAACTAATCTTTGACAAAGCGGGAAAAAACATGCAGTGGAAAAAAGACAGTCTCTTCAATAAATGGTGCTGGGAAAATTGGACAGCTACATGCAAAAGAATGAAACTTGACCACTCTTTCACACCATACACAAAGATAAACTCCAAATGGATGAAAGACCTCGATGTGAGACAGGAATCCATCAAAATCCTAGAGGAGAGGATAGGCACCAACCTCTACGACATCGGCCACAGCAACTTTTTTCATGGCACATCTCCAAAGGCAAGAGAAGCAAAAGAAAAAATGAACTTGTGGGGCTTCATCAAGATAAAAAGCTTCTGCACAGCCTTCCACCTATTTGTAAAAAAATTCTGGATCCAGGAATGTCTTTTCCTGTGGCGTGTGTGACTGAGTTCTGCCTGTAGGGGGCGCCAGAGACGTGCCCGGGGAAGACTAGCTTCCTGGTTCTGGACAGCTAGCAGAGCGGGCTGGGGGCGGGGGTGGGGGGGGTATGGGGCTTCTCCAGCACCAGGCTCAGCACCGCACACAGCTTCTCGTGGGGCCGGGCTGCTGCAGGGCAGTGTGGCCAGCATCGCCCCATGGCCTGCAGCTGCGCTTACACCTACATCCCTGGGGCAGTAATAACAGATGAGCCTTCTGGTCAGACACCTCCCTGTGCATACCCCTCCCAGACCATCCAGGGGGCGTATTTCCAGCAACTCCCAGGGGGCACATTTCTAGAAAGTTCCACCTGAGAGGCGCCACAACTTCACTGGCACTGTGTGAGTTGCTTCCAGGCTCCGGGAACAAGGTCAGGATTTCAACCCTGAGAGTGCGGATTCTTCTCCCTGGGGACTCTCTCCGTGCCCTACAGGTGCCTCTCCCTTGGCTGCGGTGTCTTCCTGGGGAATCTGCCTCAGTCTGTGGAGACACGTGGTTGGGTTCTGATCTCAGCACAGGGTGAGGCATTTTCGGGGCGGCTTCTCTCTGCCATGTTGGAGAGGAATCTGTCCTTGGTGGTGCCTTGAGTTCTGTGAGGATGTTCCCTGTGTAATGTTCTCAGCGCTGGTTAGGGGTCGTCTTTGGGTGCTGAATCCTGACACAGAGGGTGGGGATTCGGGGGGCGGCAGGGGCTCCAGGGATCGGGGCAGGTGTGGGGGAGGGGCGGGGAGTGTTTCCTGGCTCTCATGTCAAGCTCTGTGGGGGGGGATGTTTCCTCGGGTGCATCACCTCAGCCCTGGGATTCCTCTCCCTGCGGGCTTCTGCCTCAGCCTGTGAGACACTCTCCTTGGGGGTTAGCTCGGCACGAGGGCGCACTTTGCCTTGGGTGCTCTGTCTCAGCCATGATGGGACTGGGCTTTCGTGCTGTTCCGCTGGTCCCTGGTGGGGACTCTTAGTCCCGGGGAGACTTTCGTGGGTGCTCTGCCCCCTCCAATGGGCGTGCTGTTCCTTGGATGGTTCACGAGGAGAGGGAAACTCTCCCTGGGGTGGGGGGCTCTGTCTCAGCCTTTTGGGTGAGGTCGTAGTTGGCTGCTCTCATGCACTTTGGGGTGGCCTGTTCTTACTTGGATGCTCAGCCTGGGGTGGAGTCATTTTCCTTGATTTCTGTATGTCAGTCTTGCAGCCATTCTATCTTTTTAACCGTGACCGTAGGCATCAAGTGGGAATCTGGGGCTGACAATGTATGCGAGTTGGTTGCATTCTATACTCAGAAACACTTGCTGTATAGGGAGTCTTTAATCTCAGCTACTCTGGGGGGTGTGCACAGACCTCTCGTTATTCCTAAATGTGCATTTTCTAGTGATTAATGTGGTTTCTTGGCCATTTTTATGTCTTTTGAAGAAATATTCTAGGACTTGCTCCCACATTTTATTGAAATATTTGTCATTTTAAAATTGATTTGCTGTTTAAAAGATATTTTTGTGTGTCTTCTGCAATCTGTTTTGTTTTGTCACTCTCTTTTTTTTGAGAGAGGGAGAGAAGGCAGGCACACAAGCAGGGACGAAGGTCAGAGGGAGAGAGAGAGAGAGAGAGAGAGAGAGAGAATCTTGAGCAGGTTCCATGCCCAGCTCAGAGCCCAACGTGGGGCTCGATCTCACCACGCTAAGATTATGACCTGAGCCAAAATCAAGAGTCAGAGGCTTAACCAACTGAACCACCCAGTCACTCCCATGTCACCCCTTAATAGTATATTTTTGATGCACTGAAATTCTCAGTTTACTTAAGTCTAATTCATCAATCTATTCTTCATGGTCAGTGCTTTTATTCTTTTCAAAACCTTACTTTTCAAAAACCATGAAGATAATATCCTAAGTTTCCTTCTAGATCACCTATTCATTGAGGATCATATTGTAAGGATGGGAAGGGGATCAGAGCAGAGGTGCAGTTCCCCGTAGGGAGCAGGTGGACTTACTGAAAGGACCACAAAGGCTTGCAGGTCCCTGTGTCAGCCATCTAGCACCTGCTGATTCCAGATGTATGTCTCGACTCTGTCCTGTGGCACTGGAGTATCCGCCCACCTTTGCTCCAACACCACAGAGCTGTCGCTGCCCCTCCGTCGCGGTACGTCTGCCGTCTGGCAGTGCGCGCCTTCCAACCTGCTGCTTTTGCTTAAACGTGGTCTCAGCTGTTCTAGGCCCTTTGATATCCACATACTCTGTAGTATCAGCTCATGAATTTCCCCCAATATTAACAGGTGGAGATGTTTACATTTTAAATTAAAAAATTACTTACATTTAAGTATGATGCAATAAGTATTCTGGGCAGAAATGACAATAATGCCTTAAAATGAGTCTTGCAATCCATGCAAAATGTCCATCTCCCCATTACTAGGGCCTTCAGCATCTCTTGGTGAGGTTTTTTGTTTTACATGTGGTTCTTCAGCACACCTTTCGTTAGGTTTACTCCCTGGGTTTTGATGTTCTTAACACTCTTTTCAATGGTATTTGAAATTTCCTTTTCTAATTATTATTCTTATTCCATAGAAACAGAGGTGGTATTTGGTTCTTGCTCCTACATCCAGTAAGTTGGTTATTGTTCCCTTATTAACTCTAATTGTTTTATATCCTTTTGGATATTCTGTGTACAAAAATATTCCATCTGTGAGTGACATTTTTACTTCCTCCTTTTCAAAATTCATACTTAGTTTATTTTCCTGGCCCTGCTGCACTTTTTATGACTTCCATATATTCTCAAATCAATAGCGGACATCCTTCTCTTGGTTGCAAATGTAGGTAGAAAGTGTTTGGTATATCACCATTAAGTATAATGTTTGCTATAGGATTTTGGGGGGATTTTTTGGGGTATTCTCTGTTAGGTTAAGGAAACTGATGTCTAGTGTAACCTGCTGGTAAGTTTTTTAAACATTTTATTTATTTATTTTTGAGAGAGAGGGAGAGAGAGGGGGAGAGAGAACACCAGTGGGGGGAGGGGCAATGGCAGAGGGCAAAGCAGACTCCCCGCTTAGCAGGGAGCCCAAACTGGGACTCCATCCCAGGACCCTGGTGTCCTGACCTGGGCTGAAGGCAGATGCTTCACAAGCTGAGGCACCCAGGTGCCCCTAACCTGCTGATGATTTTTAATCATGAGTAGCTCTTGAACTCGAACCCATTTATAAAATTAGTAATGGAATTTTTCCTTGTTTTTTTTCCCTAAATATGCTTCACACGGACTCATTTTCAAATTTGAAGCCGATGTTGCCTTCATGGAATACACGACATCATGACATGAAGTCTCTCTTTTTTTCTATTTGTGTTATGGTTTTGCTAATCTTCTGTGTAGAATTTTTGTTTGTATTTTTAGGAAAGACATCTTGGCCTGTAATTTTCCTTTCTTCTCATGTCAGATGTTGGTGTCAGGTTTGTATTGGGATAGTAAATGAGTTGGGAACTAGTCCTAGAGTTTGTGTCACACGGATGTTATTTCCCCCTAAATGTTTGGAGAACTCCTCAGGGAAGCCTTCTGGAGGGGAGGTTTTTAATTTTCTGTTCATAGTTTTACCAGATACAGGACTTCTCAGATTTTCTCTTTCTTCTCTAGTAAACTTTTGGTAAGCTTTATTTTTCTATCAGTGTCTCTATTTTATCTCGGCTAATACAGTGGAAGGTGCCAGGCAGGAGTGCTGGGAGAGCCAAGGAGGGGTGGTCCCTGGGTTGGGCTGGAGTCAGGTTGAGCACAGATCAGCCTCCCGGGCTGCTCAACCCTCAGCATGGCCGCTTTAGTCCAGGCCCTGATGTCAACATTTTCGGTTCAAATGCAATTAAAATTTTGTATTTAAAGTTAAATACAATGAACATTTTGTAGTTAGAACGTGACGAAAGTAGTTTTTGGGGAATGGTAGTTCTCAGAAAAGTGGGTTCACACTCACCACCTTCACAAGAGATCCATTGATAAACAAGCATATCAATTGCAGGGTGAGGGAAGGAGTACTGAGCAGACCGAAAGGCTTCTTCACCAGTCATTCCTGTTTCCTAGGTTCCTTTGCAACATGGTTGACCATAGCACATGAGGCCTCATGTCAGGGATTTCAGTGACCTTCAGATCTTGTTCTGGCCACTCTCGATGCCGACAACACCCTCCTCATCTCGACACTTTCATAAGATGGTCTGTTCCAAGCAAAGGGATTTTCGTGAACAGATACTGAAGGGTGCCTGCGAGTGACCTGGAGAAGCACCTGTCTGGCCAAACCCTCCCACCAGTCCTGGGAATCTTTGGGCTTGCAGGTCCCTTCTGTCCCCACATCTCTTCCTTACTTTGTCCCTGAGTTTTTGTCACAGTTATACCTCTGTGAAATACTAAGTGAGTCAGTACAAGGAAAGCATTTAGAAGAAGACCTGGCTGGTCTGAAATGCTCCATGAAAATCATTTCCCCCTTTTGCAGTCCTCCTTAATGGGAACTGTCCATGGTTCAGAAAAGGTATTTGTATCGCCAGTTGATTCCAATATAGTGGGGCAAATGTGCGGGTTATCCTTGGAGGAGAAGACCTTACAGCTAGTCTGTCATACAGATATGTCCCATTTGATCTATGAGCAACATGGAAAAGTGCCCAACATATGACTCCTAGACTGACATATTTGAATTCCCTGCCATTGGAAGCGAGGGGATGAAAGATTCTGAAATCCTCTCCCCTCACCGTCTACAAGGGGCCTTCTGTGAAGACTCAGGAGGTACTGATAATGTTGCATTAAATCAAATCGGGGAGAAAAAAGGGATTTTCGTCCCCTGACCTGAAAGTGTTGACATAGAATGGTTTACTCTTCCTCAAAGAGGTAATCATGTGTTTATTCAATTCTGGAAGAGAGGTTCACCTTCTGCAAGCAATCTTTTTTTTAAAATTTTAATTAAATTAATTAACATACAATGAATTATTAGTTTCAGAGGTAGAGGTCAATGATTCATCAGTCTTGTATAACACCCAGTGCTCACTGCATCATGTGCCCTCCTTAAAGTCCAGCACCCAGTTACCCCATCTCCCCACCCCCTCCCTTCCAGCAACCCTCAGTTTGTTTCCTATGATTAAGAGTCTCTTATAATTTGTCGCCCTTTCTGATTTTATCTTGTTTTATTTTTCCTCTCTTCCCCTATGATCCTCTGTTTTGTAACTTCAATTCCACATATGAGTGAGATCACGTGATAATTGTCTTTCTCTGATTTACTTATTTTGCTTAGCAAAATATACTCTACTTCCATCTACATTATTGCAAATGGCAAGATTTCATTTTTTGATGGCCGAGTAGTATTCCATTGTATACATATTCACCACATTTACTCGATCCATTCATTTGTTGATGGACATCTGGGCTCTTCCCATAGTTTGGCTGTTGTGGACTTTGATGCTATAAACATTGGGGTGCAGGTGCCCCTTTGGATCACTACATTTGTATCTTTGGGGTAATACCCAGTAGTGCCATTGGTGGGTCATTGGGTAGCTCTATTTTCAACTTTTTGAGGAACCTCCATTTGTTTTCCGGAGTGGCTGCACCAGCTTCCATTCCCACCAACACTGTAAGAAGCTTCCCATTTCTCTGCATCCTTGCCAACATCTGCCATTTCTTGACTTGCTAATTTTAGCTATTCTGACTGGTGTGAAGTGGTATCTCACTGTGGTTTTGATTTATATCTCCTTGATGCCCAGTGATATTCAGTGTTTTTTCATTTGTCTATTGGCTATGTGGATGTCTTCTTTGGAGAAGTGTCTGTTCATATCTTTGTCCACTTCTTGATTGGATTATTTGTTTTTTGGGTTTTGAATTTGATAAGCTCTTTATAGACTTTGGATATCAGCCCTTTATCTGATAAGACTTTTACAAATATCTTCTCTCATTGTGTTAGTTGTCTTTTGGTTTTGTCCACTGTTTCCTTTACTAGGCAAAGGCTTTTTATCTTGATGAATTCCCGCGAGTTCATTTTTTACTTTGTTCCCTTCCTTTTGGAGACATGTCTAGCAAGAAGTTGCTGCAGCCAAGGTCACAGAGGTTGCTATGTGTCCTCCCCTAGCATTTTGATGGATTCCTGTCTCACATTTAGGTCTTTCATCCATTTTGAGTCTATTTTTGTGTATAGTATAAACAAATGGTCCAGTTTCTTTTTTTTTGCATGTGGCTGTCCAGTTTTCCAAACACCATTTGTTGAAGATACTGTCTTTTTTCCATTGGATCTTCTTTCCTGCTTTGTCAAAGATTAGTTAACCATAGAGTTGAGGGTCCATTTCTGGGTTCTCTATTCTGTTCCATTGATCTCTGTGTCTGTTTTTGTGCCAATGCCATACTGTCCTGATGATTACAGTTTTTTAATGGAGCTTGAAGTCCGGAAATATGATGTCGCCACCTTTGGTTTTCTTTTTTTTAACATTCCTTTCGCTATTTGGGGTCTTTTCTGGTTCCATATAAATTTTAGGATTATTGGTTCCAGCTGTGTATGAAAAAAGTTGATGATATATTGCTAAAGATTGCATTGAATATATAGATTGCTCTAGGTAGCATCAACATTTTAACAATTTTTGTTCTTTCAGTCCATGAGCGTGGAACGTTTTTCCATGTCTTTGTGTCTTCCTCAATTTCTTTCATGGGTGTTGTATAGTTTTCTGAGTACAAATCCATTGCATCTTTGGTTAGGCTTATTCATAAGTACCCCATGGTTTGGGGGGCAATTGTAAATGGGATTGACTCCTTAATTTCTCTTTCTTCTGTCTCATTGATAGTGTATAGAAATGCAACTGATTTCTGTGCATTGACTTCATATCCTGCCACTTTCCTGAATTCCTGTATGAGTTCTAGCAATTTTGGGGTAAAGTCTTATCGGTATTCCACATAGAGTATCGTGTCATCTGTGAAGAGTGAGTTCAGTTTCTTTTTTGCTGATTTAGATGCCTTTTATTTCTTTTTGTTGTCTGATTGCTGAGGTTAGGACTTCTAGTACTGTGTTGTACCACAGTGGTGGTAGTGGACATCCCAGTTGTGCCCCTGACCTTAGGGGAAAAGCTCTCAGTTTTGAGAATGATATCCGCTGTGGGCTTTTTGTATATGGCTTTTATGATATTGAGGTATGTTTCCTCAACCATACACTGTGGATAGTTTTAATCAAGAAAGGATCCTGTATTTTGTCCAATGTTTTTTTCTGCATCTATTGAGATAATCTTATGGTTCTTGTCCTTTCTTTTATTAATGTGGTGTATCACATTGATTGATTTGTGGATATTGAACCACCCTTGCAGCCCAGGAATAAATCCCACTTGATCGTAGTGAATAATCCTTTTGATGTACTGTTGGATCCTATTGGCTAGTATCTTGGAGCATTTTTGCATCCATGTTCATCAGGGGTATGGGTCTGTAATTCTCCTTTTTGGTGGGGTCTTTATCTGGTTTGGGGATAAAGGTAATGCTGGCCTCATAGAAAGAGTTTGGAAGTTTTCCTTCCATTTCTATTTTTTGAAACAACTTCGGAAGAATAGGTGTTAATTCTTCTTTAAATGTTTGATAGAATGTCCCTGGGAAGCCAAGTGGCCCTGGACTCTTGTTTGTTGGTAAATTTTTGATTACTGCTTCAATTTCCTTGCTGGGTCTGTTCAGGTTTTCTATTTCTTCCTATTTCAGTTTTGGTAGTTTATTAGGTCTCTCAGAATGTATCCATTTCTTCCAGATTGCCTAATTTGTTGGCATATATTTGCTTATAATATGTTCTTATAATTGTTTGCATTTTCTGTATTGGTTGTGTTCTGTCTGCTTTCATTCATGATTTCATTTATTTGGGTCCTCTCTCTTTTCTGTTGGATAAGTTGTCCAGGGTTTCATCAATCTTATTAATTCTTTCAAAGAACCAGCTTCTAGTTTCATTGTTCTGTTCTTTTGGAGGTTTTGTATGCATTTTTTTTAAATGATTTTTTATTATATTATGTTAGTGACTATACAGTACATCCCCGGTTTCCGATGTAAGGCTCGATGATTCATTAGTTGTGTATAACACCCAGTGCACCATGCAATACGTGCCCTCCTTACTACCCATCACCGGTCTATCCCATTCCCCCACCCCCCTCCCCTCTGAAGTCCTCAGTTTGTTTCTCATAGTCCATAGTCTCTCATGTTTCATTCCCCCTTCTGATTACCCCCCCTTCTTTATCCCTTTCTTCCCCTACCGATCATCCTAGTTCTTATGTTCCATAGATGAGAGAAATCATATGATAGTTGTCTTTCTCTGCTTGACTTATTTCACTTAGCATTATCTCCGCCAGTGCTGTCCATGTTGTAGCAAATGTTGAGAACTCGTTCTTTCTGATAGCTGAGTAATATTCCATTGTATATATGGACCACAACTTCTTAATCCAGTCATCTGTTGAAGGGCATCTCGGCTCCTTCCACAATTTAGCTATTGTGGACATTGCTGCTATGAACATTGGGGTGCATATGGCCCTTCTCTTCACTACGTCTGTATCTTTGGGGTAAATACCCAGTAGTGCAATGGCTGGATCATAGGGTAGCTCAATTTTTAACTTTTTAAGGGACCTCCACACGGTTTTCCAGAGTGGCTGTACCAACTTGCATTCCCACCAACAATGTAGGAGGGATCCCCTTTCTCCACATCCTCTCCAACAATTGTTGTTTCTTGCCTTGTCTATTTTTGCCATTCTAACTGGCGTAAGGTGGTATCTCAGTGTGGTTTTGATTTGAATTTCCTTGATGGCTAATGATTTTGAACATTTTTTCATGTGTCTGTTAGCCATTTGTATGTCTTCATTGGAAAAGTGTCTGTTCATATCTTCTGCCCATTTTTTGATTTTTTTATTTGTTTCTCGTGGATTGAGTTTGAGAAGTTCTTTGTAGATCTTGGATACCAGTCCTTTATCTGTAGTGTCATTTGCAAATATATTCTCCCATTCCGTGGGCTGCCTCTTAGTTTTTCTGACTGTTTCCTTGGATGTGCAGAAACTTTTAATCTTGATGAAGTCCCATAAATTCATTTTATCTTTTGTTTCTCTTGCCTTTGGGGATGTGTCATGAAAAAGGTTGCTTTGGCCAATGTCGTAGAGGTTGTTGCCTATGTTCTCCTCTAGAATTTTGATGGATTCCTGTCTCACATCGAGGTCTTTCATCCATTTGGAGTTTATTTTTGTGTATGGTGTGAGATAGTGGTCAAGTTTGATTCTCTTGCATGTAGCTGTCCAATTTTCCCAGCACCATTTATTGAAGAGACTGTCTTTTTCCCACCGGATGTTTTTTCCTGCTTTATCAAATATTAGTTGCCCAAAGAGCCGAGGGTCCATTTCTGGGCTCTCTATTCTGTTCCATTGGTCTATGTGTCTGTTTTTGTGCCAGTACCATGCTGTCTTTGTGATCACAGCTTTGTAGTACAGCTCAAAATCCGGCATTGTGATGCCCCCAGCTTTGTTTTTCCTTTTCAACAGTTCCTTGGCGATTCGGGGCCTTTTCTGTTTCCATACAAATTTAAGGACTGTTTGTTCCAGTTCTTTGAAAAATGTCCTTGGTATTTTGATCGGGATAGCATTGAAAGTGTAGATTGCTCTGGGTAGCATGGACATTTTAACTATGTTAATTCTTCCGATCCATGAGCATGGAATATCTTTCCATCTTTTTATGTCTTCCTCAATGTCTTTTAAGAGTGATTTATAGTTTCTAGAATATAGGTCCTTTACTTCTCTGGTTAAGTTAATTCCAAGGTAACGTATGGTTTTTGGTGCTATTGTAAATGGGATGGATTCCCTAATTTCTCTTTCTTCGGTCTCGTTATTCGTGTATAGAAATGCAACTGATTTCTGAGCATTTATTTTGTATCCTGCCACGTTACTGAATTGCTCTATAACTTCTAGTAGTTTGGGAGTGGCTTCTTTTGGGTTTTCCATATAGAGTATCATGTCATCTGCAAAGAGAGACATTTTGACTTCTTCTTTGCCAATTTGAATACCTTTGATCCCTTTTTGTCGTCTGATTGCTGTTGCAAGGACTTCTAGTACTATGTTGAATAATAGTGGCGAGAGTGGGCATCCTTGTCGAGTTCCTGATCTTAAGGGAAAGGCTTCCAGCTTTTCCCCATTGAGAATAATATTTGCAGTAGGCTTTTCATAGATGCCTTTTATGAGATTGAGAAATGTACCTTCTATTCCTACACTCTGAAGGGTTTTAATCAGGAAAGGATGCTGTATTTTGTCAAATGCTTTTTCGGCATCGATTGAGAGGATCATATGGTTCCTGAGTCTTTTCTTGTTGATATGATGTATCACGCTGATTGATTTGCGAATATTGAACCACGCTTGCATCCCAGGTATGAATCCCACTTGATCGTGATGGATAATCCTTTTAATGTACTGTTGGATTCTATTAGCAAGTATCTTGTTGAGGATTTTGGCGTCCATATTCATTAGGGAAATCGGTCTGTAATTCTCCTTTTTGAGGGGGTCTTTGCCTGGTTTGGGGATCAAGGTAATATTGGCCTCATAGAATGAGTTTGGTAGCTTTCCTTCTGTTTCTATTTTTTGAAATAGCTTTAGGAGAATAGGTATTATTTCTTCTTTGAATGTTTGGTAGAATTCCCCAGGAAAACCGTCCGGGCCTGGAGTTTTGTTATTTGGAAGGTTGTTTATCACTGACTCAATTTCTTCATAATTAATTGGCCTGTTTAAGGAATCAATTTCTTCCGGTTTCAATCTTGGTAGTTTATAGGTTTCCAGGAAGGATTCCATCTCTTCCAGATTGCTTAGTTTATTGGCATATAGCTGTTGATAAAAATTTCTAATAATCCTTCCAATTTCAATGGTGCTCGTCGTGACCTCTCCTTTTTCATTCATAATTTTAATAATCTGGGTCCTTTCTCTTTTCTTTTGGATAAGTCTTGCCAGTGGTCTGTCAATTTTATTGATTCTCTCAAAGAACCAGCTTCTAGTCCTGTTGATCTGCTCTACTGTACTTCTGGTTTCTGCTTGATTGATTTCAGCTCTAATTTTGGTCAACTGCTTCCTCGTGCATGGATTAGGCCTGTCCCTCTGTTGCTGTTCCAGCTTCTTGAGGTGAGAATATAAAAACTGCATTTTAGATTTTTCTATTCTTTTGAGTGAGGCTTGGATGGCTATGTATTTCCCCCTTAGGACTGCCTTTGCAGTATCCCATAGGTTTTGGACTGTTGTATTTTCATTCTCATTGGTCTCCATAAATTGTTTAATTTGATTTTTGATTTCCTGGTTTATCGAGTCATTCCTGAGCAGGATGGTTCTTAGTCTCCAAGTGTTTGAGTTTCTTCCAAATTTTTCCTTGTGGTTGAGTTCCAATTTCAGAGCGTTGTGGTCTGAGAATATGCAGGGGATAATTTCAATCTTTTGGTATCGGCTGAGACCTGTTTTGTGTCCCAGAACATGGTCTATTCTTGAGAATGTTCCATGGGCATTAGAATAGAATGAGTATTCTTTGGTTCTGGGGTGTAGTGTTCTATATATATCTATGAGGTCCAACTCGTCGAGTATGGCATTCAAAGCCTTTGATTCTTTGCTTAGTTTTTGCCAGGGTGTTCTGTCTATTTCTGATAGTGGAGTGTTGAGGTCCCCTACTATTAATGTATTTTTATTTATATGTCTCTTTATTCTGGTTAAGAGTTGGCTTGTGTATCTTGCTGCTCCCCTGTTGGGGGCATATATATTTATAATTGTCATATCCACTTGTTGAATACTTCCCTTAAGAATAATATAGTGCCCTTCTGCATCTCTAACTATAGTCTGTAGTTTAAAATCCAATTTATCTGATATGAGAATTGCTACCCCAGCTTTCTTTTGAGGTCCATTTGCGTGAAAGATGGTACTCCATCCCCTTACTCTCAGTCTGAATGCATCTTTGGGTTTGAAATGAGTCTCTTGTAGACAGCAAATGGATCGGTCATTTCTTTTTATCCAATCTGCAACCCTGTGGCGCTTTATGGGATGGTTCAAACCATTTACATTAAGACTGATTACTGAGAGATATGATTTTAATGTTGCCATGTTGCCAGTAAAGTCTTTGTTTGTGTTGGCTGTGACTTTCTGTTCTGTATCACTCTTGGGGCCTTTTTACTTTTATAGAACCCCCCGTAATATCTCCTGTAGGGCTGGTTTCATGGTTACAAAATTGGTTAGTGACTGGTGATTCTGAAATGTCTTTATTTCTCCATCAATTCTGAATGACAGCCTTGCTGCATAAAGGATCCTTGGCTGCGTGTTTTTCTCTGAAAGAGCTTTAAATATGCTCCCCCAACCCTTTCTCTCATTCCAGGTCTGTGTACACAGGTCTGACGTAATTCTGATGCTTTTGCCTTGGTACGTGAGAAATTTCTTTGCCCTGGCCGCTTTCAATACTGTATCCTTGCATCTAATATTTGCAAAATGCACTATGACGTGACGTGGCGTAGGTTTGTCATGGTTGAGCTTGGGAGGGGTCCTCTCTGCCTCTTGGACACGAATGTTTGTTTCCCTTGCTAGATTAGGGAAGTTTTCAGCTACAATTTGTTCAAATATCTCTTCTAGACCTCTGTTTTTCTCCACCCCCTCGGGGATGCCGATGATTCTAACATTGGATCGTTTCATTGAGTCAGTCATCTCCCGTAACCTACATTCGTGGGCGTGGATTTTTTTAAGACCATCTTCTATTTTCATTTTTTCCTCTATTAACCCATCCTCCAATTCACTAACCCGTTCCTCTGCTTCTGCGACCCTGGCCGTGAGAGCCTCTAGTTTTGCCTGCATTTGGCTCATAGAATTTTTAATTTCTGTCAGATTCACTCTCATTTCTGTCCTTAGGGATTCTATATTCTCAGTAACCTTTTCGTTAATAGTTTTTTCAATTCTACTCATCATTTTGACCATCGTTACTCTGAATTCCATTTCTGATAATTTGGTTACATCCATATCCATTATTTCTGTGGCAGAGGCCACAGAATCACTGTCTTTTCTTTGCTGGGGGGGGCTTCTCCTTCTTGTCATTCTGATGAAGAGAGGTTGCGGGGTTTCCAGAGCCCAAATTATTGACTGGGTCCCAGGCCGTGCCCCTTGTTTTATAGGGATCTTAGGGATGTGGGCTTCTTCTTTAAAGATTTTATTTATTTATTTATGTGGCAGCCAACCAGCGAGAGAGGGAACAGAAGCAGGGGAGTGGGAGAGGAAGAAGCAGGCTCCCAGCGGAGGAGCCCGATGAGGGACTTCATTCCGGAACGCCGGGATCACGCCCTAAGCCGAAGGCAGGCGCTCAATGACTGCGCCACCCCGGCTCCTGGGTTGTGGGCTTCTTGATTTTTCAGCCTGCCTTCTGTGTTCTGGGGGAGGGGCCTGCCGCGCCGATACTCAGGCAGCCATGTTTGGGTAGAGTCTCGGCGTCCCCTGCGAGGGGGGATGGGGATGGGCACTCCCTGAGCCGGTATTTCCAGGCTTTTGTTCTCTGGCGGCTTTCCCTGGCGGTTTGCTGTGCCTCTTCTGAGAGTCAGAGCAGCAGCGGCCAAATTTCAGCCTCTGCCACAGAACAGAGGGATTGCGGCCCGTTCTCTACTAATGTTCTGGCCACTTTAACTCTGTTACTGTTGGTGCTGCTCAACCCTGCAGCGTCCGGGATGTGCGCCCCACACCCGGCGTCCCAGCCCTCACTTCCAGGGCCGGCGCGTCTCTGTCCTTTGTGTTTCTAATGCCGCCAGCCGCCAGCCGCCAGCCGCCCCGCGCGCGCTCCCGGATCTCCCGGTCTCAGTCTGGATCCAGTGAGCACACCGGGATTCCGGGGTTCCGCGAGATGCCTGGTGGCGCGCGCACCCGGCTCACGGTCTCAGTCTGCTGTTTTGCGGGTGCCGTCCGCGAGCCCTGCCCGCTCTCCCGTGCAAGTGGCTACCGCTTCCCGGCGCCCGAACGCGGCGGCTCCCTCCCCCTTCCGTTTATCTTCCGATATCTGTGCACAGTTTCATGGCTCCCCGCTTCGTACCTCAATACTCAGCGCTGGAGATGTTCATTTGTAGAGATCCAGATGCGTCTTCCTGCATCTCAGGCTGATTCCGTGGTTGTTTAGGCTGGTCTGGTACCTATCCAGCTCGACTCGGGGGACCGGCTGAAAAAGGGGTCTCCTACTCCTCCGCCATCTTAACTCCTCCCTGTATGCATTTTTAAATTTATTATGTTCAGTTAGCCAACATATAGTAAATCATTAGTTTTTAATATACTGTTCAGTGATTCATTAGTTGTGTATAATACCCAGTGCTCATCACAACACAGGCCCTCCTTAATACCCATCACCCGGTTACCCCACCCCCATCCCCCTCCCTGCTGTAACTCTCAGTTTGTTTACCTGAGTCCAGAGTCTCTCATGGTTTGTCCCCCCTCTGATTTCTTCCCCTTTCGGTTTTCCCTCCCTTCCCGTGGTCCTTTGTCTCATTGATTTCTGCTCTAATCTTTATTAATTCTCTTCTCCTGCTGGACTTAGGCTTTCTTTGCTGTTCTTTCTCTAGCTCCTTTAAGTGAAAGGTTACATTGTACATTTGAGACATTTCCTGTTTCCTGAAAAAGGCTCGTATTGCTATATACTTCCCTCTTAAGACCACCTTTGCTGAATCCCAAAGGATTTGAACAGTTGTGTTTTCATTTTTATTTCTTTCCATGAATTTTTTTTTAATTTTAATGTTTTTTTTAATTATATTATGCTAGTCACCATACAGTACATCCCTGGTTTCTGATGTAAAGTTCGATGATTCATTAGTTGCATATAACACCCAGTGCACCATGCAATACGTGCCCTCCTTACTACCCATGAATTTTTTAAATTCTTCTTTAATTTCCTTGTTGACCCATTCATTCTTTAGTAGGATGCTCTTTAGCCTCCATGTATTTGAGTTCTTTCCAAATTTCCTCCTGTGATTGAGTTCCAGTTTCAAAGCACTGTGGCCTGAAAATATCCAGGGAATAACCCCAATCTTTGGTACTGGTGGAGACCTGATTTATGACCCAGGATGGGATCTATTCTGGAGAATGTTCAATGTGTGCCAGAGAGGAATGTGTATTCTGTTGCTTTAGGATGGAAAGCTCTGAATATATCTGTGAAGTCCATCTGGTCCAGTGTGTCATTCAAAGCCCGTTTCCTTGTTGATCTTCTGCTTAGATGATCTGTCCATTGCAGTGAGTGGGTTGTTAATGTCTCCTACTGTTGTATTATTATCGATGTGTTCCTTTGATTTTGTTATTAACTGTTTTATATAACTGGCTGCTCCCATGTTAGGGGCATAAATACTTGTAATTGTTAGATCTTCTTGTTGGATAGACCCTTTAACTATGATATAGTGTCCTTCCTTATGTCTCATTACAGTCTTTGGTTTAAAATCTAATTTGCCTGATAAAAGGATGGCCACCCCAGCTTTCTTTTTTTTATTTTAATGTTTTTTATTATATTATGTTAGTCACTATACAGTACATCCCCGGTTTCCAATGTAAAGTTCGATGATTCATTAGTTGCATATAACACCCAGTGCACCATGCAATACGTGCCCTCCTTACTACCCATCACCAGTCTATCCCATTCCCTCACCCCCCTCCCCTCTGAAGCCTGCAGTTTGTTTCTCAGAGTCCATAGTCTCTCATGCTTCATTCCCCCTTCTCATTACCCCCCCTTTCGTTATCCCTTTCTTCCCCTACCGATCTTCCTAGTTCTTATGTTCCATAGATGAGAGAAATCATATGATAATTGTCTTTCTCTGCTTGACTTATTTCACTTAGCATTATCTCCTCCAGTGCCGTCCATGTTGCAGCAAACATTGAGAACTCATTCTTTCTGATGGCTGAGTAATATTCCAGCTTTCTTTTGATGTCCATTAGTATGATCGGTGGTTTTCCACCCCCACCACTTTCAATCTGGAAGTGTCTTTGGGTCTAAAATGAATCTCTTGCAGACAGCATATCTATGGGTCTTGCTTTTTTATCTAATCTAATACCCTGTGTTTTTTGATTGGGGCATTTAGCCAATTTACATTCAGAATAAGTATTGAAAGATATGTGCCACTGTATTACTTGTAAAGTCACTGTTTCCGTATATTGTCTCTATTCCTTTCTTATCCATGTTCGTTTTGGGCTCTCTCTTTGCTTAAAGGATCCCTTTTAATATTTCTTGCAGGGCTGGTTTAGTGATCACAAATTATTTTAGTTTCTATTTGTCCAGAAAGTTGTTTTTTTTTTTTTAATCTCTCCTTCTCTTTTGAATGCCATCCTAGCTGGATAAAGTATTCTTGGCTGCATATTTTTTTCTCCTTTAGCACCCTGAATATATGATGCCAGTACTTTCTGGCCCGACAGGTCTCTGGATAGGCCTGCTGGCAGTCTAACGTTTCTACCCTTGTAGGTTATGGAACTCTCGTCCCGAACTGCTTTCAGGATTTTCTCTTTGTCTCTATGATTTGGAAGTTTCACTATTATATCTCTGGTGTTGACCTATTTTTATTGATTTTGAGGGGGTTTCTCTGTGCCTCCTGGGCTTGACCGTCTGTTTCCTTCACCACATTAGGGAAGTTCTCCACTGTAATTGACTCCAATATACCTTCTGCCCCCCCCCTTTCCTCTTCTGGGATCCCAATTATTCTAATATTGTTTCACTTTATTATATCACTTTTCTCTTGAATTCTCCCCTCCTGATCCAGTAGTTGTTTCTCTCTCTTTTTCCCAGCCTCTTTATTCTCTGCTATTTTATGTTCTATATCACTAGTTCTCTCTTCTGCCTCTTTTATCCTAGCTGTTAGAGCCTCCATTTTTTATTGCATCTCATACATAGTCTTTTTTATTTGGATGTGGTTTAATTTTAGTTCTTTTATTTCTCCAAAAAGGGATTCTGCAATGCCTTCTATGCTTTTTCCAAGAGCAGCTAGTATCTTTATAATCATTATTGTGACCTCTAGTTCTGACATCTCACATATGTCCATACTGATTAGGTCCTTGGCAGTCAGTATTCTCTCTTGTTCTCTTCCTTGAGGTGAGTGTTTCCATCTTGGCATTCTTTCCAGAGAAGAGTAGAGGAAGGAGAGAACAAAATACTAAAATGGGAACAACGACCCAAGAAATATACACTAAACACATCAGAAGAGACCTGAAACTGAAAACAAAAAAAGAGAGAATATAAACAGAAGGTGAACAGAACAGAGCTATACATGGGATCCTGTGTGTATTTCAGTCTGTTTGTTAAAAAACTATATCCTAAAATTGTAAAGAAAGAAAGCTTATATATACAAAAATAAAATTAAATACAATGAAAAGAGAGAATGTAGTTGTAAAAATGAAAATTAAGAAAGATTTTTAAAAAGGAGTTGTTAAAATAAGAAATTGGTTGAAAAAGGAAAGAGAAAAAATATTAAAATTGGAAGACTAAAGAATCTTGGGAATAAAAAACATGAATTCTATATCCTATTTTTCCCTAGTGCTGGGGTTTTGCACTTCTCTATCATTGGTAAACTGATCTTCTTAGCCATTTCTCTTGCTGATCTTCTGGGGTAGAGGCCATTTGCACTGGTTCTCAGGTGTCTTTGCCCCGGGTGGAAAGGCACTGCTCTTGCCTAGGGGCCAGGTTAAGTAAGCGACCTGGGTTTGTTCTATGTGGCTTTTGTTCCCTGAAGGCTTTCTTTTTTTTTTTTTTTAGTATGCAACTTTTTAAAATAATTTTTATTTTGTTATATTAGTCACCATACAGTACATCCCCAGTTTTTGATGCAATGTTCCATGATTCATTATTTGTGTATAACACCCAGTGCCCCACGCAATACGTGCCCTCCTTAATACCCATCACCGGCCTATCCCAAACCCCCACCCCTCTCCCCTCTGAAGCCCTCAGTTTGTTTCCCAGAGTCCATAGTCTCTCATGGTTCATTCCCCCTTCTGTTTCCTCACAGCTTTAGAGAATGAGAATGAAAATAGCGGCCTCCTAATCTCCAGCCCTGCAGCCAAGAGCTCGGGGCTGCACTCCTCAGTATGCCCTCAGGGAAAAGCAGTCCATCACTCCTGTCTCCCTAGTCTCCATCTGCACTATGCGCAAACCCAGCCTGGGACTCAGTGTTTTTATGTCAGGCACACAACCCTGTTTTGAGTCTCCAAACCGTGCAGACTCCTGCAGGGTGCACCTGTGCCGTTCCTCCAGGGGGAATGGAGGAGGGTCCTGTCCCAGTTCTGCCACTCGATGGGTCCCTGCTCGGGGATCAGTTGCCTGACTGTGCCAGTTCCCTGTATATGGTGAACCAGATCTGAGAGCCCATGCCTGGGCTCATTGACTGCAGCTGGATTCCCTGACCAGTCCTGGGAACTCTGTAGTAGTCAGTCACACCCAGTCATCCGTAACCCTGAGGATCATGAGACCACACTTTCCCACCTAGGGTTCTGCCCAACTTCACCACCTGAGCACCTTGCAAGCATGGATGTCCCCCACTGGAGCAGAGTTCTAAAAGTTCTGATTTTGTTCTCTGCTGCTATATTACTTTCCTACGCCAGCTGATGGAGGCTCCCTCCCCCTGCGGTTTATCTTCCCATACATCGCCTAGGATTCACTTGGCACATACTACCTTGCAGAAAGTGGTCGCTTTTCTATTTGTAGAGTTCAGATATCCTTTTCCTAGATCTCCAGTTAAGTTCATAGGTGTTCACAATGACTGACAGCTATCTAGCTGAATTCCATGGACTACAGGAAACTAAGATCTCCTACTCCTCCACCATCGTGGACTACCTCTCCTCTGCAAGCAATCCGATTCATCATGCACAATATTCGCCTTTGGACTACACTGGAATATTAGCTTCCTCCATTTCCCCCATAGACATCATGGAAATTAGGCTGGGTTGACTGAGAACAGAGTGTTTGTGGGGCGGGGTAAACCTTGGCCTCTAGGAAAACCCATATTACTGATGCAGTTGCATGTCGCATATACAAATGTAGACTGCAGTTTGGGCGTGGTTACGTTTTTGTCATTAATGGAATTTGTTTCTTGTTCCTCCTTAGGAAGTGATGAGTGGTAAAGCAGAGGAGTCCACTGTTGGCCCTGAAAACCAAATGAAACGTCGTGGAGAACCCATGAGTCCTCCTCCGTCTAAGAAAATGCTGAGCATGGGGCTACTGTCAGGGGAAGAGGAAGGAGAGGGAGCATCTCACGATGGGGGCTCAGCCGTGTCCTTGGAAGATGGTGAGGATGCCTGTCCTCCCCAACCCTCCCTGACCTGAGCCGGGCAGCCCAGCCTCAGGCTCTTCCACCCTATGGGAACAGTTCCCATCAAGGTCACCAACTTCAGGTGATGCTGCCATTAAGTTCTCAGCCACACTGGACCTGGTGTTCACTCTGTCCTTCATAGAAGCATTTCTGGTTTCCCAAACTCCGCACTCTACCCGTTTTCTTCTCCTTATTGGATGTGCCTTCATTCTTCTTTCTTCTCTTCTCTCTCTCCTCATAACACTGTCATCGTTCCCGAGTCCCACCGTTACACTGTCCCTCATCGCACACCACCTCATCACGCAGCAAGCTGCTCCCCAGCTGCTGAGCTCGCATCCTGCTTTCCCACTTGACCCTGTGCAGCCCATGGGTTCCCGTGAACCCAGAGTGACCGTGGCCACACAGAAATCAGATGGTGACATGCCTATCCTGAAACCCATCATCACCTCCCCTGACCACTCAAAACAGTGTCTGAGCTCCCAACACTGGTCTCCATGCCCTGCATGACCTGGCCCTGCCAACCTCTCCTGCCATCACGGTTCCTCTCTGTGAGCTTCTTGCTCTCTCTCCCTCTGAACTGTGCTCCATGGCCCTGGCTAGACCTCTCCTAGGGACCCTGCATGGTCCTCATGGCAGCTAGAACTCCTCCTCTGCGTGTGCACAGGCCACCTCTGTCTGTCCTGCTCCCGGCTCTGCCCAGGGGTCACCTCCTCAGAGGGTCCTTCCCGACCATGCAGTCATGGAGGCTACACTCTTGCTCTCACTCACAATCCTTCTTTCCTTCTTAACACAAAGTCAAACTGTGTTAATGCCTTTGCCTTTTTTACACATACCGTCCAACTTCCCCATGAGGATGTAAGTTCCATAAGGTTAGAGATTGTCTTTGTCCGTTCTCTCTGTCTGGTTCCCTACCGATCTCTCAGGTTTTGTCACATGCCTGGCATAAAGGAGGATAAATAATGAAGTAGAGGTGTTGTACTTGATGTAGAAAAAAGTTGATCTCCTGAGACAGAAAAGCCAGATGAGGAAGATCGTTTACTGACTGGGATTTCTAGTGATGGAGTGCCAATATCAGGCATCCTGACATGAGGCGACATTTTCAGGTTTTCACCTTGTGGAGGGCATCCAGGCGACATGAAGTAATGAATGCCAGGGCTCTGTGAATGTTTGCTAATTGGTTACACTGTCCACGTCTGTCTCTGTGGGTATGCGTAGTGCCAAGAATAGAAGAGCTGCTTTGATGTATTATCTTTCCTGAGGTCAGAATTTCAGGTCTGATACAATTATCTGGTATATTCTCCTGCTTGAAATGAAAATTTTAGAGACTGTGGAGCACATGGATGTGTGTGTGGGGTCGCTGAAATGCACAGTCAGTTAGGTTTCCAAGTGCACCTGTCGTTCACAGTACCCACAGGGAGGGGAGGGAAAGTGGTCTATCCCCACCTGCTGGCTTCTGGTCAACATCTGTTCCTCCCGAGCTTATGAATATGGCAGGAGATGGTATTCCACACGGTAAGTTGGATTCTCTGTGTCATGACTTGACAAGCGTCAGCAAGGGTGGGCTGACTCACAAAGCTGGTGGTCATGCGCTGGTGGGAGGAATCATTCCCAGCTGTCTCTCTGCAGATGACCCCAAGGTCACAGCCCCGTCTGTGTCCAGAGATGTGCCACATCAACTGCCAATATCAGTGGCAATCAGTGCTGAAATGAAACATCAATTAAAGAAGGAAATTCGACAATTTAGACAAAGTAAGTAAGATACGAATTTTTACCAGTGAAACCACAGGAATTCTTTCCCATTCTATGATTTAGACTAGTTCAACGGACCTCTTGAGGCTCATCTTTTGCCAGAATTGGGTTTTCACGTAATTTAGGATGGTTCCTCTTTATTTTGACTGAAATGTCCCAGTAAACCATTTTTTGTTGTTGTTTTTCTTTTGTATTTGTTAATTGGTTATTTTGTACCAGATTCCATTGGTGGCTATGTTTGGATGTCTGAATGTAAACACAGAAAGCACAGGTTCTCTGTAACATTCTAGCCCCTGAATGATCGCTGAGACTCCAAGATTGACTTCTACCTCCTCTTTGTACTTTAGAGATACCGAAGTTGTTTTTTTTTTTCTAAATACCTCCAGAATATGAAAGAGTGTTCAAATTGCTTGAAGGAATGGAAGGATCTTTGGAATTGCGGGAAAATTTTTGTTTTATTGTCCGTCAAGGAAACAGCAAGGTGGGTAAAGAGAAGAACTCTGTAGCACAGTGGGGCCCAGTGTGGTGGTGGGTGAGGGGTGGGGTCAGGCCCTACCTGCCCTTTCTCAACCATGGTCTTCAATCAGAGTTCATGTTGTCTGTCTCTGTTGAGATTAGGTTGACATTATCTGAGTCTCACTCACTCTTTCAAGTTCAAGGAGACTTCTGTTCACACCAGTTTGAGGTAGGCATTGAGCTGACACACTGAACTGATACACTTTCTATTTGCTGGATTGTGCCTTACCACCACAGTCCATTTCTATTCCCATATAGATTGTAAGTTCCCCTTTCTACCCCCACAGATCCTCCCACATTATGCATTCTTTGGGTGTCTTTTGGTTAATGAGTTGTCTCTTTATTTTCAGATTTAAAAGACAAGGCTTAATAAGGCACCTGTAGAAGGCACTAGCAAAAGTAGAATATGACCACCTTCTTAAGAAAGATAATCACACCCCAAACTTGTAATTCCGTTATGATGTTATCAATGTGTGATTGCTGAACCAGTTTGCTATCCTAGGATGGAACCGGATATTGTTGACGCCTCCGAGCATGAGTTAGCTAAGAAATTGTCTTCTGGAGGCTATGAAACACCATTGAAACTTTAATGTTACAAATTTCTGTTAGTAAAGTTTGATTTGGCAATGCATTTAAAAGGATAATTTGTTGTTCGTTTGTTTGTTTTCCCCTGAAGAGGGGGAATGCCGTTAAGTCATGGGTTGACGCTATATCCTAGCTCCTCAGCAGGTCACAGGCCTGTCGCTGGTGTTTATAGTATCTTCTACACTAGCAATGTCTTTCTTTTAATTTTACATTTTAAGTAATCTCTACACCCAACATGGGGCTTGAACTCACAACCCCGAGATCAAGAGTCCGTGCTCCACTGACCGAGCCAGCCTGCACCCCATACACTCTCCATTTCTTTTCCTTTTGCCTGAGACAGCCCCTCCGCTGGTCCTAAGGCTTGGCCTGAGCGGATGACTCACACCTTCCTTACCAGTGGACCCGACCATTAGCTGTCCTGCCTCCACTGAGTTGTTTTAATTTTCCTTTGACTTTGATCACAACCATGAGCGTGCTGAGAAAAACCCACACATCGTGGACATAGTCCTCCTCAGGGTCCCGTGTCGTTGCAGCCCTGTGTCCTTACCAGTCGGGTCCCATCTCCCCACGCTGTGCAGGAACCCCATGTTTGCCTGATGACTGAGGGAGAGGAGCATTCCGGCCTGAACCCTTGGCAGTGTCTGCTTCCATTTCAATGGAGTCATTGTTAGGGCTCTTGTGGAAAGCCTTTCTCCTTTGGAAAAAGACCTCCAGGGGCTCCTGGGTGGCTCAGTCGTTAAGCGACTGCCTTCGGCTCAGGGCATGGTCCTGGCGTTATGGGATCGAGCCCCACATCAGGCTCCTCCGCTGGGAGCCTGCTTCTTCCACTCCTACTCCCCCTGCTTGTGTTTCCCCTCTCTGGCTGTCTCTCTCTCTCTCTCTCTGTCAAATAAATAAATAAAATCTTTAAAAAAAAAAAAAAGACCTCCAGTGCAGAGAAGCCTAAAGTTGTGGGGACAAGAAGCAAAAGTTGGCTACTGGATACATAAGAGTAACAGTGAGAGGAGCCCCTCACATTGCCATCCCTTCATTAATAAAGATGAGAATCGTGGCTATGGGAGAGAGAGCTCCATATACTGGCCAATGAGGAAGAGGATTGACATCCTCTAAATTATATTACCCCAGCCCCTCAAGGTACTGCTGCCAAGTTAGAACCAGAACTGTGGCTTTAAAAGATCATTCCAGGACTTTTTTTGAAAGTGTCACTTCAGGATGTTGAGGTGGATAATAAACCTACTGAATTCCATAAGCATGTGCCCTGAGAGCAATTTCCTTGTTTATCAGTGGTGCTGTGTGGAATACCATGACAGTGGCTAAGGCATTCTCTAAATCCATAAATGTTGGTTTTCTCAAATATCTATGGGTGTGAAGGAAGATCCATTTCCACAATCAGCATCTATTTGAGTACAAAGAGCTACCTTTTCCTGATGAAAGGAAAGCAAAATAATCAGTCTGCCAACTGGTAGTTAGCCGACTGACCACTTGGGGGTATGGTGCCGGCTCAGGTGCTCAGGGTTGGTGAGCACTGCTGGCAGATGGAGCAGTCAGCCATACCTGCCACAGCATCCATGATGGTGAGTGCAAGTTCCTGTTTATGGTCCATGCACGAACTGCATCCCTCCTTCCATGACCGTGACACTGCATTACTGCTTGGAAGATGGAAGGGTGCATCTAGGGAGGTATGGGGGTCGTCCTAGGAGTTCAGAGTGGCCTCAGCCGAGAGACAGCAAGGGAATGGGAACCTCAGTCCTACAGCCTTAAGACACTAGAGCTTCCCATAAACTGAAAGGGCTTGGAAGCAGTCAGTTAATGGCCAACACCTTGAGTTCAATTGCATGAGACCCGAAGCAGAGAACCCAATCGAGCCTGCCTGGACCTCTGACCTGTGGAACTCCTTGATCATACTTTTGTGTCATTTCACACTGCTAAATATGGGGTGACTTACTAGGCACTATTAGAACACTAATATGAACAAGTGCCTGCATATCGCAATGTCCCAGCTGAAAATCAGGCATGATGCTTTCTCTTTTCCAGTCAAGCGGTCACAGGGAGCTCCCCATGAGGCCATAGGTGTAGCCTCAGAGAACTTTATTCTTCTGGGCCTCACTCCAAGCTAGCCAGTTCTCAGGTCACTTTTCGGGTGGTCATAGTACCACAAAACCATAAACATATGTGTTACCACCAGCACTTCGTAGGCCACCTCTTTGCTGTCTCCCTTTTTTAATGGTAAGAAGGTTGAGATTTGTCAATTTGCTGTTCACTGTAGAAGCACAATCTTGTCCTGCCCCAGACTACTAAATCTCTGAACATTTTACTAAGTGGCAAGGCCTCTGATTTTGTGTGGGCATTAATTTCTATGTCTGTCTTTCAAGTGTGTTGCCAATGTGTCTATTAGCTTCTACTTCTCAATCAGAATAATGACATCAATGAAAGGAATAGTTCCATGTCCATTGTAAGGGGAAGGTGATCAAGGTCCCTAAGGAACAGTTTCTGGCATTGGCTCAGAGAGCTGATAGAAGCCTGAAGTAGGAAGTGGTGGTGCCCTTTCCAGCTGAAGGCAAACTCTTTCTGGGGATATTTTCTAAAGGAGAAAAAAAGCATTTGCTCAACCAAATAGATATACCAGATGCCCAGGAATGTGTTGATGGCTAATGCAATGGAACCACAAGTGAAACAGCTGCTGTAATTGAAGTCAACAACCACCTAAGTTTATAACTGGCTGTCCTTCTCCAAGATCTATAAGTTCTGCCCAGGCCAAATAGGTAAGATGAAAGGGAAATGTTCAGAATCACCACCATGCATCTTCCAAATTCTTAATGGTGCCACCGATCACCACTGGGTGGATTAGCGGAAAATCCGAGAACCATGAAGAGTCTGTACTGAGGTAAAACTCCATTAATGATCTGACCTTCATTGTCCCCCACTGTGCCTGGTGGACCACAGTGATGCTTTGGGTCTGTTGGAATTGGTGTCATTCTGATCCAGTATTGAGTAATCCTCAAGAATTCTGATTTCTATCTAAACTTTCCACCATACACTGTCATGCTAGTACTTGGCCACAGGTCCACAGGGAAAGGTTGGGATAACAATTAACAGCATAAGTATTTGGCAGTGTAGCATGGTCCTTCCTCAGGGGCAAGCCCACTGTAATTTCTGACCAACAGAGAAGAGAAGAGTAACACAAGCTCTTTACACAGAGCTCTTTACAGATGCCTGGGATCCCCTTAGAAAATAGCGTACCACCGCCTTGGTGAATGTCATGTCTTCTGGACTTCCCAGCTCATGTAATCACTTCTACGTGATAAACTCACTCTAACACTCTAGTTTGCTTAACGGTATCTCCCTCTGCAGTCCACCAAGGAAGTTGTTGGCATTTCTCCTTAATTTTCAATAGGCCACACTGGACTTCTTTCATCAACCAACCAAGCAAAGTATGAGAGGCATCCCTAACTCTGAAAATGATAACGTTGAATCCATATCCTCCCTTAATGATCCCGTATACATAAATCTGAGCTCATTCACAATTATTTTCCTTCTACCTGCAAACAGCACTCTTAAAAATATTTCTACATGAATTCTCCATGCTGTTATGTAAACATGTTTGAAAAAATCATGTAGATCTTTTGGTGAATATTGCCACTCCTCATGGGTCACAATTTGTACCTCACTTTTGGGGCATGGGGGAACTTGAGTGTAGTTAGAGAGTTTAGAATGACTGAGAGGTGGTGGGTGTCACTTGGAAGCAGGATCAGCAGTGCCCTCCATGGCACTTCCCTCAGGGGAGACCATCTATGTCTGCAGACAAAGGGAAAATAACCTCTGCAGATGGGAGTGGAAAGTATGTTTCTCTTTGCAAAGGCATTTCACAGAATTTTGGGGTTCAAGAGACCCAGTTGCACCAGAGTCTGCAGATATGACCCATTCTAAGTTCCAGCATCCCATTCCTTCCCAGTTGGTGCCATCACATTAACTTAAAATGTCATGTGAGGTGGGGATATAGTGTGTGTTTTGTTTCAGCCACTTGTAGGATTAGATTTTTTGTTGGCTTTCCCCGAATCTCAGCTCTTAGGCTACAGAAGAGAATGCTTTGTTTTCAAGGCAATCATAGACTATTTCGGGTCCTTTCTGTGCACCTTAGCTGGGTCTTTAAGGACCTGAGCACGTACATTTTGTCCCCTAGTTCTTCAGCACTTTTAGAAGCAACCACTCATCTCCACTATACTCCTCATTTTGACCACAATGCTCACTGCTACCACACACTTGTCTCCCAGACCTTGGTCTTAACTACAGGTCTGTAAGTGTGATCATTTGGGAAACTCCTTTGTCGTTTCTTGCCATGAGCTACCAGTGCCATTTACCACTGGATAAAGGGTCAATAATGCCTTTCTATGAATCAGATTAGAGAAGGAATTACAGAAACCCAGAAACAACTCACGGATCACATGTTCAAGATTCTGTTTTTCTGGAACCACTCTCAGTATCAAATCTGTATCAGAGACGCTTCATCCTGAGGAGAACCAGTAGGAGACCGTATGGACACGTGTCTGTATGTATCCATGCACATGCATGTTGATGCGTGTGCTAGTATGGATTTGTTACATGGAAACGATTTCATGCAATGGTCCTTGCTCATTCGGTGGTCTCTGTCAGGCCGCATCCTGATCTGATGCTGGAGCAGGGCAGAAATTCAAGAACAAGAGATGAGGAGCAGGCTAGAAGCCACAGACATGAGCCTCACGCCCCATGAAGACCAGCTCAAGCCCATGCCTGTTCATTTTCCTCCCACCTTGGGGGAGAGGGTGTTCTGCAGGGGTCAGGGCCAGAAAGGACTAACTCCCAAGGCCCTTTAGTCTGATTCACATTAGATGTCTCCTCAGGGAGGCCTTCCCTGACCGCCTCATCAAAAGTATTGTCCACCCTTTTGCATCTCTCCATCCCATTTCAAGTTTGCCCAGAGTACTTAGCACTACCTGACAGTTGCTCTGCTTGTCTAGTGTCTCATGGATCTTCCATGAGAAGAGTGTCCAGTTCACTGTTCTTTCCCACCTAGATAAGCAGCTGGCACTTAGACGGTTTCTACCAAATACCAAATGAATTATTTCTAAGCCTCACGACCAGCCTGGGAGGTTGACGCTGTCAGGAGCCTCAGTTTGCGGGAGGGGATGTGGAAACACAAAGAGGTTAGGTACACAGCCCCAGGTCATGAGAAATAAGGGTAGACCCGGACCAACCACACAGAGCCAGGTCTGGCTTGAAGTCAAGTTTTTTTTTTTTTAATTAATTATTTATTTATAATTTTTAAATCTTTTCATTTTTTTCTTCAATTTTTTTCTTTTCTTTTTTTGTCATCTCTTTTCTTATGTTTTAAAATTTTTAAATATTTATTTATTTATTTATTGTTATGATATGTTAGTCACCATACAGTACATCATTAGTTTTTGATGTAAAATTCCATGATTCATTGTTGCGTATAACACCCAGTTCTTCATGCAATACGTGCCCTCCTTAATACCCTTCACCAGGCTAGCCCATCCCCCTCACACCCCTCCCCTCTGAAACCCTCAGTTTGTTTCCCAGAATCCATAGTTTCTCATGGTTCTTTTTATTATGTTCAGGTAGCCAGCATATAGTACATCATAAGTTTTTGTTATAGTGTTCGACGATTCATTAGTTGGGTATAACACCCAGTGCTCATCCCAACATGTACCTTCCTTATACCCATCACCCAGCCAAGTTCTTTGCACTCCTCCAGGGCTGCCCCCAGACCCCACTGCTTCTGGCTGCCCCTGGCCCACAGTCTTCCATTGGTCCTTATTTGTCACTGACCCTGGATCTGGGACATTCTCTGCTCACTCTCCCTCCCTGACAGGAGCTGCCGGGGGCGGAAGGGCCTAGCTCTCATCTGCTTCAGCCGCTGCCTCAGCTCTTCAGCCCTGAGGACCCCCAAGCAGAGCTACCCTGTCAGACAGGCCTAAACTTCTGTCCCTCAGTGAATCCCTGGCTCAGAGGGGAGTCTGCTCTCTGTGTGTTCCCCAAATGAGATCACTCACCATCAGTGAATGACCCACTGGGCACTTCTCTCTGGCCCAAAGCCTGTCACCTTCCTGAGGTACTGGGCCATGACTGTCTCCTACAGGCAGCACCAAGCCTGAGCAGAACCTTCCCAGAGGCCCTCAAACGTGCAAGGGTGGGCTGTGGCTTCTTACCATCCTGCTCACCTCAACCCCACAGCCACCTTATGAGGCAGAGGCCTCGATTTCCACTGAACACCTGAGGACACTGAACCCCCAGAAAGCATGGTCTTGCTCCAGGTCAGGCAGCTGCCTGGGAGCTGAAGCCAGAGTGAAATCCGGGAGTCCCTCACTCCATGGCAAGTGGTCTTGAGAACAGTGCAGCACCGCGCCCCTGCTTCACAAAAGGGAACCGGGATTCCTTACTCTACTGAGACCTAAAGACTAACAAAGATGAGGACTTTGCCTTCCCAAGTGAAGAAGTTGTGAACCTTAAAAATAAAACTGTCGAGGCACCGAGGTGGCTCAGTCGGTTAAGCATCTGACTTTGGCTCAAGTCATGATCTCAGGGTCCTGGGATCCAGCCCAGTGTGGTCCATGCTCGATGGGGAGTCTGCAACTCCCTGACCCTCTGCCCTCCCCCTGCTAGTGGTCTCTCTCTCTCTCTCTCAAATGAATAAATAAAATCTTTAAAAAATAAAACTGTCAGTTATTTTGCCCAAAAAAATGCATTTATTTGGGAATAGCAGAGAGTTGCAATCCAGGACACACAAGCTACAGCAAACCATAGGCAAGTCCAGAGAACAAAGGAAGAAGCTCTTTTATTATAGGAGAGTGGGCATTTGGAAGGGATGTTATAAACAAAAAGTCCACTGCAGTAAACTGGGATTTGAAAGCATAGCAGCTTCTCATTGGCTGAGCTGTGACTGTTCCTCATTGCCAGGGCTGTTGCTGGGGGAAAAGGAAAATCTTCCTTCCTTCCACTGAAACAGAAAAGGAGCAGCTGAAGTAGTATGGATTTGCAAGGTACATTCCTCCAATGGGTCTGCAGTTGATAACCGGGGGTAGCACATGAGAGTTCCCCCCACTGGGGCATCTTGACTCCAAATAGGTGTCCTATTTGTTTCATAAAGTGAAAACTGTTTTAAACAGTTTAAACATTTTTCAACAGGTTAACCATTCGGCCAGGAAGGACTGACAAGCGCAATCACAGAAGGGGCAGTTGAGAAAAGAACTAAATCTGTCCAAGCACACTTGGGACCCCCTCCTCTCCCAGCATCCCTGCCCTGCAAGCTGGCCTCCTGCTTCCTGGCACATTGCAGTCCGCTCCCATCCAGGGATTTGCAGCTAGACTTCCCGCCGCCTCAACTTCCCTTCCCAAGTCTTGTCACCCTTCCCCTCTCTCCTTAAATGCCACCTCCTCAGAGAGGCGCTGTGTCACCCCATCTAAAGTAAGACCCTCAGTGGTTCTCTTTCCGCTCCCTGGTTCTGCGTGGGTTCTGCGTGGGTTCTGCGTGAGGAGGGACTACCACCTGTCCGCCCATGTTCATGAACTTCTTCCTCATACTGGAACCCTGACTTTGAGTGACCATGGGAGCCCTCATTTACATGTAGTGTTCACAATATGTAGGCAATTCTGATACTAGTTTCCTCCCAGAACAAAAAAGGAAACAGTATAAATAATGTACTGTTGGACACACTGGAGTTACACTTAGTATAATATGTAGCCGATACGAGGAGGCACTTCTTGGTTGGTGGAGGACGGGCCTGTGAAAATCCACTCCAGCACGCAGGCAATGAGAACACAGGCAAATTGTCAAAATAAATGGTTTCCGAACTGCGCAAATTAACGCAAGTCCGGCAACAACCGGAAGAGCGTTCCCTCAAGAAAATGGCTCCATCCGCCCCGGGGCAGTGAGATCTAGGCGGTTGCAACAAGCACTGTTCCCACCGCCTTCTTCTCAGTTCGGTGGTGGCCTTGAAACCAATGACCTCACGTCCACAGGAGCTCTGAACACCAGCGACCTGTTGGCCACTGGGCGGGTCTAAACTGATTGGAGTCCCCCACAAATGTCTATTCCCAGACATTTGTCACTCTTTGACGTGCCTGGTGACTCCCTGAAAAGCACCACTCCCGCGGCTCATCCGTCACTGAACAGTGTGAGAGCTCACTCTGTGGGCACAGCCCTGTTAACCATCTTAAGGTGCCAGGCAGGACTGCTGTGGGGAGTGTTGAATAGATGGGATGACGGTGGGCAAGCCTGTCTTGTTTTCATTTTATGTGCAAGAAATACTTCATATGTTTCTCCTCCAAGAACAACCACCAAAGTGGATTTGTGTAGTCAAATTTTTACCAAATGGTCTTAAGTTTTCCTCAGGATTATGATGATCAAATAATCCTCCTGTGTTTCTGTTAAAATAGTGAGCAGTTTTTGATTTATCTACTCTCAGCTTCAAACTCAACCCTTCCACCTTTTTGTAAAAAAATTCTGGTTCCTAGAAATGTATTTTCCTGTGCCGTGTATGACCGAATTCTGCCTGTAGGGGGCGCCGGAGACGTGCCCGGGGGAAAACTAGCTTCCTGTTTCTGGGCAGCTGGCACAGCGGGCTCCGGGGGGGTGGGGGGTAGGGGGGGCATGGGGCTTCTCCAGCACCAGGCTCCGCACCGCACACAGCTTCTCGGGGCGGCGGGCTGCTGCAGGGCAGTGTGGTCAGCATCACCCCATGGCCTGCAGCTGCCCTTACACCTACATCCCTGGGGCAGTAATAATAGATCAGAGTCTTCTGGCCGGACACTTCCCTGGGTGCACCTTCTCCCAGAACCCCTAGGGGGCGGATATCCAGAGATTCCCAGAGGGCACCTCTCTATAAAGTTCTCCCCTGAGAGGCACCAGAACTTCACTGCCACTGTGTGAGTTGCTTCCAGGCTCCTGGAACAAGGTCAGGATTTTAACGGTGGGAATGTGGATTCTTCTCCCTGGGGACTCTCTCTGTGCCCTGCAGGTGCCTCTCCCTTGGCTGCGGTGTCTTCCTGAGGGATCTGCCTCGGTCTGTGGAGACACTTGGTTGGGTTCTGATCTCAGAAAAGGGGGAGGCATTTTCGGGGCAACTTCTCTCCGCCATGTTGGAGAAGAGGCTGTCCTTGGTGGTGTCTTGAGTTCTGTGAGGGACTTTCTTCCCGTAACGCTCTCAGCGCTGGTGAGGGGACGCGTCTTGGGTGATTACCTCAGTCTTAAGTGAGGGACACGGGGTGTTTCCTGGCTCTCATTTTAAGCTCTGTGAGGGGAATGTTTCCTCCGGTGCATCACCTCAGCCCTGGGATTCCTCTCCCTGCGGGCTTCTGCCTCAGCCTGTGAGACACTCTCCTTGGGGGTTAGCTCGACACGAGGGCGCACTTTGCCTTGGGTGCTCTGTCTCAGCCATGATGGGACTGGGCTTTCGTGCTGTTCCGCTGGTCCCTGGTGGGGACTCTTAGTCCCGGGGAGACTTTCGTGGGTGCTCTGCCCCCTCCTATGGGGGTGCTGTTCCTCCGATGCTTTAAGACGAGAGGGAAACTCTCCCAGGGGGGGCTCTGAATGAGCCGAGGCAGGGGGAGAACTTCACCGTGGGCGCCTTCTCAGCACTGGGGGTTTGGGCTCTTTCTGGAAGCTCCCTCTGAGGTCTGGGAGCTGAGACTCTTCCTCAGAAGGTCCATATCTGCCCGGCAGGGGGATTGTGCCTTGAGCGCTCTCTCTCAGCCCTGGGTGAGGAGGGTTCCTTGGGCACTTCCCCTCCCTGATGTAGGGGGGCTCCTCTTCCCTGGCTGCTCTGACTCGGCCGTGGCTGGGGAGCATTTTGGGGGCTCTGGCTCTGCCTCAAAGGGTGGATTGTCCCTAGCGTGTTCTGCCTCAGCCTTTGGGGTGAGGTCGTAGTTGGCTGCTCTCATGCACTTTGGGGTGGTTTGTTCTTATGTGGATGCTCAGCCTGGGGTGGAGTCATTTTCCTTGATTTCTGTCTCTCAGTCTTGCAGGGGTTCTATTTCTTTTTTTTTTTAAGACATGCCATCTCCTTTTTATTTTTTTCTTATGATAATATTTTTTATTATATTATGTTAGTCACCATACACTATATCCCTGGTTTTTGATGTAAAGTTCGATGATTCCTTAGTTGCGTATAACACCCAGTGCACCATGCAATACGTGCCCTCCTTACTACCCATCACCAGCCTACCCCATTCCCCCACCCTCTCCCCTCTGAAGCCCTCAGTTTGTTTCTCAGAGTCCATAGTCTCTCATGCTTCATTCCCCCTTCTGATTACCCCCCTTTCTTTATCCCTTTCTTCTCCTACCGATCATCCTAGCTCTTATGTTCCATAGATGAGAGAAATCATATGATAATTGTCTTTCTCTGCTTGACTCATTTCACTTAGCATTATCTCCTCCAGTCCCGTCCATGTTGCAGCAAATGTTGAGAAATCATTCTTTTTGATAGCTGAGTAATATTCCATTGTATATATGGACCACATCTTCTTAATTCAGTCATCTGTTGAAGGGCATCTCAGCTCCTTCCACGATTTAGCTATTGTGGACAATGCTGCTATGAACATTGGGGTGCATATGGCCCTTCTCTTCACTACGTCTGTATCTTTGGGGTAAATACCCAGGAGTGCAATGGCTGGGTCATAGGGTAGCTCAATTTTTAACTTTTTAAGGGACCTCCACACTGTTTTTCCAGAGTGGCTGTACCAACTTGCATTCCCAACAGCAATGTAGGAGGGATCCCCTTTCTCCACATCCTCTCCAGCAATTGCTGTTTCCTGCCTTGTCAATTTTTGCCATTCTAACTGGTGTAAGGTGGTATCTTAGTGTGGTTTTTATTTTAATTTCCCTGATTTGAATTTCCCAGGCTAATGATTTTGAACATTTTTTATGTGTCTGTTAGCCATTTGTATGTCTTCACTGGAAAAGTGTCTGTTCATATCTTCTGCCCATTTTATGATTTGTTTATTTGTTTCTCTTGTATTGAGTTTGAGAAGTTCTTTGTAGATCTTGGATACCAGTCTTTTATCTGTAGTGTCATTTGCAAATATCTTCTCCCATTCCGTGGGCTGCCTCTTAGTTTTTTTGACTGTTTCCTTGGCTGTGCAGAAGCTTTTTATCTTGATGGAGTCCCACAAGTTCATTTTATCTTTTGTTTCTCTCGCCTTTGGAGATGTGTCATGAATCGCTTCTCGGCCTTTTGGCTAAGATCAAGTGTGGAGATGTGTCATGAAAAAGGTTGCTGTGGCCGATGTCATAGAGGTTGCTGCCTATGTTCTCCTCTAGGATTTTGATGGATCCCTGTCTCACATCGAGGTCTTTCATCCATTTGGAGTTCATCTTTGTGTATGGTGTGAGAGAGTGGTCAAGTTTCATTCTTTTGCATGTAGCTGTCCAATTTTCCCAGCACCATTTATTGACGAGACTGTCTTTTTTCCACTGGATGTTTTTTCCTGCTTTATCAAAGATTAGTTGCCCAAAGAGCTGAGGGTCCATTTCTGCGTTCTCTATTCTGTTCCATTGGTCTATGCGTCTGTTTTTGTGCCAGTACCATGCTGTCTTTGTGATCACAGCTTTGTAGTACAGCTCGAAATCCGGCATTGTGATGCCCCCAGCTTTGTTTTTCCTTTTCAACAGTTCCTTGGCGATTCGGGGCCTTTTCTGGTTCCATACAAATTTAAGGGCTATTTGTTCCAGTTCTTTGAACAATGTCATTGGTATTTTGATCAGGATAGCATTGAAAGTGTAGATTGCTCTGGGTAGCATGGACATTTTAACTATGTTAATTCTTCTGATCCATGAGCATGGAATATTTTTCCATCTCTTTGTGTCTTCTTCAGTGTCTTTCAAGAGTGATTTGTAGTTTCTGGAATATAGATCCTTTACGTCTCTGGTTAAGTTAATTCCAAGATAACGTTCTATTTCTAACCTTTTATGTGTGACCTTGGTCATCAAGGTGGGAATCTGGGGCTGACAATGTATGAGAGTTGGTTGCATTCTGTACTCACGAACACTTGCTATATAGGGAGTCTTTAATCTCAGCCACCCTGGTGGGTGTGCAGGGACCTCTCATTAGGTCTAAAGGTGTATTTTGTACTGAATGATGTGGTTTATTTGCCATTCATATATGTCTTTTATGAGGAGCCTTTCCAGGGCTTTTACCCACCTTATACTGAGATATATGTGTTTTTAAAATTAATTTGCATTTCAACTTATTTATATTTACGTATATGCATATATATACATGTATATATAATTTTGTGTGTCTTCCACTGATCGGTTTTGTCTTGTGATCTCTTTTTTTCCTAAGAGCAAGAGAGTGTAGGCACGCAAGGAGAGGAGGGCAAGGGAGAGACAGACAGAATCTCGAATAGGCTTCACACCGAGCCAAGCCCTACGTGGGGCTCCATCTCAGCACCCTGAGATCATAACCTGAGCTAAAATAAAAAGTCAGATGCTTAACCATCTGAGCCACCTATGAGCCTCATGTAACACACTCTCTCTCTTTTTATGATTATATTTATTCATTTGCATGAGAGAGAGCAGGAGAGGGGAAGAGAGGCAGATGGAGAAGTAGATGCCCCAGTGACCAGGGACCCCAATGCTGGGCTCCATTCCAGGACCCTGGAATCATGACCTGAATGGAAGGGAGACGCTTAACCGACTGAGCCACCCTGGCGCTCCACAATTCACTATCTTAATAGTGTCTTTTTGATGAACAGAAATTCTCAGTTTAATTAACTGTAATCAATCTATTCTTCATGGTCAGGGCTTTTATTCTCTCAACAGCTTTCCCTCTCTAAAGCCAGGAAGGTGATATCCCAAGTTTCCTTCTAGAACTCCTGTTCATTGGAGATCATATTGTATGGATGGGAAGGGGATCAGAGCAGAGGTGCAGTTCCCCGTAGGGAGCAGGTGGACTTACTGAAAGGACCACAAAGGCTTGCAGGTCCCTGTGTCAGCCATCTAGCACCTGCTGATTCCAGATGTATGTCTCGACTCTGTCCTGTGGCACTGGAGTATCCGCCCACCGTTGCTCCAACACCACAGAGCTGTCGCTGCCCCTCCGTCACGGTACGTCTGCCGTCTGGCAGTGCGCGCCTTCCAACCTGCTGCTTTTGCTTAAACGTGGTCTCAGCTGTTCTAGGCCCTTTGATATCCACATACTGTTTACTATCAGCTCAGGTATTTCCCCCAAAAGGAACAGGGTGGGCTTTTTTAAATTTTAAATTAAAAAATTACTTACACTTTAAGTATGATGCAATAATTATTCTGGGTAGAAATGACAATGATGACTTAATAACAAGTATTCCAATCCATACGGTATGTATTTCTCTCCATTTACTGAGGCCTTTGATTTCTGTCCATGACGTTTATGTTTCACGTGTAGTGCTCAGCACACCTGTTGTTAGGTTTCTTCTATGGGTTTTGACGGAGTTTTTAAAAAGATTTTTTATTTTTAAGTATCTCTACACCCAACGTGCAGATCGAACTCACAACCCCAAGATCGACAGTCCCACCATCCACTGACTGAGCCAGCCAGGTGCCCCTTGATGTTCTTGACACTGCTAGAATGGTATTGTAAATATCTCCTTCTAACTGGTTTGTTATTACACAGAAATACATGTGGTTTGATTCTTGCTCTTTATCCAGTAGCTTGGCTATTGTACACTTATTAATTCTCAGGATTTTACTTCCTTTTGCATATTCTATGTACAAAAACATGTCAACTGTGGACAATGACAGCCTCACTTCTTCCTTTCCAAAATGTATACTTATTCTATTTACTGTCAGTTTTCAATTCCTCCAGTATGTTCTTGAAAACACAGCAGACTCCCTTGTCTTATTTCACACATAAGACACAGCACTTCTGTACATTTTTGGGGCGGGAGATGTATCTTTTCTTAGGTTCAAGAAGTTGCCTTTCACCTGAGTTGCTGATGATTTTTACCGTGAATAGGTATCCAATGTCAACCCGTTTATGAAAACGGCCCTGTGTCTTTCCCCTGGTTTTTCTGTTCATGTAGCACGTTTCACTGATGAATTTTCCAGGGTGAAACCAGTCTTCCTTCCAGTAAGAGACCCAACAACCACATGACCTTTGGATTTTTAAGTCCTGTTTAATTTCACTTGCTAACCAATTGTGTTGTGTGTCTATATTCAGGAGAGAGATCTGGGTCTTTCGTTTTCTTTCTTGCAGTGTTTTTGGTACATGTTGGTAACATGTTTATCTTGGCCTCATAAAATGAGCAGGGAACTCACACCCTTTCTCCTCTGTTCTGAAAGAGTTTGTGTAAGTCTGGTCTTATTTGCCTCCTGAATGTTTGAAGGACTCGTCAGGAAAGCCTTCAGGATTGAAAGGCTCGTCATTTGGTGCTAAACGTCGTACCGCATACAGGAGCCTTCAGATTTTCTGTTTCTTCGTGGTGAGTTTTGGAATGTTTCCTTGTTCTAGAAAAACGTCTATTTCATCTGTTTCCAAATTTGCTATAAAGTCATTCTGGGTGTTCCTCCTGCTTGGTGGCTAGTATTATTTATCTGTGGCTGAATTGTCGTCGATAATCATGCCAAGGAGCCGTCTCAGTGTGTGCAGGCTGCCATAGCAACATTCCAGAAATTGGGAAGGTGACAGGGACAGAAATGTGTGGCCCAGGGCCATGGAGGCCGGGATACCAGGACCAGGCTGCCGGCACCAGGGCGATCTAGGGAAGGTCCGCGGCCTGTTTCAAGCCAGGCACCGTTGCTCTGCCCTCAGTGGTGGGAGGGCTCGGGCTCTCTCTGCAGCCCCCTTTCTGTAGCACTGATCCGATTAGCAAGTGGGCCACCGTTTGGACCTCGGCACCTGCCAAGGGACCCTAATATCTCCTAATACCAGCTCTCCTGGGGGGTTGGATTTCAACGCATGGTTGTGGGAGACACAAGTGTCAGAACACAGCATAGACCTCACTCTACTTTCCTGGGATCTATTGTAATCTTTTCACACCTTCCTCCATGGACAGACCTCATTCATTTGCAGCAATGTTTCTTCTCTAACAAAATGTAAAGCTGTAAGTTTTCCTCTCTGTTCGTCATTCTACGTGTCACACAGAATCGGTCATGTGATGTTCTCCTAGAGTTCAGTAATAAGTATTGATTTAGAGTATGTTGTACAGTTTTGAAGGACCTTTTGTTGTGTTGCTAAGAAGCACTTCCTTGATTTCATTTTCTTTAGAGAACATGGTGTGCATGACATTAAGGATTGGGGTTTATTGGCAGGGTTGCCAGTGTTTGCCTGCTCGAGAAGAAATGATATTCTGATGACTAAATACAGGACTCTGTGTGAGGCCATGATCAAGCCTATTGAGGGTGGTATCTTTCAATCTATGCATTTGCTATCTGGGGGCTGAGCTCACCAAACTGGCACATTCTGAATGGTGCCCCGGAGAGCAAAATGATTGCTGGAGGTGGACATGTGCACAAAAGGATTCCACCCTGCAAACCTTAGGACGTCTTCTGGGAGCGCTAGGGAAGGATGTATCCGCACTCTCCTGCTACACAGGACTTGAGTAGCACAGAACTGAGGAGCCTGGCAGCCACTTTGCAATCATGAGGAGGAGCCAGAACTGGGATGAAGTGGCTTCTAAGAACTAGAAGAGAACCTGGGGAAGGGACCCGGCATTTGGTCATATTATTGGAACAGGGTTCAGCTCATTTGATGCTAGTCTCCACTTAGCTGTTGGCTTCGTGTACCATTTTAGCCCAAACAGGAGAGGTTTCTGCTCCTGCGATTGAAAGCAACCTATGCAAATAGTGTTCACCGTGGCAAGTAAAAGAGCAAAGACAAGATCCATCTGGAAATAGCAGAAATTGTACCAGCCGGCAACGACCACTTTTCACATTCAGCATGACCGCAGCCTGGCGTCTTCTCATAAATTGGCAACGTTCTTAGGAGATTTGGATCTTAGTGTGAAGAACGTCCGTTTGCCAGCGCTGCCCCAGGGTGCCCAGACTCTACTTTTAACAACTGAGAGACTACAGAGCAGCTGTGAGAGGGACAAGGGCTCTCTCTGCACTTCTGCAGGCGGGTACCACGCGGGGAGCCAGGCGGGAAGCCTGAGAAACTAAAGGAGGGGCAGCCCCTGGGCTGGACCGGCCTCGGCCTTGAGCACGGTTCAGCCTCCCACGCGGCTCGCCCCTCACGTGCTCCCGTTCCTCCAGGCCTGACCTGCAACATTTCTGGTTCCAGTGCAATGCACATTTTGCACGTAAAGTGAAATGCAATGAAACTTGTGCCGTTAAAATGTTACTAAGGGAGCGCGCGGGGGATGATAGTTCCCAGGACAAAGGGATTCACAGCCAGCAAGGTCAGCAGGCACAGCAGGATAAAGAAGCCTGTCAGGGGCAGGGTGGGGGAAGGCGCCGCAAGCCCACTGCACTGCTTCTCTGCCAGTGGCTCCTGCTTCGTGGTTCCTTGTGAATGTGGGGAACACAGCAGCTGGGGCTCAGGCCACGGATTTCAGTGCCCGTCCGCCCTCCTTCTGGCGGCTCTTAACTTGACCTGCCCCATCCTCATCTCATCGCTTTCAGGAGCTGCTCCTCCCCCGAGTGAAAGCATTTGATGAAGGCTGACCCTGCAGGCTGAGGGCCGGCGAGCCGGGGAAGGCACCTGTCGCCAGGCCAGCCACCCCTCATGGGAACTCTATGCTCGCTGATTGCCCCTGAGCCCCGCATCTACCCTTCCTTAGCTTGTCCCTAGTTTTTGCCAGAATTCAGCTCTTGTTGGAGGACTTCTTAGGAGAATGTGACCTCCTGTTGACCCCAAGTTGGCCCCGGGCCATCGGAGGGCCTTCATCCCTTCCCCTGGCCTTGAATGTAAGTTCCTCTCCGTCCTAGGAGCTGGTACAAGGTCCAGCTTCAGAGGGAGGGTTGCTGGGCCCGTCGGGACGGTGTCTGGGGTGAAGCCCACGTAGACGACTACATGAACGTTTAGGGTTCTGGCCGGTGGTGCACAGACCTCCTCGTGGGGCGGCCCAAGACCAGGCTGGTATGTATGTTTCTAGCTTCTTCAACCTGCCAGGACCCCGTGGAGTGGCCTGCATCTTTCGTGGTCTGTCCTTGTGCTCCCTGTGAAGGGCCCGTGGCTGATTTCACTGAGAAGCTCTGCAGGCAGCTCGCAGGGCCAGAGGCCAGGAGCAGAGACATGTGTCTGGAGAAGGAGGCATCCTTGGAACATCCCAGGCGTGGCCGTCGAGCTGTGTGTGGGCGAGTGTGGACGTCCGTCCGAGGCTTGCGGCCACCCTGACAGCCCCAGGCATTCTGACGCGCTGGTGGGGGGAGGCGCGGCGGGTCACCCCGACAGGGACGGAAGCCCATGGCTGTGGGGCAGGCCGGCCTCTGCTGTGGACAGACAGGCGGCCGCCCGGGTCCAACGACAGGCTGCAGCTCGGACAGCAGGCTGGAAGAAGAGCCGCAGGTGGAGAAGGGCATGCGGGCCGCACCACTCCTTGGGCCTGGGGATGGCAGACAAGGCGGGGCTGAGAGGCGCCACCTTGGAGACCGTAGGCGCCTGCTTTCGAGGTTGCGGGGCACGAGCTGCCTGCGGACTGCGGTCCGAGGGCTGGGACAGAGCCTGACAGCCTCTCAGAGGGAGGACTCAGGAGCCAAGAGGAGGAGGCACTGGCCATGGGTGAGGACAGGCACTGCGCCCCGTGCCCTCTGACCCCTAATACAAAGGGAATGAAATTCAGCAGCACAGCCCCAGGCGGGGGGATCCCCAGCTGGAGAAAGTGCTGGATGATTCCTCCTAGGCCCGCTGAGCTCACTGACATAGCCGCCCTTCCCAGCCACAGGCCAGGGCTCGCCTCCACGTGTGGCTCCCATGGCTGTGGGATCCGGGCCGAAGGCTGCTGGACGAGGGGCCCGGAGCCCTAGGCAGTGTCAGGCGTCTGCTCTGCAGGGAGGGTCACTGGGGTGTGGACACTGGAAGGTGACGGGCATGATCCTGAATAAGCCCTCGTGCGGTCAGGACACGTGCAGAGACATTTGGGATTGCCTGCCAGCCGCCCTTTGCGGGTTTCCACACTCGGGCTCCTAAGGCGCTGAGACTGCCGGCCCTGAGGAAGCCGACGCGCCGGCTGAGCCCTGGCCCCGGCCCCTGCCATAGATGCCACAAATGGCGAGCCTGGGCAGGCCGGCCACAGCGCGGCTCCAGGCACAGTGGGACTGGACAAACGGCGACTTGGTTCATGCAGCCACAGCCCGGCTTGTGCGCTCTGAACAGTGCCCCAGACAAGTGCCAGAGAAGTCTGGACTAGTCTCGATGGTGGAGTATGGGAGGAGGTCAGGGAGGGGACGTGATTGCTGCTGCACATGCGCCTATGGGACTGATGTCAATTGAGGTCTCCGTAGAAACTTGGAAGGGTCTGGCAGGTGGGTGGGGTGATCTATTTCTCCCGCCAGCCAAAGACAAGCCTCGTATGTCAGTTTCCCTGCTTTTCACACCTGCCACCTACCAATCTGGAAGGGGGCCGTCTTTATCAGCCTCTCACTGCCCTCCATGTAGGGGGGCCAGGTTCTGATTTCACCCAGGGGAGTCTCCCGTGCTGCCAACTCCCAGGGTGTGGACGACTAACTGAGTCAGTAGAAGGAAAGCATTTAGAAGAGGATCTGGCTGGTCTGAAACGCTCCATGAAAATCATTTCCCCCTTTTGCAGTCCTCCTTAATGGGAACTGTCCATGGCTCCGAAAAGGTATTCGTATCCCCAGTCGATCCCAATATGGTGGGGCCAATGTGGGGGTTATCCTTGGAGGAGAAGACCTTTCAGCTAGTCCGTCATACAGACACGTCCCATTTGATGTACGAGCACCATGGACAAGCGGCCCTCACATGGCGCCTAGACGCCCATATGTGGATCCCTGCATGGGAAGCAGGCGGATTAAGGTTTCCCCCCTCACCGTCTACAAGGGCCCTTCCCTGAAGACTCAGTCAATACCGATAATGTTCATTTCAATCCAATCAGGAAAGGAAATGGAGTTATATCCCCTGAGAGGGTTTTCACAGGATGGTTAATACTTCCTCAGAGAGGTAATCATGTGTTTTCTCAATTCTGGCTGATCGCTCCACAGGCTGTGAGCAGTCCGATTCATCCCGCAGCGTTTGCCCGTGGACTACACTTGTACGCTAGCTCCCTCCATTTCCCCATAGGCTGCACAGAAGTTAGGCCGGGTGTCCTGAGAACAGAGTGTTTGTGCGGCAGAGGAAACCCTGGCCCCTGATAAAACTCATGTTAGTAACGCAGATGCACCTTGTAGATACATATGCGGAATGCCGTTCTGGAATGCTTGCACTGTTTTCAAGTTTTTATTTAAATTGCAGTTAGTGAACACACAGTGTACTATCAGCTTCAGGTGCAGAATTCAGTGCGCCCACACGGCCATACTTCCCCCGGAGCTCATCACGCAAGTGCCCTCCTTCACCCCGTCACACGCTGAACCTGTCCCCGTGCCCACCTCCCCTCCAGTAACCCTCACTTTGTTCTCCGCAGTTAGGAGTCCGTTTTCTGGTTTGCCCTTCTGTTCTCTCCCCATGTTCATCTGCTTGGTTCTTAAATTCCGCATATGAGCGAAATCCTTCGCTGCTTGCTTTCTCGGACTGACTGGTTGCACTTAGCATGACGCTCTCCAGCTGCACTCACGTCATCGCGCAGGGCAGGAGCTCATTGTTTCTGATGCGAGTAATAGTCCGTTGTATATGTACACCACGTCGTCTTTATCCATTCGTCAGTCCACAGACATTCGGGCTCTTCCCGTAGTTCGGCTCCTGTTGCTAATGCTGCTGTAAACATCGGGGTGCACGTATCCCTTCAAATCCGTATTTTGAATTCTTTGGGTAAATACCTAGTACTGCAAGTGCTGGTTCATGACATCGTTCTAGTTTTCACTTTCTGAGAAACCTCCGTACTGTTTCGGAAGGGTTGCAGTTTGCTCATTAATGGGACATGTTTCTTGTTGCTCCTCAGGAAGCGATGAGTGAGAAAGGAGAGGAGTCCGCTGTTGGGCCCAAAAGCCAAGTGAAACGTCCTGGAAAAGCCATCACTCCACCTCCGATTAAGAAAAGGCTGAGCATGCCGCTGCTGTCAGTGGAGGAGGAAGGAGAGGGACCATCCCACGCCGGGGGCTCAGCCGTGTCCGTGGAAGATGGTGAGGATGCCTGGCCTCCCCTCCCCTCCCTGCCCTGACCCAGGGCAGCCCAGCTTCTGGCTCCTCCACCCCACGGGCGCAGTTCCCATCAAGGTCACTGACTTCGGGTGATGCTGCCATTAATTTCTCAGTCACGCTGGACCAGGTGGTCACTCTGTCCTTCACGGAAACATTGCTGGCTTCCCAACCACTGGACTCTACTGGTTTCTTCATAGAAAGATATACCCTCATTGTACTTTCTGACCTTCCTTCTCTCCTCCTAACACCGTCATTGTTCCCCAGTCCCACCGTTACACTGTCCCTCATCGCACACCATCTCAGGACTCAGCAAGCCGCTCCCCTAGCTGCTGAGCTCGCATCCTGCTTTTCCACGTGACCCTGTGCAGCCCATGTGTTCCGTGAACCCAGAGTGACCGTGGCCACACAGAAATGAGATCATTACATGAATATCCTGGAACCCCTCATCAACTCCCCTGAGCACTCAGAACAGTGTGTGAGCTCCTGATTCTGGTCTCTGCTCCATGCACGACCTCACCCTTCCACCCTCTCCTGCCATCACATGTCCTTTCCATGTCCTTCTTGCTCTCTTGCCCTATGAACTGTGCTCCATGGCCCCCGCTTGTCCTCTCCTAGGGACCCTGCGCAGCCCCCCCGGCAGCTAGAACTTCTCCTTCGCATGTACACAGGCTGCCTCTGCCTCCTGCTTCCGGCTCTTCCCAGAGGTCACCTCCTCAGAGGGCCCTGCCCGACCTCGCAGTCATGGAGGCTTCCCCTCCTGCTCTCGCTCATATCCCTGCTTCCTTCCTTCCTCACACGAATTCAAACCGTGTTATCTCCTTTGTTCATTGTGCATGTACCGTGTGACGTCCACAGAGGTTATACATCCCAAAGGGGGAAGGTTTCTTCTGTCTGGTTCATGGCTGATCCCCACTGTTGGCTTGATGCTCGGCACAGAGGATGAGTGAATGAAGTAGACGTGTCCAACTGGGAGTGCCAATATTCATTTTGAGACAAAACCCAGATGACGAAGATCATTTGCTGAGTGGGATTTCTAGTGACGGAGTGCCAATATCAGGCATCCCGACATCAAGTGACACATTCAGCTTGCCACCTCGTAGAGGGCATCCAGGTGACATGAAGTCACGAGTGCCAGGGCTCTGTGAATGTTTGCCAATTGGTTACACTGTCCACGTCTGTCTCTGTGGGTATGCGTAGTGCCAAGAATAGAAGAGCTGCCTTGCTGTATTATCTTTCCTGAGGTCAGAATTTCAGGTCTGATATAATTATCTGGTATATTCACCTGCTTGAAATGAAAATTTTAGAGACTGTGGAGCCCATGGATGTGTGGGGGGGGTCGCTGAAATGCACGTCATTGCAGCTCCACGGTCAGTTAGGTTTCCAGGTGCACCTGTCGTTCACAGTACCCACGGGGAGGGGAGGGAAAGTGGTCGATCCCCACCTGCTGGCTTCTGGTCAACATCTGTTCCTCCCGAGCTTATGAATATGGCAGGAGACGGTATTCCACACGGTAAGTTGGATTGTTTGTCTCAGGACTTGACCACCGTCAGCAAGGGTGGGCTGTCTCACAAAGCTGGTGGTCAGGCCCTGGTGGGAGGAATCATTGCCAGCTGTCTCTCTGCAGATGACCCCAATGTCACAGCAGCGTCTGTGTTGGAAGATGTGCCGGATAAACTGCCAATACCGGTGGAAATCAATATGGCAATAAAACTCCAATTAAAGAAGGAAATTCGCCATTTTGAAGGAAGTAAGTAGAATAAGCACTTCTGTCCATGAAACCACAGGAAGTCTTTCCCATTCTATGATTCAGACTAGATTCAACCGACCTCTTGAGGCTCATCCTTTGCCAGAATTGGATTTTCACAATTAGAATGGTTCCTCTTTATTTTGACTGAAATGTCCCCGTAAACCTTTTTGTCTTGTTCTCTTGTATTTCTTAAGTGGTTACTGTGTACCAGATTCCACTGGTGGCTGTGTCCGGATGTCTGAATGTAAGCATGGAAAGCACAGGTTCTCTGTAACGTTCTAGCCCTTGAATGATCGCTGAGACTCCAAGATTGACTTCTACCTCCCCTTTGTACTTTAGGGATACTGACGGTTTTTTTCTCTACATATCTCCAGAACATGAAAAAATTTCCAAACTGCTTGAAGGGGTGCAAGGACCTCCAGAAGTGCACAAAAAATTTGTTGTGTACGCCATGAAGGAAGCGGCAAGGTGAGTGTGGGAGGAACTGTGCAGTATGTTTCCTGGCGGGGCCAGCACACTGCTGGGTGAGGGGTGGGGTCAGGCCTGCCTGGTGTTTCTCAAACCCTGGTCCTCACTCACAGTTCACGTTGTCTCCAGTTATTTAGATTGATAGTGTTTGAGTCTCTCCTTCTTCCAAGCTTGAAGAGCCTTCTGTTCACACCCGAGTTTGAGGTGGACCTTGACCCTGAACTGGCCCTCTGAATTTGCTGGATTGTCCCTTGCCTTGCAGATGTGTTTTCTGTTCTCTTTTAAATTGATCTTCTCTTTGCATTTCTACAGAGCCTCCTGCATCATAGATCCTTTGGGTTTCTTTTGGTTAATGACTTGTCTATTTTCAGATTTAAAAGAGAAGCCTTAATAAGTCACCTTGAGAAGGTACTAGAAAAAATAGAATGTGAGCAGTTTCTCAACAAAGGTCCTGGCTCCCCAAGCTTATAATCCTGTTACCACAATGATCAATGAGGAAGCAGAACCAGTTGGCCGTCCTTGAATGCTACCCGATATTGTTGATGCCTCCGAGTACACGTTGGCTAAGAAATTGTCTTCTGGAGGCTAAGAAAATGCATTGCAACTTTCATGTTATAAGTTTCTGTTAGTAAAAGTTGGGCTTTTGCCCTAAGCATTTCATCTGAATGGATTGTTTGTTTGTTTTCCTTCTGATGTGGGCAAACACTGATAAGTCATCAGGTGACACTATATCCCAGGTTCTCTGCAGGTCACAGGCCTGTAGCTGGTGTTTATAACTGTCTTCTACACCAGCCATTTCTTTTTTTTTTTTTTAAGAGTGGGAGGGCGGTGAGGACCAGAGGGAGAGGGAGAGAGACATTTTTAGCGGGTTGCACACCTAGCATACATTTTCACGCAGAACTTGATCTCATGACCCTGAGATCATGACATGAGCCTAAATCAGGAGTCGGTTGCTTAACTGACTGAACCACCCAGACACCCCCTTTTTCTTTTTAAATTTTATTTAAGTAATGTGTACTCCCAACATGGGGCTCAAACTCACAACCCCGAGATCAAGAGTCCGTGCTCCACTGACCAAGCCAGTCTGCACCCCATACACTCTCCATTTCTTTTCCTTTTGCCTGAGACAGCCCCTCCGCTGGTCATAAGGCTTGGCCTGAGAGGATGACTCACACCTTCCTTACCAGTGGACCCGACCATTAGCTGTCCTGCCTCCACTGAGTTGTTTTAATTTTCCTTTGACTTTGATCACAACCATGAGCGTGCTGAGAAAAACCCACACATCGTGGACATAGTCCTCCTCAGGGTCCCGTGTCGTTGCAGCCCTGTGTCCTTACCAGTCGGGTCCCATCTCCCCACACTGTGCAGGAACCCCATGTTTGCCTGATGACTGAGGGAGAGGAGCACTCCAGCCTGAACCCTTGGAAGTGTTGCTGTCACTTGATTGCTGACAGTCAGTGAATGACCCACCTTGAAGTTCTCTCTGCCCCGAACTTGTAGCTTCTCCCAAGTAATGGATCATTAGTGTTTCCTATAGGCTGAGCTACTTGGGGGAGCACGTTGCCGGGCCCCTCAAACATGCTAGGGTGGGCTTTGGCTTCTTACCATCCTCCTCACCTCAACCGCACAGCCACGATTTCCACTGAACCCCTGAGGAAACTGAGCCCCCAGAGAGCATGTCCTTGCTCCAGTTCAGACAGCTGGTTGGAAGCTGAATTCGGAGTTGACCCCAGACCTTTTTGGCTTCCTGTACCGAAATAGAACATTTGGGAGGGATCCCCTCCTCCCAACACCAAGCCATTGTCACACACCAGCAGGGTATCTGAGAATTCAACTCAAGGATGACACAATCCACCCAGAGCTAGCATCAGATTCCACAGGCTAAGGGTTCAGTCCTCCAAAACTGCCCCAACCCCCACTTCAGACTCAAGTTGCAAGCTCCAGGCTGCTACCTGTGCTTCTGACTGGCTATGGATTGGAGGTTCCAACAACCTCCTTAGGTTCAGTTGATTGGCTAGAGCAGCTCACAGAATCCAGAGAAACAATTCATATCTACCTGTAAAGCATATGATAAAGGATACACCTCAACAGCCAGATGAAAAACTACATAGCGGGAGGTCTGGGCAAAGGTGCTGGGCTTCCACGCCCCTCGAGAGTGGCACTGTCCCCAATTTCCACGTGTTCACCTATCCAGAAGCTCTCTGTACCCAGTCCTTTTGGTTTCTTATGGAGGCCTCATTGACCAAGTCATTGGCCTATGGCTGATTCAACCTCCAATCCTTTCCTTTCCCTGCATGTCGGGGGTTGGGTTGAAAGTTTCAACCCTCCAATTGTGTGGTTGCTCCTCCTGGCAACCAGCCCCTGCCCTTGGGTAGAGTCCAAAGGTCACCTTCATTAATAACACCCATGTCTCCTTATGGCTCTGAAGGACCTGTGGATGAGGACCAAATATATCTGAGAAATATATATTTTAGTCATCGGAATAACCAAATATATATCCATTATCAATTATTACATTGCTCCAGCTGTCCATCACTCCATTTCCAATGATCTTGAAAATGGTGCAGCACCGCACCCATGCTTCATGAAAGGGAAACTGGGTTCCTTACTAAATTGAGATCTAAACACTGAAAAGTGTGAGAACTTTGCCTTTCGAAGGGAAGAAGGGCATGGCAAGACCCCCCTTCATTTCCAAGTACAGCACGAGGTCTCCCTGATTCAAGAGACCAGCACAGAAGGCTGAGTGCTCCTAGACAGACAATTTCTGTAACATGGGTTGGATCAAGGAAGAAAGTCTGCTGGAAGCTAAATCCCACATCCCCTTAGGAACAGTGGTCCTGCGCCCCAAGAGCACGTCAGCCTGTGGCATAGCTCTCTGTGCCTTGAGAGTGTCTCCCTTAGGCTCTGGGTTCCCCAGAGTCCATCTCCATGTAGTGGTCACACAGCGTTAAGGAGCCCAGCGATCACTCCTCATCACCGTCAGCAGGAACCCACAAATTTCTGGGTGCCACTGAGCCCACACCCTGAACACACTGGGAATGTCCAACCTCTTCCACTCCTCCTTAAGATCCATGGAGTAGAAATTATTCAGCCCTTCTGCTGCGAGGAGATTCAGGCCAAGGCAGGGGAGGGCACAGGCAAGGTGGCCCTCTCAGGAAGTGCTAATCTCTCTGCCCTGTCTCCATGCCAAAAAGAGCCTTTACATAAAGAACAGATCTTCTCCAAGGTCAAAAAGTCAGACCCCGACATAGCTTTGCCCGCAGATGTGCAGAAGGTTCCCGTTTATACCTGACGTGCTGCTGCAAGCCATATTTCACAAACGTTTATGCAACTCATGCAATGTTTTAGTCTCGGAATCAGAATGAAGGTGCTTCTGAGCCAGATGTTATGGAATATAAAGTCAGGCGTACACCGGTCTTTCTGTTTGAGACAGTCCCATGGGCTCTGCATGCTTGTGAGCCAGATTATGAAAAGTGATTCCCAAGGAAATGCAAAACAGACAGTGTATATGCCCCCTTCTACCGATGTGCACTGTGCAGTCAGGAGTGGGCTGCACAAGCCCGTAGTTTGAGTCCCTTTAAACATGCCCTTAACCCCGGCCCCCGGCAATCACATTTCTGCTTTCTGTTTTTATAAATTCGACTGCTCTAGTAACCTGTAGAGTTGTAGCACATGTCAGAATTTCCTCTTTTCCTAAGGCTGAATACTACGCCATTGTATGTGTATTCCGCTTTTTTTCCCAGTTCATCCATCAATGGACACTTGGGTTTCTTCCATCTTTTGGCTATTTTGAATAATGCTATGAACATGGGTGTGCAAATATCTCTTCAAAATCCTGATTCCAATTCTTTTAGATATCTATCCAGAAGTGGGATTGCTGGATCATCTAGCGGTTTTATCTTTAAATTTTTTGAGGAATTAGCATACCATTTCCCATAGCAGCTGCCCCATTTTAAGATCACTCCAACAGTGCACAAGCATTCCAATTTCTCCACATCTTCAACAATGCTTGCTCTTTTCTGTTTGATTCTTGTTTTAAGATTTATTTATCCATTTGAGAGAGAGAGAGAGAGAGAGAGCATGAGCAGGAGAGGCAGAGGGAGAGGGAGAGATAATCTCAAGCAAACTTGGTGCTCAGTGTGGAGCCTGATGTGGGGCTCGATCTCATGACCATGAGATCACGACCTGAGCCAAAACCAGGAGTTGGACACTTAATTGACTCCACCACCCAGGCGCCCCTCTTTTCTTTTTTCTTTTTTCTTTTTTCTTTTTTTTTTTGCAGCTATCCTAATGGGTGTGAGGTGATATCTCAGTGTGGTTTTTATTTACATTGAGCCTCTTCTCATATGCCCAATGGCCTTTTGTATATCGTGGGAAATTGGTTAATGGCTATAGAGTTTCAGTTTTGCAAGACAAAAAAGCTTTGAAGATGGTTTGCACAACTGCGTGAATATACGTAGCATCACTGAGTGGTATGTTAGCAATGGTTACGATGGTCCATTTTATGTTACCTATTTTTTACCACAATTTAAAAAACAATGACAGGACTGAACCTCACCCCCAGAGATTGGACTGCTCCCCAGGGGATGGTAACGTGCAGTGGAAGTTTACAACCCCGCTTCTCAGACCCCTGTGTACGTCAGAGTCACCTGGAGGGCTTGGGGGGGCCTAGATTTTTGGGTCACACCCACAGAGATTATATTCTGGCAGTCTGAGGGCAGGGCCTGAGCATTTGCATTCCTGGCAGGTTTCCAGGTGATTCTGACGATGCTCATATGAGGACTATGTTTTGACTGGCAAGGTTTTATAGACTAGTGTGGCCCAATCTGTGTTTCAACAACCTAGCACCCCTCCCCTGTCATTCTGATGCACTCTGAAGTTGGAGCATGATTGATAGAGACTTTTCGGCATAGCTGTGCCTAAAGAGACCTGGCTCAGTCTCCTCAGCCTGGGCTGAAAGCTTGGTGCACTGGAGGAATCCTGGTGTCTGGAATGTGGAAAACCATTCTTTGGTTCACAGGGAACCAGGCAGTCCACATGTATGCTATGGAAGTCTGAAGTGCCTTTTCTTGGCCCAGACCAGATGAGCTTCATGCCATCGTGTGAACTGTCCGAAGCAGGAACATCTGCGAAATCATTCTCTCATGCTTGGTGCAGAATAACAGTTACTTCCAATTCCTGGTAACACCTGCAACCGCTGGAAGGAGAGAGCTGTTGCTTCCAGCCACCAAGCCCTCACTCCCCAATCTCAAGTGAGCTGTTTGCTGCCTTGGTTTTCCGGGAAACACAAGAACCCGGAACTGCTCCCACAGGGCCCTTGCATGCCTGAGTTTATCATGAAAAATGACCGGAAAAGCAGAAGCATTGCCACATTCTTACGTTTCTTCTCTCTGCATTCATTGGGGCCAATGGTTCTTGGGTGTTGTCTGTGCACCAGGCTCTGTGTCCCATGCAAACCAGACAGAAAGCTGCCTCCAGGCCTCTTGTAGCCAGTCTGTGGAACCTGGAGTCCTGGGGGAGGGGGGTCATGGGGCTGGGGGAAGCTTAGCCCTCCATCATGGCTCTGTTCTCTCTGCAACGAGCAGATCAAGAAAATATATCCTACCCGGAGCCTTGCCAACCAAGGTGCTGACCACATCAGAACTCAGCTTAGCCACCAGAGATGTTCTCAGAACTGGGAAGGACTTAGGATGGATAAATGTGCCCAGCACCCAGGGACCTGCCATCTACCAGGCCCGAGCTTGCTAGTCTGAGGACCCTGGGGGTGTCAGCAATGGCAGCGCAGTTTCCTAAGTAGACAGCTACGTGCCCAACAAGCAGACCTGCTGGGGGAGTCCAATCCAGTTGGTGGCCTTGGCCAGTCCCTTCGAGAAAAAGAGGGAAGAGAAGGTGACATATAAAGAGCAGGTTTGGACCTCTTATGGAAAAATACATGCAAGGTTTGCGTCACAAGGCCCCGGGTGCTGGGCAGGGAAACTGAGTCAGAAGGGCAGTGACATGGACCTGGACCATGTCCAGGGAAAGCGTCTTTAGGGACTGCTGCCACCGTAAGTCTGTGGTCAGCCACTGTGTATCAGGGAGCAGGTCTGGCAGCAAGACCCACCCCAGGCTGCAGATGCTGGAGAAACTAGAAGGGATCACGGGCCTCTGCCCTGGCCAGGCCCCCCTGAAGAACGGGCAGGGAGCTCACTGTGGGTAGAGGCCCAACGAGCAAATGTGCCCTGGAACCATTCAGCTACAACAGACTGACAAGTGCAATCACGGAAGGGGCAGTTGGGAAGAGCCATGCATGTGTCCAAGCTCACTCGCAACCCCCTCCTTTCCCCCCATCCCTGTGCTGCAGCCACCCCGGCCTCCTGCTTCCCAGCATGGGGCAGGCCGTGCCCATTCGGGGGCCTTTACAGCTGGACTTCCTGCTGCCTCAACTCCCCTTTCCACGTCTTGTTACCCTTCCCCTCGCTCTTTAAATGCCACCTCCTCAGAGAGGCGCTGTGTCACCCCCATCTAAGGGAAGACCCTCAATAGTTCTCCTTCTGCCTCTTTTCTGTCAGAGCGCTAGGATGTGCAGACAACGGGTCTGTTCCCTGGTTCCACGTGGGTTCTGTGTGGGGAGGGACTGCCATCTGTCCGCCCGTGTTCATGAACCCTTTCTTCCACATACTGGAACCCTGACTTTGTCGTGGGTGGCCATGTGTCCTTCAATAAATATGCCCCTCCTCAGACTCTTTTCCAGTGAGGGATGGCCCTTTGACACAGTTCTGGACAAGATGATGTCAGCTGAGAATGTCCAAGGCCGTCTTTGCTTTCAGAGCCACATCTGCCTCTTTCCACGGAGGAGTCTGGATGCGTGGAAGCCGAGAGCCCAAATCCCCTGAGGGCTGGTCACATTGCAGCCTGAGTCTCAGAGAAAATGTGCACTCCTTTGTACATGTTTTATGAAATTATATCATAATTATTTTTCCCACAACATCAAAGTTCTTGAAAACACATTGAAAAGTTGAAAATGAGTTGTGCCTTACATTATTAGTTCCCATTTAAATATTTTTTGTACCCTAAACAGAATTGATTATAATTTTACTTTCTGACTTTCATGAAAACACTCATTAATCATATTTTCAAAATATACTTCTTTGCCCATCTCATTTTTTTAAAGTAGGTTCCACACCCAGTGCAGAGCCAAACGTGGGGCTTGAACTCACGACCCCAAGATCAAGACCCACTCTGAGATCGAGAGTCAGTAGCTCAACCAACTGAGCCACCCATCTCATGTTTTTTTTAAGATTATTTATTTATTTATTTGACAGAGAGAGAGAGAGAGACAGCCAGCGAGAGAGGGAACACAAGCAGGGGGAGTGGGAGAGGAAGAAGCAGGCTCCCAGCGGAGCAGGGAGCCCGATGCGGGGCTGGATCCCAGGACCCTGGGATCACTCCCTGGGCTGAAGGCAGGTGCTTAATGACTGAGCCACCCAGGCGTCCCCACCCATCTCATTTTTGATGACAGGATTGCCACCTGAGACAAGTTCGGCCAAGTGATGATCTATTGTGATTTTTTAAAAGATTTTATTTTTTATTTATTTGAGAGAGGGAAAGTGCGTGTGCACGTGCACACACACAAGAGCACGCGTGAGCAGGGGGGAGGGGCAGAGGGAGAGGGAGAAGCAGACTCCCCGCTGAGCAGGGAGCTTGACGCTGGGCTCCATCCCAGGACCCTCAGACCATGACCTGAGCCAAGGGCAGACACTTAGCCGACTGAGCCGCCCAGGTGTGTCTATAATGATTTTTATTAAACTTCCGCTTACTGAAAGTTCTTTTGCAGGGTGCTGCTGTCACTGGTGGTGGTCAATACAAATCTCAAGGCTACTTTTACATTTGCCTAAGAGAGCACAAAGGAAAATTTGTGACTCGGTTTTGCAAGATCCAAACATGATTCTGATGTGTTACAAAGTCTAGATCCTGTCTCTGCTTTAAACCAATTATTTCAGATGAAATGTCTACAGAGTTTATATCGTTAGCACGTTTATGAACCGCATCAGTGGCTTTTTAAAATAAATCAGATGTAGCCACTGAAAGTAACATTTCCCTGGTTAAAAATTTCGAACCTGAATTATGTTTATTTTGTTTTCTGACAAGGAAGGAAACAACAAATGTTGGAGAGGATGTGGAGAAAGGAGATCCCTCCTACATTGTTGGTGGGAATGCAAGTTGGTACAGCCACTCTGGAAAACAGTGTGGAGGTCCCTTAAAAAGTTAAAAATTGAGCTACCCTATGACCCAGCCATTGCACTCCTGGGTATTTACCCCAAAGATACAGACATAGTGAAGAGAAGGGCCATATGCTCCCCAATGTTCATAGCAGCAATGTCCACAATAGCTAAATCGTGGAAGGAGCCGAGATGCCCTTCAACAGATGACTGGATTAAGAAGATGTGGTCCATATATACAATGGGATATTACTCAGCCATCAAAAAGAACGATTTCTCAACATTTGCTGCAACATGGACGGGACTGGAGGAGATTATGCTAAGCGAAATAAGTCAAGCAGAGAAAGACAATTATCATATGATTTCTCTCATCTATGGAACATAAGAAGTAGGAAGATCGGTAGGAGAAGAAAGGGAAGAAGAAAGGGGGGGTAATCAGAAGGGGGAATGAAGCATGAGAGACTATGGACTCTGGGAAACAAACTGAGGGCCTCAGAGGGGAGGGGGTGGGGGAATGGGATAGGCTGGTGATGAGTAGTAAGGAGGACACGTATTGCATGGTGCACTGGGTGTTATATGCAAGTAATGAATCATGGAACTTTACATCAAAAACTGGGAATGTACTGTACGGTGACTAACATAATACAATAAAAAATATTATTAAAAAAATAAATAAAATGAAGTAATACATCTGAAAAAAATAATAATTTGTTTTCTCTCCATTACTAATGTAAAATTGGGGGTGCTATAAGACTTTTACTTTCTATTTGAGTTGTACTTTTCACAAAATAATATTCTTATCTGGTAGTCTTTACATTTCTAACTTCCATATTTTTCTTTTTCCTACACTTTCAAATTTAGGAAATACATCCAGTTCTCTTGCTAAAACTTCACATTCATCAAACATACATTCAAAGTTACATTCTCTCTCTTTGTACTTTTGTAAGCAAAGGGAGTCTTGCTTTTTTTATATATATAGTCACGGGTTTTTATTTTAGTGCTTTATTAATTTTTCCCCTTGGTACAAAATATTATCACACAAAGAAAAGTTGCATACAAATCAGTGATGTATTTGTGACAAGATGTTTTTGACTTGCTATAATATATTATGCCATTTTGTAGTATGTCTTTAATATTTGATAAACATCTTTCATTTGTTGCAATGGTTTGTTGATTGCATTTCATCTTGACGCACTGCATGTCTCCATAAATATTTTAATGTAGCTTTTTGAAAAGACACAAAACTTCCCTCTACTCATTGAATTCACACACCAAAAAAATGAGCCCAGCAAGGCACAAATGTGGCATAATTATTTTTGCAGAAATTATGACAAGTATACACTCTCATATACACCTACCCTAGTAGTTTCATTATAATATCTCTGGCTAGAAGTATTTTTTATGCCAATATCATCTTCTTCTAATTTGTTAACGATGTTATAACCTGGACTATACTCAGCTATCCTCTTTTCTTTTCGAGGAAGTCAATAAAACTTTCCTGTATTGTGATAACATTAGTGATGAGGCAAATATACTTAATAATCTGAAACATTTGTTCATGGTTGGTCAAACTTGGCGCACAGTCAAAACTGAGCAAACGCTTTTCTTGTTTGGTTCCCCAGTTATGTCAGCTCTAACATAATTTACTAGTAGCATAAAATATTTGTTTTGAATTTGTATGAATAGTTTTATAATTAGTTATAACAACCTTATAATGATCTATAAATTCAAATACATTTAGAAATATTAAATCATTTGGATTTCCAATCATTTCTTGTCGTATTTTAAGAGGTAAATTATTTTTTTTAAAGATTTTATTTATTTATTTGACAGAGAGACAGCCAGCGAGAGAGGGAACACAAGCAGGGGGAGTGGGAGAGGAAGAAGCAGGCTCCCAGCAGAGGAGCCTGATGTGGGGCTCGATCCCAGAACGCCGGGATCACACCCTGAGCCGAAGGCAGACGCTTAACGACTGCGCCACCCAGGCGCCCCAAGAGGTAAATTATTTTTTACACAAATATATAAATGTCTAATATCACTCCAAAATATCTCACCACTGTTATTCTCTGACTATATCTCCTTCTGCAAACCGTCATCAGTTAAGCTATGAGTTTGAATATATGCATATAATATGTACTATACACACTCTCTATGTGTGTGTGTGTATATATGTATATATATATATATGCTCTTCCATTTTGGAAAAACATCATTATAGAACATGGAGTTCTCATGGCTCCATCTTCTGTTCAGTTCTTCAGTTCTTTGAAAACTTTTTTATAGGTATAGGTATCTGAACCTGTCATATTACTGCTAAAAAGTATGCATGGAAAATCAGATAAAGACAGTATTCTTTATGATAAGTGATATAGTCACAACTGATCAACCCACTGTTAGATTATTTTCTTATACACCAGTCTTATTTAAAATATTCAGTTATTGGAGGGGAAGAGGGAAGAAAATAAAATAAAATATTCAATTATCATGTGAAATCAATTCTCAAAAATCTGCACATTGTCCTTGGCCCGCTCCATATTGTAGTAAAATCATTTTTGTTTTATTGGAAATTGGCAGCCGCAATGAGTTTTTTATATTTGATTTTAAATGACACTTTCTTACTCTCTAGCTCGTACTCATGGTCAGTAGTTTCTGAAATAGCTAATATTTCCCTTCATTTTTTTCTCACAATTCAAAGATTCTTTAGTTTGCTCTGGAGTTGTCTTTCTTTAAAGTTTTTATGGCTGAGTAATATTCCATTATATATGTGAAAAATTATTAATTAATATAAAAATATATTGTATATATTAATTAATATATAATACAATAAATATGTAATTTATCCATATATAAAAATATATAATATATATTTATATGTATATAAATATAAATAATATTAATTATATTTTTATAAATATAATAATTTGTATTTTATAATACTTTATAATTATAATTATTGATTATATTTATATTTATATAAATATATATTACTTATATATTTATATTTATAATATATAAATATATCCATATATATAACATATCTATATAAACCCCATCTTCTTTTTCCATTCACCGGTTGATGGATACTTGGGCTGTTTCCATAGTTTGGCTCTTGTAGATAATGCTGCTATAAACAATGGGATGCATATATCCTTTATTTTTTTAATATTTTTTTATTATATTGTGTTAGTCGCCATGCAGTACATCCCTGGTTTCTGATGTAAAGTTCACTGGAGGAGATAATGCTAAGTGAAATAAGTCAAGCAGAGAAAGACAATTATCATATATCTTTTAGAACTACCCTATGATCCAGCAATTGCACTACTAGGTATTTACCCAAAGGATACAAAAATGCTCTGGATTTGATGGTAACTGTGTTCTAATAAGGTCAGTGAGAGGAATTCATTCATTTTCAGTAGCCGGAATTTTTTTTTCTAGTCAAATTCATAACTGACTGACTCCTGTAATTTTGGGAAGTTTCCACATGCACTTTACTTCTTTCCCTGAGAATTACACCACTTACCTTTCTGAGGCCTTATTTTTATGAAATAACTAAGTATAATTTACAAATATATTTTTTAAATTAATATAATCCATTTAGAGTAAATGTGGGATATAACACATACTTATGTAATTTATATTAATTACCTATAGACACCTGAATTAACATATTCATCATTTAGGTGTACCTAAGAATTTGTATAAAATAAAAAAGTAATTATAAGCAGCAGAAAATTACACACCAGGTTTCCACACAACTGTAATGAAAACACTATTGAAAAATAAATTTCTGTGGGCGCCTGGGTGGCTAGGTCGGTTAAGCGTCTGCTTTCAACTCAGGTCATGATCTCAGGGTCCTGGGATCGAGCCCCTGTGTTGGGCTCCCTACTCAGTGGGGAATCTGCTTCTCCCTCTCCCTTTGCCCCTCCCCCTGAATTGTGTCCTCTCTCTCTCTCAAAAAATAAAATCTTCAAACTGAGGGCTTCAGAGGGGAGGGGGGTGGGGGAATGGGATAGACCGGTGATGGGTAGCAAGGAGGGCACGTATTGCATGGTGCACTGGGTGTTATACGCAACTAATGAATCATCGAGCCTTACATCGGAAACCAGGGATGTACTGTATGGTGACTAACATAATATAATAAAAAAACATTTAAAAAAATAAAATAAAATCTTCAAAAAATCAAAATCAAAAATAAAATTTATATATAAAAAAATAAAGAAAAATAAATTTCTAGAACGATGAAGTGGAATTTATTCCTGGAATGCAAGGATGATAAAGCACACAAAATCAATGCTAACACACCACATTAATAAAATGAAGGACAAAAACCACACCATCATCTCAACTCATGCAGAAAAAACATTGGACAAAATTCAACCATTTCATGATAAACAACATTCAACAAACTAGGAACAGAAGGAAACTACAAACAGAATAAAAGCCTTACATGAAAAATCCATAGCTAACATCAAACTCAGTGGTGAAAGACTGAAAGCTTTTCCTCTAAGACCCAATAAAGCAAGGATGTCCACTCTTACCACTGCTATTCGACATAATGCTTGAAGTCCTAATCAGTGCAATCGGACATAAAAAAAAAAGAAATAAAAGACATTCAAATCAGAAAGGAACAAGTAAAATGATCTGTTCACAGGTGACATGACCATATAGGTGGAAAATCCTAAAGGTACCACATCAGAACTTTTACAGCTAATAAATGATCTCAGCAAAGCAGCAGGACACAGAACCAATACACCAGAATCATGCTTTTCTATACACTAACAATAATCAGTTAGAGAGGAAAATTAAGAAAACAATTCCATTTACTATAACCGCACAAAGGATTAAAATATTTAGGAGTAAGCTTAACCAAGAAGATGAAAGGCTTGTACACTGAAAACTATGAAACATTGCTAAAAGAAATCAGAGAAGGGGCGCCTGGGTGGCACAGCGGCTAAGCGTCTGCCTTTGGCTCAGGGCGCGATCCCGGCGTTCTGGGATCGAGCCCCACATCAGGCTCCTCTGCTGGGAGCCTGCTTCTTCCTCTCCCACTCCCCCTGCTTGTATTCCCTCTCTCACTGGCTGTTTCTCTCTCTGTCGAATAAATAAATAAAATCTTTAAAAAAAAGAAATCAGAGAAGATACAAACAACTGAAAATATATTCTGTGCTTATCGATTATAAGACTTAACATTGTTAAGCTGTCTGTACTACCCAATGCAATCTACAGATTCAATACAATGCCTATCAAAATCCCAATTATATTTTTGCAGAATTAGAAAAAAATTACTATCCTGAAATTTATATGGAACCACAAAAGACCCCGAATAGCCAAAACAATCATAAAAAAATAACAAAGTTGAAGGCTTCCTACTTCCTGATTTCAAAACATATTACAAAGCTACAGTAATTTAGATAATGTTACTGTCATAAAGCCAGACAAATAGACCACAGGAATAGAATAGAGAGCCCAGAAATAAACCCTTGTATATGGCCAAAAGTTTTTTGACGGGGATACTAAGGCTACACAATAGGGAAAGGACAGTCTTTTCAACAAATGGTGTTGGAAAAACTGGATTTCCAGATGCAAAAATGAAGTTGGATCCTTTCCTTACACCATATACATAAATTGAGTCAAAATGGATTAAAGACCCAAATGTAACATCTAAAACTCTAAAACTCCTAGGGGAAAAAATATGCAAAAAGTTTCAGGACTTTGGTTTTGGCCATGGTTTCTTTTCTTTTTTAAGATTTTATTTTCAGGTAATCTCTACACCCAATGAGGGGCTTAAACTGACAACCCCAAGATCAAGAGTCACAAGCTCTAATGACTGAGCCAGCCAGGCGCCCCTTGGCAATTGTTTCTTGAATATGACACCAAAAGGGCAAACAGGACTACATCAAACTTAAAAACTTCTGGACATCAAAAGAAATAATCAAAGAAGTGAAAGGCATCTGATTAAAATTGGAGAAGATATTTGCAAATCCTAAGGAGCAACTAAAAACAACCACAACAAAAATAATCCAATTAAAAACAGGCAAAGGACTTGGAAGACAATAATCCAAAGAAGGTACAGAAACGGCCACCATCTCTAGGAAGGCACTCAGCATTACTAAGTATGAGAGAAATGCAAATCAAAACCACAATGAGATATCACCTTACACCCATTAAGGTGGCCACTATTAAAGAACAGAAAATAACAAGTGTGGGGAGAAATTGGAACACTTGTGCACTGTTGGTGGGAATGTAAAATGGTGCAGCCACTGAAAACAGTATGGAGTTTCTTAAAAAAAAAAATTACAAATAGAATTACCCTATGATCCAGAAATCCCACTTCTGGATGTAAATCGAATAGAAAGCAAAATATCAAAGAGATACCTGCACACTCGTGTTCATCACAGCAGTATTCACAATAGCCAAGACACCGAAGCAACACGAATGTCCATCAACAGATGAATGAGTGAAGACAACGTGGTATAGACATACAATGAAATATTTTTTCCAGATTAATTGAGATATAGTTGACATATAATACAGTGTAAGTTTAAGGTGTACAATGTGTTGATTTGATACATTCATATATTGCAAAATAATTACCACCATGGTGTCAACCAAGACCTCCATCATGTCATACAATTACCATTTTTCTTCTGTGATGTGAGCATTTAAGATCTACTCTCTGAGCAACTGTCAAGTACATACTACAGCGTTATTAACTGTAATCACCATGCTGTACGGTGGATCCCCAGAACTTATTTATCTTATAGCTGAAAGTTTGTACTCTGACAACATCTCCCCATGTCTCCCCCCGCCTCCCCCACGCCTGCACCTAGTCCCTGGTAACCACCACTCCACTCTCTGTTTCTATGAGTTTGGCTTAATTAGATTCCACATAAAAGTGCTAGCACGCAATGCTTGTCCTTCTCTGCCTGACTTATGTCACTTAGCGTAACACCCTCAACATTCATCCATGTTGTTGCAAATGGCAGGATTTCCTTCTTTCTCATGGCTGATTAATATTCCATTATGTACATGTCCCACATCTTCTTCATCCATTCCTCTGGTGACACACTTAGGTTGTTTCCATATCTTGGCTATTGTAAATGGCGCTGCAGTGAGCATGGAAGTGCAGGTCTTATTCTGATAACCTGTTTTCATTTCCTTTGGATATACACCCAGAAGTGGGATTGCTGGATCATATCGCAGTTTTTTTTATTTTTTTATTTTTAAGGACCCTCCATACTGTTTTCCATAGTGATGGTATCAAGTTACATTCCTCCCAACGATGCACGAGGCTTCCCTTTTCTCTGCATCTTGGGTGGAGTGTGTTTGCAGGGGGTAAAACTGAAGCAAGACCTTTGCTCATTGCCCCAAAGGCTGGGGAAGCGGCTCGCTGTCCTGGTAGGTAAAGGGAATTCGTTCTTCCTGGGAAGTTCCCTCTTGGCTGAGCAATGCCAGCATGGGGGGTAGGATGATGCAGGCAAGTGAAGCTGTTCTTCCTTCTCTTCTGGGCCAGTTATTCTCAGGGTTTTTTGCATTCCACTGTGTCACTAAGGTTTCTTCAGTGGACGCCTCAACTTCCCAGAGAAATTTTTCTTCCGTGCTAGCTATCTAACCGTTGATCTTCGCTGGGGGGTGGAAGCTGGGGTCTCCTACATCACCAGTTTGGTGTCATCGTCTCTCTGTCTACTATGGATATAATGCAGCCTTAAAAAGGACAGCTGTGGTGACACATGCCACAACACGGATGAGCTTCGATGACATCACGCACAGTCGAATAAGCCTCCCCCCAAAAGCACATACTGTATGATTCCGCTTCCTTGAAGTATCTAAAGCAGTCAAAATCATAGAAGGTAGAAAGGTGGTTATCAAGCGCTGGGGGAAGGGGCGAGAGAGTTTGTGTTTAGTGGATATAGAGTTCCAGGGCTGCAGATGAAAAGGTTCTAGATATTGGTTGTACGACAACGCAAATACTTATCACTACTGAGCTGTACACTTAAAAATGGTTACATGGTAAATTTCATGCTATATAATTTTTGCCACATTCAAAATATATGATAGGCTGAAGCATGTTCAGATGACACCTAGGCCTTCCCTCTCTTAGGCACTCCTGTCATGGAGGGCAAATGAGTAGAGAATGCTCTGGGTCTGGGGCCACATGATAAATAGGGACCAATGGCAGACTGTGGGCCACAGGCAGCCAGAGGCTATGGAGTCCAGGGGCAGCCCTGGGGGAGTGGAAAGAACTTGGCTTCCAGCCAGACTTGGCTCTGAGTGGTTGGTCCAAGTCGGCCCTTATTTGCTCATGACCTGGGGCTGTGTACCTAACCTCTGTGTGTTTCCACATCCCCTCCTGCAAACGGAGCCTCCTGACAGCATCAACCTCCCAGGCTGGTCATGAGGATTAGAAGGAATTCAGTCAGATAATGCTAAGTGAAATAAGTCAAGCAGAGAAAGACAATTATCATATGGTTTCTCTCATCTATGGAGCATAAGAACTAGGAAGATCTGTAGGGGAAGAAAGGGATAAAGAAAGGGGGGTAATCAGAAGGGGGAATGAAGCATGAGAGACTATGGACTCTGGGAAACAAACTGAGGGCTTCAGAGGGGAGGGGGGTGGGGGAATGGGATAGACCGGTGATGGGTAGTAAGGAGGGCACATATTGCATGGTGCACTGGGTGTTATACGCAACTAATGAATCATCGAACTTTACATCAAAAAAAAATAAAAATTAAAAATTAAAAAAAAAGAAAAAGAAAGAATTCATTAAATATTTGCTAGAAATCATCTAAGAGGCAGCCACTTATCTAGGTGGGAAAGAACAGTGAACTGGACACTCTTCTCACAGCTCTTCCATCCCAGGTGAGAGATAAAGACACTAGACAAGCAGAGCGACTGTCACATGATGTAAGTGCATTGAAAAAAGGTGAAGTCAGGTGAAGAGAAAGAAAACAGGTAGATGGTGCTTTGAATTGGGTGATCAGGGAAGGCCTCTGTGAAGGGGAGACATCTAACCTGAATCAGAGGAAAGGGCCTTGTGTTGGGAACAGCTCAGGTTTCTGCAGTCTGGCCTCTTTTTCAAGGTGGGAGCAAAAGAAAATACATGAGTTTTAGTTAAGTGTTTGTGGGGGTTCTGACTCATGCCTGTGGGTTTTGGCCTGAGTGTGATCTTCTCTTCCTGAATGTCTGAGCTGCTCTGGTGTCCGATGAGGAGACACGAACCTTACAGACAGACTGTTCATTGAGTTCCTACCATTGCATAAGGCCATTTCCATATAACAAATCCATGAGATATATACACTGACAGTTTCTAGAAAATAAATATAAAGATGACTTCTTTGGGATTGTCCTAGGTTCTGGAATTTCCTTCTTTAATCTGATTAGATTTAAAGCCATTAGTCTCTGGAAATCAGTATGGAAGTTCTTCAAAAAGTTAAAAATAGAACTACCCTACGATCCAGTAATTGCACTATTTTTTTATTATAATATGTTAGTCACCATACAGTACATCATTAGTTTTTGATTTTTGACATTCCAATCACTACAGTCTGACCAGCAGGAAGTTGACCGCATGGCACAAAAAGAAAAAACAAGGTTCAGCATGTTCCTGTGTCCTCTGAAAAGAATGATCTCATTGCGTGGATGACAACAGAGAAGAGAGTGACCAGTATTTTCATAGGTCTGTCTTACTCAAGGTCCCCAACCTGCCAGGACCCACCAATTTAGTTTTTTTTCTTAATCTTTCCCACTCTTTTCTACATTGTGTAAGGGAAAGGAATGAGTTGAAAAGGGATGTCATGTCCAACCTCCCCCCTAAGACTCACTGCTGAGGCCAGGTTTTTGTCCCCAAGTTCTCCAACCCCTGTGAGGCACTATTTCACAGCCGTCTTCTTAGCCCCACAAAATGGCTCCCTTTGTGCCACTTGCCCAGGACCCCAAGGCTAGCCTCACACAACAGCAGGTCGTGATCAATGAAGAAGAGATGCCCAGAAAAAGTGGAACCTAAGCTTCCTACAAGCCTTGAGGAGGATCCCAGAAATGCCTGTATCCACCTTAAAAGAACAGTGTGCAATTAGCCGAGACAATGTGGACACCTTCCACCGGTTACAAACCCTTCCACCAAGTCGGGCAAGGGCTGGGAAAAGGGTTCCAGTCCAAACATCCAGTGTCCTCTTCCCCAAATGCAGTAGCAAGACTGGTCAGAAGGCCCGGCTTCCCAGGTGGAGATAGTAAAGAAGACACAATGGGTGTCTCCGGCCCCGTCCAAGAACAGGAAACCTCCTCCAGCTTGGAACCCGGGCCAGCAAAGAACTCATTTGGCAAACGTCAAAGGGGGAAGGGAAAGAGGTGGGATACAAAGACCGAGGTCCGAAGGTTTGAGCGCAGAAAATCCACTTGGACTACCTCACCCCCCTTTTGCTTTCAGAGGTGGGTGCAGAGGGGAAGCAGCAGGGTCTTTCCTTTGTTAGCAGAGGGAAAGCACTTCGCAGAGGGCTGACAGCTGGGTCCTGGACAGGGCTGGGGGTCGCGATGACCAGCCTGGCCCAACCACAAATGCCACCTGCTGGGTGGGCCCCAGTGCATAAGGGCCCACAAGATTGGATTTTTGCCGCTGCAGGAGGGGATGGCCGAGCCTGGCGCGGGGCTGCCACCTGCACTGGCCCAGAGGCAGGAGGCCATGACCAGGGGTGGGACAATGGGGCCTGAACGGGGCACCCCGGGGGCTGCCCAGTCACATGGGGGCCAAGACCACTGTCCCGGGGCCCAGCAAGCAGCAAATGAGTGTCCTAATGATCACGTTTCTGTGCCTCCAACGAAGTCCCTATAAAAGGCAAAGGTACAGTGGGCAAGTAGAGGCTGCCTGAACATACTTGTCAAAACAAGGGGTACAACGGAGATAAACGACTGCTTCTAAAAGTGCTGGGGATGGTAGGGAAGAAAAGAATATGCTCAGGGCCTGAAAGTCCCACCTCCAGGTCCACATACGGATCTTCGAGCTTCCATGAACTGGCTCCAGTTATCTCTCATAGCTTCAGGGTCAAGATGTGGGCAAAACCCTATCCAAAGTCTAGCCCTGTGACTGGCTGGATTACCGCTCGATGTGAATGCTCAGATTCTCAAGGTCTCTTGCGTTCAGGTTAGGGCACTGACGAGTCATGGCAGGGATCCTGAAACCTGGAGTGGGACCCAGATGCAGACTCTAATGAAGCTGGGTAACTTGAACCCCTAAATTCTGTGACGTGATTTGCCAGGAGAAGCAAACCTTCCTCCTGTCTGGGGAGGTTCTTTCTTCTTTGCCTGCGGAGTGAGTGATGGTGTTGCCTGAAGTAGCAGTGGGGCCCCACTGATCTGCCCCCGAAGCTACACCCACTGTCCCCCTTTCCTTCCAAATCCCTTAGCAAGTCTCATATTCCCAAGGGCCAGAGAGTATAAAGCAAAGTGTGACACTTGCAGAGATACAGAATTCACCGAAAGATCGCCATCATTTTAAAAATCCCTGTAGACAAAATACTGGGGGATTTGCATGAAAATAATTCTTTACGGTGCGGTATGGAAGTGGAACGAAAACACAGTTGCATCAGACCACGTTAACTGACGTAGGCTTATTAAGCTCAGACTCTGAATGAAATGTTTTTTGCCTCAGGTTTAGGGAAGAAGCCTCTCACCATTTGCGTGGCTGCTGTCTTACTTTGTTCAGACTGCTCTAAGAAAACTAGACTGGTGGCCTGTGCAACAAACATAATTTATCACGGATCTGGAGTCTGGGAAGTCCCGGAGCCAATCCTCAGCAGGTTTGGTGTCTGGCGAAAGCCCGTTTCCAGGGTCACAGACGGCCATCTTTCTTGCTGTGTCCTCATGTGTTGGAAGGGGCAGCGGAACGCTCTGGGCTCTCTCTCATGAGGGCACTATTGTCATTTATGAGGGGCTCCACCCTGCTGACCTCATCATTTCCCAAATGTCCCACATTCTAATACTATCGAATCAGGCATTGGGATTTCAACATGAATTTGTTGGGGGGACCCATATAAACATTTAGTCTGCTGCCCTTGGTTTGTTGGAAAAGTCCCAAAGGAATTAAGGAGGACTGTAAGACCTTTCCTGGTGTGCTACACTGCAAGGAATCCAAAGGCTTCAGGAGATTGGAACATTAGAGCTAATTCGTCATCTAAGATGGTGTTCACTCATTTCAGGAGGTCCAGGGGATACTTTCACCAAGTGTGTGGTAACTTGCTTTCGAAGGGGAGCCCAGACATCTGTGAGGAGCTCCGTGGTGGCATTTCTCTTCTCTGTTGGTCAGAAATCACAGTGGGCTTGCCCTTGAGGAAGGACCATGCCACCCTGCCAAATATTTATGCTGTTAATCACTACGGCAACCTTCCCGCAACGGACCTGTGGCCAACTACTGGGGTGACAAGGCATGGAAGAAAGTCAGCAATCCAAATTCTAAGAGATGATTTGACACTGGCTCTGAACTGACACGGATATTTGGGAACTAAAACGTCATGGGTTACAGAAATGGCTACTGGAAGTCATGGAATCAATGTGGTTTTACTTCATGCCCATCTCAGTGATTGGTCCCTGAATCCACTGTCTGGTTATTATTTCCTCCATTTCAGAGTATATAATTAGAATATTCAGAAATGATAGAACTCCCATGTTGGCTCTCTGACCTATCAGATGAAGGCACTATTATGGTCGGAAAGGCCAAGTAGAAGCCACTAGAATGACCTACCTATACAGATAGTAAACCAAACACAACATTTCATCCTGGAGGGAAGGGACTGATTGTGGCAGCATCGAGATTTGAAAGGTGCAGGTGGTCATTCTAGGACATCCCTTGCAACTTCCCTATATGTCCTATACAGAAACAGACAGATCTTGGAGAATGACAGGCAAGTACAATAATCCTCACCACATGGCGATTCCAATTACAGCTGCTTGCTTCCATGTGCTTTTGTTGTTTTAGCAATCAAAACATCCGCCAAGGCACCTGGTATACAGTACTGGTGGGGAAAATGCTTTTTCCCCTATCGGTAAATATCACCGGAGTTTGGCTTCAGCGTGAAAGGCCAGCAATAAGCCACTTGTTACCTCAGGTGCTGATTGTAACATAGAACTCATTGTCGTGTAGCACCCATCAACAAGTGACCTGAAAGCCTGCTAGCTTGGAGTGGGGCCCAGGACAATAGAAAGTTCTCTGATCTACATCTCTGGCTTCATACGAAGTTCCCAGTGACCAGCTGACCGGAAAAGAAGCAACATCATGCTTGATTTCCAGTTTGCGGGCTCAACCCATTTTAGACGTCTATTCCTGCATACCGATCAACACGCATTTAGCAGCTAAGAGCAAGACAAATATTTTCTCAAACAATTCTGTAGCTGAGAAGGCCAGGCAGGCTTGATTGGGTTCTCTTCATGAATGGGTCACATGGAATTGAGTTCAAGGTGTCCACCATGCTGGGTCATTAACTGGAGACTCAGAGAGAGAAACTACTTCCAAGCCCTTTCAGGTTATTGGCAGGTCTAGTTTCTTAAGGTTGTAGGACTGAGGTCCCCATTGCCTTGCTGTCTCTCTGCTGAGGCCACTCTGAGCTCCTTGGACCACCCCCATACCTCCCTAGGTGCACCCTTCCACCCTCCATGCAAAAATGGTGCCCCATGGTCATGGAAGGAGGGATGCAGATCGTGCATGGACCATAAACAGGAACTTCCCCTCCCCGAGACTGACGGTGCTGCAGATCCTGCTGAGTGCCAGCCCCCAGACCACCTGAGCACCTGAGACGGCACCATACCCCCCAGTGGTCAGTCAGCTAACTACCACTTGGCAGACTGGATATTTTGGTCTGCTGCAAAAATAACTGGGGAGAGGGCAGCTCTTTGTTCATGAATACACTTTTATTCTGGGTAGGGATTTTCCTTCTCACCCATGGTACTTTTTAGAACACCAAGTGTGGACTTAGAAAATGCCTGACCACCATCATGGAATTCCACACTGCATCACTTACAAACACGGAACTTGCTTCCCAGGTAACATGCTCGTGGATCTCACTGGTATTATGTTTGCCACCATCCTGAAGTGATGGTTCAGTTGAGCTGTGGAATGATCTGTGCCTCAGTTACAGTTGTACCAAAGGCGCCAGTGCCTTGTGGGGTGGGGACAATATAAACTAGGAAATGGAATGCTCTTAGGGTGGGATGGGTGGACCTCAGTCTGTCTGAGCCACAACTCCTGTCTGCAGCAATTACAGGGTAACAGCATGAGGACCTCCTCTCATTATTGCTGTTGATGTATCAGGAGCAAACTTTTCTTTCCCTTCCCCACAAGGTTAGGCTCAGCAAATGGAGGAATGTTTTCAACACGTGACTCCACTGACTCCCCTGAAGAGCAAACTGAGACTGCCCAAATGACCACGTTGGATGCTCATCCCTCTCCATGGAACCTCCAACATGAGGTTCCTCTGTGGTATGGAGACACGGGACGTGACTATCAGAGAAAGCTGCACTGCCAGTACACACGGCCTGAGAAGGAGTCTGTGTGAAACGTCCAGAACTCTTCTTGCTACTCCCAGGTCTCTGTGATTAGTTACTGGGAAATTTCAACAACGCAATGCAGGCAGAACACCTAATGGTCCAGACCCTCCGGAAATTAAGGTGAAAGTCATCCCCTCAGGACAAGCACCAGAACCAGCTGAGGGGCTGCCCCAGACAAAGAGAATGAGAAATGGGTAGACAGTACCCACTCATAACTACCGGCGAGACACACAACACAGCAAAGAAACGAAAACTATAATAGGATTTATTTGATGACTTAATAATGTCCCCAAACACAGTGGAAAACAAACACCCACAAAAACGCCAAATTATCCATTCAAACAAAATGCTTAGGGCAAAAGCCCAGCTTTGACTGACAGGAAGTTATAACATGAAAGGTGTAATGCATTTTCTTAGCCTCCAGAAGACAATTTCTTAGCTAACTCGTGCTCAGAGGCGTCAACAATATCCGGTAGCATTCCAGGACAGCCAACTGGTTCTGCTTTCTCATTGATCACCGCGGTAATGGGAATAAAAGACTGGGGAGACTTCATGTTTATTGAGAAACTGCTCAAATTCTATTTTTTCTACTAAATTCCCAAGGCGACTTACTAAGTCTTGCCTCTTAAATCTGAAAATAGAGAAACAAGTCATTAACCAAAGGATATCCAAAGGACCTATGATGCAGGAGGCTCTGTAGAAATGGAAAGAGAGCCTCAGTTTATAGGAGAACAGAAAACACATCTGCAAGGCAAGGGACAATCCAGCAAATTCAGAGGGCCAGTTCAGGGTCAAGGTCCACCTCAAACTCGGGTGTGAACAGAAGGCTCTTCAAGCTTGGAAGAAGGAGAGACTCAAACACTATCAATCTAAATAACTGGAGACAACGTGAACTGTGAGTGAGGACCAGGGTTTGAGAAACGCCAGGCAGGCCTGACCGGACCCCTCACCCAGGAGCGCACTGGCCCCGCCAGGAAACATACTGCACAGTTCCTCCCACACTCACCTTGCCGCTTCCTTCATGGCGTACACAACAAATTTTTTCTGCACTTCTGGAGGTCCTTGCACCCCTTCAAGCAGTTTGGAGATTCTTTCATATTCTGGGGATATGTAGAGAAAAAAACCTTCAACATCTCTAAAGTACAAAGAGGAGGTAGAAGTCAATCTTGGAGTCTCAGCGATCATTCAAGGGCTAGAACGTTACAGAGAACCTGTGCTTTCCATGCTTACATTCAGACATCCGGACACAGCCACCAGTGGAATCTGGTACACAGTAACCACTTAAGAAATACAAGGGAACAAGACAAAAAGGTTTACGGGGACATTTCAGTCAAAATAAAGAGGAGCCATTCCAATTGTGAAAATCCACTTCTGGCAAAGGATGAGCCTCAAGAGGTTGGTTGAATCTAGTCTGAATCATAGAATGGGAAAGACTTCCTGTGGTTTCATGGACGGAGGTGCTTATTCTACTTACTTCCTCCAAGCTGTCGAATTTCCATCTTTAATTGCTCTTTGATTTCCATATTGATTTTCACCGGAATCGGCAGTAGATCAGGCAAATCTCTGGACACAGATGTTGCTGTGACCTTGAGGTCATCTGCAGAGAGACACAGCTGGCAATGATTCCTCCCACCAGGGCATGACCACCAGCTTTGTGAATCAGCCCACCCTTGCTGACGCTGGTCAAGTCCTGAGACAAACAATCCAACTTACCGTGTGGAATACCGTCTCCTGCCATATTCATAAGCTCCGGAGGAACAGATGTTGACCAGAAGCCAGCAGGGGGGGATCGACCACCTTCCCTCCCCTCCCCGTGGGTACTGTGAACGACAGGTGCACCCGGAAACCTAACTGACCGTGGAGCTGCAATGACGTGCATTTCAGCGACCCCCCACACACATCCATGTGCTCCACAGTCTCTAAAATTTTCATTTCATAGCAGGTGAATATACCAGATAATTGTATCAGACCTGAAATTCTGACCTCAGGGAAGATAATACAGCAAGGCAGCTCTTCTTGGCACTACGCATACCCAGAGACAGACGTGGACAGTGTAACCAATTAGCAAACATTCACAGAGCCCTGGAACTCGTGACTTCATGTCACCTGGATGCCCTCTACGAGGTGGCAAGCAGAATGTGTCACTTGATGTCGGGATGCCTGATATTGGCACTCCGTCACTAGAAATCCCACTCAGCAAATGATCTTCGTCATCTGGGTTTTGTCTCAAAATGAATATTGGCACTCCCAGTTGGACACGTCTACTTCATTCACTCATCCTCTGTGCCGAGCATCAAGCCAACAGTGGGGATCAGCCATGAACCAGACAGAAGAAACCTTCCCCCTTTGGGATGTATAACCTCTGTGGACGTCACACGGTACATGCACAATGAACAAAGGAGATAACACGGTTTGAATTCGTGTGAGGAAGGAAGGAAGCAGGGATATGAGCGAGAGCAGGAGGGGAAGCCTCCATGACTGCGAGGTCGGGCAGGGCCCTCTGAGGAGGTGACCTCTGGGAAGAGCTGGAAGCAGGAGGCAGAGGCATCCTATGTACATGCGAAGGAGAAGTTCTAGCTGCCGGGGGGGCTGCGCAGGGTCCCTAGGAGAGGACAAGCGGGGGCCATGGAGCACAGTTCATAGGGCAAGAGAGCAAGAAGGACATGGAAAGGACATGTGATGGCAGGAGAGGGTGGAAGGGTGAGGTCGTGCATGGAGCAGAGACCAGAATCAGGAGCTCACACACTGTTCTGAGTGCTCAGGGGAGTTGATGAGGGGTTCCAGGATATTCATGTAATGATCTCATTTCTGTGTGGCCACGGTCACTCTGGGTTCACGGAACACATGGGCTGCACAGGGTCACGTGGAAAAGCAGGATGCGAGCTCAGCAGCTAGGGGAGCGGCTTGCTGAGTCCTGAGATGGTGTGCGATGAGGGACAGTGTAACGGTGGGACTGGGGAACAATGACGGTGTTAGGAGGAGAGAAGGAAGGTCAGAAAGTACAATGAGGGTATATCTTTCTATGAAGAAACCAGTAGAGTCCAGTGGTTGGGAAGCCAGCAATGTTTCCGTGAAGGACAGAGTGACCACCTGGTCCAGCGTGACTGAGAAATTAATGGCAGCATCACCCAAAGTCAGTGACCTTGATGGGAACTGCGCCCGTGGCGTGGAGGAGCCAGAAGCTGGGCTGCCCTGGGTCAGGGCAGGGAGGGGAGGGGAGGCCAGGCATCCTCACCATCTTCCACGGACACGGCTGAGCCCCCGGCGTGGGATGGTCCCTCTCCTTCCTCCTCCACTGACAGCAGCGGCATGCTCAGCCTTTTCTTAATCGGAGGTGGAGTGATGGCTTTTCCAGGACGTTTCACTTGGCTTTTGGGCCCAACAGCGGACTCCTCTCCTTTCTCACTCATCGCTTCCTGAGGAGCAACAAGAAACATGTCCCATTACTGAGCAAACTGCAACCCTTCCGAAACAGTACGGAGGTTTCTCAGAAAGTGAAAACTAGAACGATGTCATGAACCAGCACTTGCAGTACTAGGTATTTACCCAAAGAATTCAAAATACGGATTTGAAGGGATACGTGCACCCCGATGTTTACAGCAGCATTAGCAACAGGAGCCGAACTACGGGAAGAGCCCGAATGTCTGTGGACTGACGAATGGATAAAGACGACGTGGTGTACATATACAACGGACTATTACTCGCATCAGAAACAATGAGCTCCTGCCCTGCGCGATGACGTGAGTGCAGCTGGAGAGCGTCATGCTAAGTGCAACCAGTCAGTCCGAGAAAGCAAGCAGCGAAGGATTTCGCTCATATGCGGAATTTAAGAACCAAGCAGATGAACATGGGGAGAGAACAGAAGGGCAAACCAGAAAACGGACTCCTAACTGCGGAGAACAAAGTGAGGGTTACTGGAGGGGAGGTGGGCACGGGGACAGGTTCAGCGTGTGACGGGGTGAAGGAGGGCACTTGCGTGATGAGCTCCGGGGGAAGTATGGCCGTGTGGGCGCACTGAATTCTGCACCTGAAGCTGATAGTACACTGTGTGTTCACTAACTGCAATTTAAATAAAAACTTGAAAACAGTGCAAGCATTCCAGAACGGCATTCCGCATATGTATCTACAAGGTGCATCTGCGTTACTAACATGAGTTTTATCAGGGGCCAGGGTTTCCTCTGCCGCACAAACACTCTGTTCTCAGGACACCCGGCCTAACTTCCGTGCAGCCTATGGGGAAATGGAGGGAGCTAGCGTACAAGTGTAGTCCACGGGCAAACGCTGCGGGATGAATCGGACTGCTCACAGCCTGTGGAGCGATCAGCCAGAATTGAGAAAACACATGATTACCTCTCTGAGGAAGTATTAACCATCCTGTGAAAACCCTCTCAGGGGATATAACTCCATTTCCTTTCCTGATTGGATTGAAATGAACATTATCGGTATTGACTGAGTCTTCAGGGAAGGGCCCTTGTAGACGGTGAGGGGGGAAACCTTAATCCGCCTGCTTCCCATGCAGGGATCCACATATGGGCGTCTAGGCGCCATGTGAGGGCCGCTTGTCCATGGTGCTCGTACATCAAATGGGACGTGTCTGTATGACGGACTAGCTGAAAGGTCTTCTCCTCCAAGGATAACCCCCACATTGGCCCCACCATATTGGGATCGACTGGGGATACGAATACCTTTTCGGAGCCATGGACAGTTCCCATTAAGGAGGACTGCAAAAGGGGGAAATGATTTTCATGGAGCGTTTCAGACCAGCCAGATCCTCTTCTAAATGCTTTCCTTCTACTGACTCAGTTAGTCGTCCACACCCTGGGAGTTGGCAGCACGGGAGACTCCCCTGGGTGAAATCAGAACCTGGCCCCCCTACATGGAGGGCAGTGAGAGGCTGATAAAGACGGCCCCCTTCCAGATTGGTAGGTGGCAGGTGTGAAAAGCAGGGAAACTGACATACGAGGCTTGTCTTTGGCTGGCGGGAGAAATAGATCACCCCACCCACCTGCCAGACCCTTCCAAGTTTCTACGGAGACCTCAATTGACATCAGTCCCATAGGCGCATGTGCAGCAGCAATCACGTCCCCTCCCTGACCTCCTCCCATACTCCACCATCGAGACTAGTCCAGACTTCTCTGGCACTTGTCTGGGGCACTGTTCAGAGCGCACAAGCCGGGCTGTGGCTGCATGAACCAAGTCGCCGTTTGTCCAGTCCCACTGTGCCTGGAGCCGCGCTGTGGCCGGCCTGCCCAGGCTCGCCATTTGTGGCATCTATGGCAGGGGCCGGGGCCAGGGCTCAGCCGGCGCGTCGGCTTCCTCAGGGCCGGCAGTCTCAGCGCCTTAGGAGCCCGAGTGTGGAAACCCGCAAAGGGCGGCTGGCAGGCAATCCCAAATGTCTCTGCACGTGTCCTGACCGCACGAGGGCTTATTCAGGATCATGCCCGTCACCTTCCAGTGTCCACACCCCAGTGACCCTCCCTGCAGAGCAGACGCCTGACACTGCCTAGGGCTCCGGGCCCCTCGTCCAGCAGCCTTCGGCCCGGATCCCACAGCCATGGGAGCCACACGTGGAGGCGAGCCCTGGCCTGTGGCTGGGAAGGGCGGCTATGTCAGTGAGCTCAGCGGGCCTAGGAGGAATCATCCAGCACTTTCTCCAGCTGGGGATCCCCCCGCCTGGGGCTGTGCTGCTGAATTTCATTCCCTTTGTATTAGGGGTCAGAGGGCACGGGGCGCAGTGCCTGTCCTCACCCATGGCCAGTGCCTCCTCCTCTTGGCTCCTGAGACCTCCCTCTGAGAGGCTGTCAGGCTCTGTCCCAGCCCTCGGACCGCAGTCCGCAGGCAGCTCGTGCCCCGCAACCTCGAAAGCAGGCGCCTACGGTCTCCAAGGTGGCGCCTCTCAGCCCCGCCTTGTCTGCCACCCCCAGGCCCAAGGAGTGGTGCGGCCCGCATGCCCTTCTCCACCTGCGGCTCTTCTTCCAGCCTGCTGTCCGAGCTGCAGCCTGTCGTTGGACCCGGGCGGCCGCCTGTCTGTCCACAGCAGAGGCCGGCCTGCCCCACAGCCATGGGCTTCCGTCCCTGTCGGGGTGACCCGCCGCGCCTCCCCCCACCAGCGCGTCAGAATGCCTGGGGCTGTCAGGGTGGCCGCAAGCCTCGGACGGACGTCCACACTCGCCCACACACAGCTCGACGGCCACGCCTGGGATGTTCCAAGGATGCCTCCTTCTCCAGACACATGTCTCTGCTCCTGGCCTCTGGCCCTGCGAGCTGCCTGCAGAGCTTCTCAGTGAAATCAGCCACGGGCCCTTCACAGGGAGCACAAGGACAGACCACGAAAGATGCAGGCCACTCCACGGGGTCCTGGCAGGTTGAAGAAGCTAGAAACATACATACCAGCCTGGTCTTGGGCCGCCCCACGAGGAGGTCTGTGCACCACCGGCCAGAACCCTAAACGTTCATGTAGTCGTCTACGTGGGCTTCACCCCAGACACCGTCCCGACGGGCCCAGCAACCCTCCCTCTGAAGCTGGACCTTGTACCAGCTCCTAGGACGGAGAGGAACTTACATTCAAGGCCAGGGGAAGGGATGAAGGCCCTCCGATGGCCCGGGGCCAACTTGGGGTCAACAGGAGGTCACATTCTCCTAAGAAGTCCTCCAACAAGAGCTGAATTCTGGCAAAAACTAGGGACAAGCTAAGGAAGGGTAGATGCGGGGCTCAGGGGCAATCAGCGAGCATAGAGTTCCCATGAGGGGTGGCTGGCCTGGCGACAGGTGCCTTCCCCGGCTCGCCGGCCCTCAGCCTGCAGGGTCAGCCTTCATCAAATGCTTTCACTCGGGGGAGGAGCAGCTCCTGAAAGCGATGAGATGAGGATGGGGCAGGTCAAGTTAAGAGCCGCCAGAAGGAGGGCGGACGGGCACTGAAATCCGTGGCCTGAGCCCCAGCTGCTGTGTTCCCCACATTCACAAGGAACCACGAAGCAGGAGCCACTGGCAGAGAAGCAGTGCAGTGGGCTTGCGGCGCCTTCCCCCACCCTGCCCCTGACAGGCTTCTTTATCCTGCTGTGCCTGCTGACCTTGCTGGCTGTGAATCCCTTTGTCCTGGGAACTATCATCCCCCGCGCGCTCCCTTAGTAACATTTTAACGGCACAAGTTTCATTGCATTTCACTTTACGTGCAAAATGTGCATTGCACTGGAACCAGAAATGTTGCAGGTCAGGCCTGGAGGAACGGGAGCACGTGAGGGGCGAGCCGCGTGGGAGGCTGAACCGTGCTCAAGGCCGAGGCCGGTCCAGCCCAGGGGCTGCCCCTCTTTTAGTTTCTCAGGCTTCCCGCCTGGCTCCCCGCGTGGTACCCGCCTGCAGAAGTGCAGAGAGAGCCCTTGTCCCTCTCACAGCTGCTCTGTAGTCTCTCAGTTGTTAAAAGTAGAGTCTGGGCACCCTGGGGCAGCGCTGGCAAACGGACGTTCTTCACACTAAGATCCAAATCTCCTAAGAACGTTGCCAATTTATGAGAAGACGCCAGGCTGCGGTCATGCTGAATGTGAAAAGTGGTCGTTGCCGGCTGGTACAATTTCTGCTATTTCCAGATGGATCTTGTCTTTGCTCTTTTACTTGCCACGGTGAACACTATTTGCATAGGTTGCTTTCAATCGCAGGAGCAGAAACCTCTCCTGTTTGGGCTAAAATGGTACACGAAGCCAACAGCTAAGTGGAGACTAGCATCAAATGAGCTGAACCCTGTTCCAATAATATGACCAAATGCCGGGTCCCTTCCCCAGGTTCTCTTCTAGTTCTTAGAAGCCACTTCATCCCAGTTCTGGCTCCTCCTCATGATTGCAAAGTGGCTGCCAGGCTCCTCAGTTCTGTGCTACTCAAGTCCTGTGTAGCAGGAGAGTGCGGATACATCCTTCCCTAGCGCTCCCAGAAGACGTCCTAAGGTTTGCAGGGTGGAATCCTTTTGTGCACATGTCCACCTCCAGCAATCATTTTGCTCTCCGGGGCACCATTCAGAATGTGCCAGTTTGGTGAGCTCAGCCCCCAGATAGCAAATGCATAGATTGAAAGATACCACCCTCAATAGGCTTGATCATGGCCTCACACAGAGTCCTGTATTTAGTCATCAGAATATCATTTCTTCTCGAGCAGGCAAACACTGGCAACCCTGCCAATAAACCCCAATCCTTAATTTCATGCACACCATGTTCTCTAAAGAAAATGAAATCAAGGAAGTGCTTCTTAGCAACACAACAAAAGGTCCTTCAAAACTGTACAACATACTCTAAATCAATACTTATTACTGAACTCTAGGAGAACATCACATGACCGATTCTGTGCAACACACGTGGAATGACAAACAGAGAGGAAAACTTACAGCTTTACATTTTGTTAGAGAAGAAACATTGCTGCAAATGAATGAGGTCTGTCCATGGAGGAAGGTGTGAAAAGATTACAATAGATCCCAGGAAAGTAGAGTGAGGTCTATGCTGTGTTCTGACACTTGTGTCTCCCACAACCATGCGTTGAAATCCAACCCCCCAGGAGAGCTGGTATTAGGAGATATTAGGGTCCCTTGGCAGGTGCCGAGGTCCAAACGGTGGCCCACTTGCTAATCGGATCAGTGCTACAGAAAGGGGGCTGCAGAGAGAGCCCGAGCCCTCCCACCACTGAGGGCAGAGCAACGGTGCCTGGCTTGAAACAGGCCGCGGACCTTCCCTAGATCGCCCTGGTGCCGGCAGCCTGGTCCTGGTATCCCGGCCTCCATGGCCCTGGGCCACACATTTCTGTCCCTGTCACCTTCCCAATTTCTGGAATGTTGCTATGGCAGCCTGCACACACTGAGACGGCTCCTTGGCATGATTATCGACGACAATTCAGCCACAGATAAATAATACTAGCCACCAAGCAGGAGGAACACCCAGAATGACTTTATAGCAAATTTGGAAACAGATGAAATAGACGCTTTTCTAGAACAAGGAAACATTCCAAAACTCACCACGAAGAAACAGAAAATCTGAAGGCTCCTGTATGCGGTACGACGTTTAGCACCAAATGACGAGCCTTTCAATCCTGAAGGCTTTCCTGACGAGTCCTTCAAACATTCAGGAGGCAAATAAGACCAGACTTACACAAACTCTTTCGGAACAGAGGAGAAAGGGTGTGAGTTCCCTGCTCATTTTATGAGGCCAAGATAAACATGTTACCAACATGTACCAAAAACACTGCAAGAAAGAAAACGAAAGACCCAGATCTCTCTCCTGAATATAGACACACAGCACAATTGGTTAGCAAGTGAAATTAAACAGGACATAAAAATCCAAAGGTCATGTGTCTTGCTGGAAGGAAGACTGGGTTCACCCTGGAAAATTCATCAGTGAAACGTGCTACATAAACAGCAAAAACCAGGGGAAAGACACAGGGCCGTTTTCATAAACGGGTTGACGTTGGATACCTATTCATGGTAAAAATCATCAGCAACTCAGGTGAAAGGCAACTTCTTGAACCTAAGAAAAGATACCTCTCCCGCCCCAAAAATGTACACAAGTGCCGTATTTAATGGTGACAGAAGACAAAGCTGTCCGTTGTGTTTTCAAGAACATACCGGAGGAGAAGTGAGGTTGTAATTGTTCATAGTTGACATGTTTTTGTACATAGAATATCCAAAAGGAATTAAAATCCTGAGAATTAATAAGTGTACAAGCGTCAAGCTACTGGATAAACAGCAAGAATCAAAAACACGTGTATTTCTGTGTAATAACAAACCAGTTAGAAAAAGATATTTCGAATACCATTAGAGCAGTGTCAAGAACATCAAGGGGCACCTGGCTGGTTCAGTCAGTGGACGGTGGGACTGTCGATATTGGGGTTGTATGTTCGAGCCCCACATTGGGTGTAGAGATTAATTAAAAATTAAAAAATCTTAAAAAAAAAGAAACCCATAGGATAAACCTAGCAACAGGTGTGCTGAGCACGACACGTGAAATATAACCCTCATGGACAGAAATGAAAGGCCTCAGTAAATGGAGAGAAATACATACCATGTGGATTGGAAGACTCGTTACGTCATTATTGTCATTTCTTCCCAGAAAAAGTATTGCATCATATTAAATATATAAGTAAATATTTATTTAAAATTTAAGTGAACCCATCCTGTTACTTTTGGGGGAAGTACAAGAGCTGACAGTAAACAGCATGTGGATATCAAAGGGCCTAGAACAGCTGAGACCACGTTTAAGCAAAAGCAGCAGGTTGGAAGGCGCGCACTGCCAGACGGCAGACGTACCGTGACGGAGGGGCAGCGACAGCTCTGTGGTGTTGGAGCAACGGTGGGCGGATACTCCAGTGCCACAGGACAGAGTCGAGACATACATCTGGAATCAGCAGGTGCTAGATGGCTGACACGGGGACCTGCAAACCTTTGTGGTCCTTTCAGTAAGTCCACCTGCTCCCTACGGGGAACTGCACCTCTGCTCTGATCCCCTTCCCATCCTTACAATATGATCCTCGATGAATAGGTGATCTAGAAGGAAACTTAGGATATTATCTTCATGGTTTTTGAAAAGTAAAGGTTTTGAAAAGAATAAAAGCACTGACCATGAAGAATAGATTGATGAATTAGACTTAAGTAAACTGAGAATTTCAGTGCATCAAAAATATACTATTAAGGGGTGACATGGGAGTGACTGGGTGGTTCAGTTGGTTAAGCCTCTGACTCTTGATTTTGGCTCAAGTCATAATCTTAGCATGGTGAGATCGAGCCCCACGTTGGGCTCTGAGCTGGGCATGGAACCTGCTCAAGATTCTCTCTCTCTCTCTCCCTCTGACCTTCGTCCCTTCTTTTGTGCATGCCTTCTCTCTCTCGCTCTCTAAAAAAAAAGAGAGTGACAAAACAAAACAGATCACAGAAGACACACAAAAATATATTTTAAACAGCAAATCAATTTTAAAATGACAAATATTTCAATAAAATGTGGGAGCATGGGGCGCCTGGGTGGCACAGCGGTTGGGCCTCTGACTTCGGCTCAGGGCGTGATCCCAGCGTTATGGGATCGAGCCCCACATCGGGCTCCTCCACTGGGAGTCTGCTTCTTCCTCTCCCACTCCCCCTGCTTGTGTTCCCTCTCTCGCTGGCTATCTCTATCTCTGTCGAATAAATAAATAAAAAATCTTAAAAAAATAAAATAAATAAAATAAAATAAAATGTGGGAGCAAGTCCTAGAATATTTCTTCAAAAGACATATAAATGGCCAAGAAACCACATTAATCACTAGAAAATGCACATTTAGGAATAATGAGAGTTCTGTGCACACCCCCCAGAGTGGCTGAGATTAAGATTCCCTATATAGCAAGTGTTTGTGAGTACAGAATGCAACCAACTCTCACATATTGTCGCCAAAGATTCCCACCTTGATGACCAAGGTCACACATAAAAGGTTAGAAATAGAACCCCTGCAAGACTGACATACAGAAATCAAGGAAAATGACTCCACCCCAGGCTGAGCATCCAAGTAAGAACAGGCCACCCCACAGTGCATGAGAGCAGCCAACTACGACCTCACCCCAAAGGCTAAGACAGAACACACTAGGGACAATCCACCCCTTGAGGCAGAGCCAGAGCCCCCAAAATGCTCCCCAGCCACGGCAGAGTCAGAGCAGCCAGGGAAGAGGAGCCCCCCTACATCAGGGAGGGGAAGTGCCCAAGGAACCCTCCTCACCCAGGGCTGAGAGAGAGCGCTCAAGGCACAGTCCCCCTGCCGGGCAGAGATGGACCCTGAGGAAGAGTCTCAGCTCCCCAGACCTCAGAGGGAGCTTCCAGAAAGAGCCCAAACCCCCAGGGCTGAGAAGGCGCCCACGGTGAAGTTCTCCCCCTGCCTCGGCTCATTCAGAGCCCCCCCCCCCCCAGGGAGAGTTTCCCTCTCGTCTTGAAGCATCGGAGGAACAGCACCCCCATAGGAGGGGGCAGAGCACCCACGAAAGTCTCCGCGGGACTAAGAGTCCCCACCAGGGACCAGCGGAACAGCACGAAAGCCCAGCCCCAGCATGGCTGAGACAGAGCACCCAAGGCAAAGTGCGCCCTCGTGTCGAGCTAACCCCCAAGGAGAGTGTCTCACAGGCTGAGGCAGAAGCCCGCAGGGAGAGGAATCCCAGGGCTGAGGTGATGCACCCGAGGAAACATCCTCCCCACAGAGCTCGACATGAGAGCCAGGAAACACTCCCCGCCCCTCCACACCCCCCACTGAAACCCCGTTCCCCTGCTGCCCCCCAAATCCCGCCCCCCGCTTAGGACTAAGATAGCACCCAAAGATGCGTCCCTGAACCAGCCGGGAGAGAATTACACAAAGAACATCCCTCACGGAACTCAGAGACACCACCAAGGACAGATTCCTCTGCAACATGGCAGAGATAAGCCGCCCCGAAAATGCCTCCCCCTTTTCTGAGATCAGAACCCAACCACGTGTCTCCACAGACCGAGGCAGATTCCCCAGGAAGACACCGCAGCCAAGGGAGAGGCACCTGCAGGGCACAGAGAGAGTCCCCAGGGAGAAGAATCCGCACTCGCAGGGTTGAAATCCTGACCTTGTTCCCAGAGCCTGGAAGCAACTCACACAGTGCCAGTGAAGTTGTGGCGCCTCTCAGGTGGAACTTTCTAGAAATGTGCCCCCTGGCAGTTGCTGGAAATACGCCCCCTGGATGGTCTGGGAGGGGTATGCACAGGGAGGTGTCTGACCAGAAGGCTCATCTAATATTACTGCCCCAGGGAGGTAGGTGTAAGGGCAGCTGCAGGACTTGGGGTGATGCTGACCACACTGCCCTGCAGCAGCCCGGCCCCCGAGAAGCTGTGTGCGGTGCAGAGTCTGGTGCTGGAGAAGCCCCATGCCTCCGGGGAGCCTGCTGTGCCAGAAGCAGGAAGCAAGTGTTGTCCGCCATGTCTCCGACGCCCCCTACAGGCAGAACTTGGTCACACGCCACAGGAAAATATTTCAGGAAATAAAAGATTTTTTTAAAGATTTTTTTTAAGATTTTTTTTAAAGATTTTAATTATTTATTTGACAGAGAGAGAGGGAACACAAGCAGGGGGAGTGGGAGAGGAAGAAGCAGGCTCCCAGCGGTGTAGCCTGATGCGGGGCTCTATCCCAGAGCGCCGGGTTCATGCCCTGAGCCAAAGGCGGACGCATAACGACTGCACCACCCAGGCGCCCCAGTAATAAAACATTTTTTTATATATCAGCGAAAGGGTTGAGTTTGAGGCTCCGATTGAATAAATCAGAAACTGACCCACTGTTTTAACAGAAAAAAGGAGGATTATTTGATCATCATAATCATGAGGAAAAATTAAACGCATTTCATAAAATTTGCCTATGTAAATCTCTTCCACATAATTCCTGGGGAGAAACATTGGAAATATTTCTTGCACATAAAGTGAAAGCAAGACAGGATTGCTCATTGTCGTCCCTTCTATTCAACACTCCCTACAGGGGTCCTGCCTGGCACCTTAAGATGGTGAACAGGGCTGTGCCCACAGAGCGAGCTCTCCGACTGTTCAGTGACGGACGAGCCCCAGGAGAGGTGCTTTTCAGGGAGTCACCAGGCACGTCCAATAGTGACAATTGTCTGGGAATAGAGATTTGTGGGGGACACCAATCAGTTTAGTCCCCTCCAGTGGCCGACAGGTCGCTGGTGTTGAGAGCTTGTGTGGTAGTGAGGTCATTGGTTTCAAGGCCACCAGGGAGCTGAGGAGAGGGCGGTGGGAACAGTGCTCATCACAACGGCCCAGAGCTCACTGTCCCTGCTGGGATGGAGCCATCTTTCTTGAGTTAACGTTCTTCCGGTTGTTACCGGGCTTGCCTTAATTTGGACAGTTTGGAAACCATTTATTTAGACAGGATTTGTCAGTGTTCTCATTGCCAGTTGGCTGAAGTGGATTTTCACAGGCCCTTCCTCCACCAACCAAGAAGTGTCTCCTCGTATAGACTACATTTTAAATGAGGTTTAAATCCAGTACATCCTACTGTACATTATTTATACTGTTTCTCTTCTTGTTCTGGAAAGAATCTAGTATATCCAGTGTGTGCATATTGTGAAAACAGCCTGTAACCAGGCCTCCCGGATTGCTTCTCTAGCCAACTGGTTCCTTGAAATGCACATGAGGACGTGGGTGCAGATTCAGAGAATGTTACTGGTTTTTAATTTTGTGTAACAAATTACCCAGATTCGGTGGCTTCAAAAGTTCCCCCAAACACGGTGGCTGAAACAACACCCATTTCTTCTTTCTTCTATCACATTTCTGAAGCCCCAAATTCGGGATCATCTTGACTGTGGTCTCTGCCTCGGGGCTTAAAAAGCTGACTCACGAGTGTGGCCAAGCCAAGCTGTCCTGTGAAAGGCCTGGGGTGACAGTGGCCTCCACACTCGGTCAGCATTGTTGGCACAACCCAGATTCCTGCCACGTGTGAGTATCGTCCCTGGGTTCTCGACGGCCCTGAGCTGCAGGCCACTCTCACCTCTCAGAGCCTGCCGTCAGGTCCCCCTCGGGTGGCCCCATCATCTTCAGGGTGGCGAGGGCACAGACCCCATCGTCCCCATGCAAAACTCTCCTTACTTGCAAACGTGTAGTTTCACACAGGAAGGTCGGCAGAAGGTGTCAAAGTAGAGAACAACGCGGTTGAATATTTTGGAATGAATTTGGTGGTTGATGTGTTTGTGCACAAAATGATTGACCTCTAAAAAGATCCCAGGAGATGACTGAACGTCCCAGTGCTTTCCTATTTTACAATTGAATTGAACTCAGAGGTCAATATGACGTTGGGGGTCATAATTCTATTGTAGACTGTTGATAGAACTGCTAACTTAGCTGGTTATAAAGAACACTTCTGTGTCATCCTTCTCTTTAAAATTAGAATCAAATGTTTCATGCTTCTAGGAAAATACTTTAAATGTGGCACGTGTTGAGAATAAAAGAAGCAAAATGTATGTTCTTGCCTCTTGATTATACACCAGATGTGGCTCTTCCTGACCAACATTTCTGATTATTATGTATGTCCACACTGAAGATAACGTCTCAACAGTAAGTAGTTTTATTGACTTGGCTGAAATGAAGAGAAAAAGCTGACTATAGCCTAGCGGATAAACACGTTCATACATTGTAAGACGATGACACTGGCATTAGAATGCTCAGGCCAGGGACACGGTACAGGACCGAGTAGGACAGGTACATACAAGTGTGCAGAGAGGCCCTTATGCCTGCAAGAGTGATTGTGCCAAATTTGTATCTTGATGGGCTCATTTTTTGATGACAATTGATCAATGAATATTCTTTATGTCTGTGAAAAAAACTGTATTTAAGTACAAACAGAGACACAATAAGGCATCAGACCAAATGGAATCAGGACACTATTGCACACCAATTAGAGACTTCCACAGAAATTTTTTTAACATTTATTTATTTATTTATTTGCGAGAGAGAGAGAGAGAGAGAGAGAGAGAGAGAGACTGCGCATGAGTGGGGGTGGGGGTGGGGGTAGACGCAGAGGGAGAGGGTGAGAGAGAATCTCCAGCCAACTCCCTGCTAAATGCAGAGCCTGTCCCGGGGCTCCATCTCATGATGCTGAGATCATAACCTGAGCCAAAATCAGGAGTCGGGCATTCAATCGACTGAGCACCCGGGCGCCCCAAGACTTGTACAAATTTTTAAAAGATATGATATCAAATGAAATAAAGACATTATACCAAAGCAAAAGCATATCGTGAAATGGACTACAGTTTCTTACATAACTTATATAGGTGGGATGATATTATGAACAAAGCAGAGGAAGGTAATACAGCTCCACAACCATAAACCATGACTGTATGTAAAGCCATTTGCTTAAAGGGAAGTCTATGCCCTTGCTTGCACGAATGAAAGAAAGTAACTTTGAAAGTGTGTTTGATGACCGTGTAGCCATAGCAAAGATGGGAGTGTATTTCTTGAGTATCCGGTGAAGGGAAGATAAGTATAGACCTTAGAAATGCAGAAATCACCAGACGACAGATTCAGTTATTAAGGGGGGAGAGTACATATCAAATAGAAATTTGGGAGTTACAAATGTATTAATTTCACATTTGAAACAGAGATGTTTCAAATTAAATGAAGTGTCTTCAAGGTTTACAGTTTTTAATGAGGAAAATGTTACTTTGTATGATTACATCTGATTTCCAAAAAGAAGCGACTGATGTGATTCATGAATGTGCTGCCCATATAAGTTCTGTCGAAATTTCATTGATAGCCATTAGTTGAAAGCAAAGACAATATCTAGACTCTGTAACACATCAGAATTGTCTTTGGATCTTATAACTCTGACTCACAAATTTTCCTTTGTCCACTCTTGTCCAAATGTAGGAGTAGCCTTGAGATTTTTTAATGAACACCACCAATCATAGCAGCATCCTGCAAAGAACTTTCAGTAAGCTGAAGTTAAATAAAAATCATTAGAGGGGTGCCTGGGTGGCACAGTGGTTAAGCGTCTGCCTTCGGCTCAGGGCGTGATCCTGGCGTTATGGGATCGAGCCCCACATCAGGCTCCTCCCCTAGGAGCCTGCTTCTTCCTCTCCCACTCTCCCTGCTTGTGTTCCCTCTCTCGCTGGCTGTCTCTCTCTCTGTCAAATAAATAAATAAAATCTTTAAAAAAAATCATTAGAGATCATCACTGGCGAGAGACGTTGGCACACCTGGAAATTTGCTCATCAAAAAGGACATTGGCGAAGAAGTATAGTTTGAAAATATGATTCATGAGCCCCACGAAAGCCAGAAAGTCAAATTATAATAAATTCTATATTTGGGTACAAAAATATTCAAATTGAAAATAATACTGTCAGTGAAGGTACACCTACTTTTCAATTTTACAATATCTTTTCAATGACTTTTCAAAATATATTTTTACTTATTTTAATTCCGATGTAATTAGTACAGTGTTATATTAGTTTCGGGTGTACAATATAGTGACTCAGCGATTCCGTACATTACTCAGGGCTCTTCATGATCAGGGGACTTTTAATCCCCTTCACCTGTTTCACCCACCTGCCCTCCCTTTTGGTAACTCCCAGGTTGTTCTCTACCCTTAAGAGTCTGTTCTTGCTTTGTCTCTTTATTTCTTTGTTCATTTGTTTTGTGTCTTAAATTGTACCTATGAGTGAAATCACGTTATTTGTCTTTCTTTGACAAATGGGTGCAAAGATGTGTTTATACTACTGAGGGTCCTGCTTTAGATGGGGTGACACGGCGCCTCTTTGAGGAGGTGGCAGGACGTGAGAAGGGGAGTTGAGGCAGTGGGAAGTCCAGCTGCAAAGGCCCTGAATGGGTGCAGGATGCCACGTGCTGGGAAGTAGGAGGCAGGGGTGGCTGCAGTGTAGGGATGCGGGGAGAGACGGGGGTCCCGAGCGTGCTTGGACAGATACAGGTCTCTTTTCAACTGGCCCTTCTGTGATTGCACCTGTCAGTCCTTCCTGGTTCAATGGCTCAAGGTCATACTTAAAACAGTTTAAACAGGGGTCTGTGCAGCCCGCTGCTGCCCACACAAGGGACTTCTGCTAGAAGGGGATAACTCTATTCCTGTCTTTATCTTCCCTGAGCATCACGCTTATTGATTACAAAATTGGATAATGCACTTGTGGAGAGTCAACTTGAAACCCACCATCAGGTATTAAGTCCAGACCTGCACATCCAAGGGCACAATAATGCGGGACCCGGATTTTTGATCTTCAGAGATGATCTACCTGTTATGTGAAGCTCTTTCCTGAACCATCAGGGTAAACTGTCATGGAAGCAGGGTGGGGAGATTAGCATCCCAGAGTTAATCTCACCCCCCTCATCAAGGCTCCTAAAACCATTCTCTGGCTCCAGAGGCCCTGCTGCTTCTCTGTTCCCGATCATTAGAGTTGGCCTTACCACTTCCTGAGAGCGCCACCATGCCTGTCCCCTCACCTGCCTTGGCCAGAATCTCCTCACGACACAAGGGCTGAATAATCTCTACTCCAAGAATCCTGTGCAGGAGTGGAAGAACTCAGACATTCCGAGTGTGTTCAGGGCCTGGACTCAGCGGCACCCAGAAATTTGTGGGTTCATGCTGAGGGTGATGAGGAGTGATCGCTGGGCTCCTTAACGCTGTGTGACAACTACATGGAGACGAACTCTGGGGAACCCAGAGTACAAGGGAGATACTGTCAACGCGCAGAGTTACGCCACAGGCCGACGCGCTCGTGGGGTGCAGGAACACCGTCCCTAAGAGGGTGTGGCCTTTCGCTTCCAGCAGACTTTCTTCCTTGATCCACTCCATGTTGCAGAAACAGTCTGCCAAGGAGAACTCAACCTTCTGTGCTCGTCTCTTGAACCCCGGAGGCCTCATGCTACACTTGGAAATCAAAGAGGGTCTTGCCATGCACTTCATGAAAATTAACATAGGGCAACTTCACTATGTTTGGGTCCAGAGGCACAAGGGGTGCTCTCATGCCCATCCACCTGTGGCTCATTGTGAATCCAACAGGAAGAGAGGAGCCTTGCAAATCCAAACTACGTCGGGTACTGCTTTACTATCCCAGCAGGAGGAAGATTTTCCCCCTTCACCCCAGCAACAGACCAGCCAATGAGAAACAGTCACAGCCCAGCCAATGAGAGACCGTTACACCTCAGCCAATGAGGGACAGTCACATCTCAGCCAATGAGACACAGTCACAGCTCAGCCAATGAGAAGCTGCTATACTTTCAAATCCCAGTTTAGTGCAGTGGCCTTTTTGTTTATAACATCCCTTCCAAATGCCCACTCTCCTCTGTAAGTGAGCCTTCTTCTCCTTTGTTTGCTGGACTTGCGTATGGTTTTGGTATACCTTGTATGTCCTGGATTGCAATTCTCTGCTAGTCCCAAATAAATGCATTTTGTTGGCCAAAAAACTGACAGTTTTATTTTTTAAAGATTTTATTTATTCATTTGAGAGAGAAAGAGAGCACGAGCAGGGAGAGGGCAGAGGGACAGGGAGTTGCAGACTCCCCATCGAGCATGGACCACACTGGGCTGGATCCCAGGACCCTGAGATCATGACTTGAGCCAAAGTCAGATGCTTAACCGACTGAGCCACCTCGGTGCCTCGACAGTTTTATTTTTAAGGTTCACAACTTCTTCACTTGGGAAGGCAAAGTCCTCGCCCTTGTTAGTCTTTAGGTCTCAGTTGAGTAAGGAATCCAGGTTCCCTTTTGTGAAGCAGGGGCACGGTGCTGCACTGTTCTCAAGACCACTCGCCATGGAGTGAGGGACTCCCGGTTTCACTCTGGCTTCAGCTCCCAGGCAGCTGCCTGACCTGGAGCAAGGCCATGCTCTCTGGGGGTTCAGTGTCCTCAGGTGTTCAGTGGAAATCGAGGCCTCTGCCTCATAAGGTGGCTGTGGGGTTGAGGTGAGCAGGATGGGAAGAAGCCACAGCCCACCCTGGCCCATTCAGGGGCTCTGGGAAGGTTCTGCTCAGTCTCTGTGCTGCCTGTAGGAGACAGTCATGGCCCAGTACCTCGGAGAGGTAACAGGATCTGGGCCAGAGAGAAGTGCCCGGTGGGTCATTCACTGATGGTGAGTGATGTCATTTGAGGAACACACAGAGAGCAGACTCCCCTCTGGGCCAGGGATTCACTGAGAGACAGAAGTTTAGGCCTGTCTGACAGGGTAGCTCTTCTTGGGGGTCCTCAGGGCTGAAGAGCTGAGGCAGCAGCTGAAGCAGATGAGAGCTAGGCCCTCCCTTCCCTGGCAGCCCCTGTCAGGGAGGGAGAGTGAGCAGAGAATGTCCCAGATCCAGGGTCTGAGCGATTGGTCCAGGTCCACCCTTATTACTCATGACCTGGGGCTGTGTGCCTAACCTCTGTGTGTTTCCACATACCCTCCTGCAAACGGAGCCTCCTGACAGCGTCAACCTCCCAGGCTGGTCGTGAGGATTAGAAAGAATTCATTCGATATTCGGTAGAAACCGTCTAAGTGCCAGCTGCTTATGTAGGTGGGAAAGAACAGTGAACTGGACACTCTTCTCACGGCTCTTCCATGAGACACTGGAAAAGCAGAGCGACTGTTGGTTAATATCAGTGCAGGGTAAAAAAGTTAAAATTGGAGATGTGAAATGAGTGGTGTGGACATGTCCGATGGTGAACAACAGTGTGTGACAGCTATCCTTTCCTACCATTATAAGGGACAGGAAAAGAAGTGGGACTTAGTTCTGGTGGTAACGGATTCCTCACTGTTGCGTATGAGGAGCCCTTTGTCAAGTGACCTGAAAACCCGCTAGTTTTGAGTGGGGCGTAGGACATGAGAAAGTCTTCTGCTCCTGCACCTATGGCCTCCAGGGGAGTCTCCTACAAGCAGGTGGCTGGAGAAGCAAAGCAAGCAGCCTCTGGCCTGGATTGCTGGTGCTCCTTCCCGGTAGGCGGCAAGGCCGTATCGATTTTATATTGCTACGCAACAAGTCATCGCAAGTGGAGCAGCTTAAAATGCTGCACATCATTGCCTCACCGTTCTGCACATCGAAAGACCCAGAAGGCTCATCTGGCGTCTCTGCCGCATGATCCACAAACCCAGTTGAAAGCCTTAGCTAGGCTGGTACTTATCTAGAAGCTCTGGAATCATGCACTTCCACTCGCTCAGGTTGCCGGCAGGTCTACCTCCTGAAGGGCGGAGAACGAAGTCCCCATCTCCTTGCAGCTGTCAGCTCCTACAGCCACCCCCACACCTTCCTGGGGGCACTGCTTTATCCTCATACTGGTCGTTGTGTGGCCCGTGCTGCTTGTGCTTTGAGTCTCTCTGACCTCCTCCTCCATTCCTTGGTAGGGGAAAGCTTGGAAAGGACTCCCCTGAGCGGGTCGGGCCCACCCACATTCTCTCTGTATCTCAGGGTCACCTGACTTGGGATCTTAATTACACCAGCAAAATCCCACCAGAACGGTGCTCATACATGGTATACATGTGTTTGGTAGACGCGATGGGAATGTGGGAGGGCATGATTAGAATCTTGAGGTCTTAGTCTGCTCAGACTGCTTTAGCGAAGTACAGCAGACTGGGAGGCTTCCACCACAGCAACCGATTTCCCGCTCTCCTGGAGGCTGGGAAGTCCAAGATTGAGGTGCTGGCCGGTTCAGTGTCGGGTGAGGGGTCTTTTCCTGGCGTGCAGACAGCTGCTGCTGCCACGGTCTGAATGTTTGTGGCCCCCACCCCAAATTCCTGTGTTGAAATCCTAATCCCCCAACATGATGGTACTTTGAGGTAGGGGCCTGTCTTTCTGGGCTCGGTGGCTGGGAGGGACTGTCCCTGGTTGGTGTTTCGAGTCACGCAGGGGGTCAGTAGATGGAAGGGATGGCTACTCATCTCCACATCAGTGTCTTGCACTTTGAGATGGGGCCTTTCGCAGATCCACATGAATAGGATTTTATTTATTTGGGTCCTTTCTCTTTTTCAGCCAACTCTTGATTTCGGCTCAGGTCATGACCTCAGGGTCATGGGATCAAGCCCCGCATGGGGCTCCATGCTCAGCAGGGAGCCTGCTTGAGACTCTCTCTCTCCCTCTCACTCTGCCCCTGCCCCCACTCATGGATATCTGTCTCTCTTTCTCTCTCTCAAATAAATAAATAAATCTTTTTAAAAAAAGAATAAAAGAGGCTCCAGAGAGTTCTCTCATTCTTTTAGCCGTGTGAGGACATGGTGAAAAGACAGCTGTCTGTGAACCAGGAAGCAAGCCCCCCACCACACACTGAATCTGCCAGTGCCTTGGTCATGGACTTCCCAGCCTCCAGAATGGTGAGAAATACATTTCTGTTGTTTTCAAGTCACCCAATCTATGGTGTTTTGTTATAGCTGCCCTAATAGATGGCTACCTTCCCACTGTGTCCTCACATCATGGAGGGGAAGACCAAACTCTCTGGTGTCGTCCTATAAGTGCACTAATCCCATCATGGCGGCTCCACCCTCATGGCCTCATCGAAACCTAATTACCTCCCAAGGGCCCCATTTCCAAATCCCCTCACGGCGGGGGTTAGGGCTTCAACATAGGAATTTGAGGACAAGACACAAACATTTAGTCCCTAACACTTGCCTACCACACAGTCCCACCTGGAACAGCGCTGAAGGACACTGGTGAAGGGTAAGCCTCCCAGAGGGTAGATTTGAGTAGAGGTACAAGCATATCATCCTGCACAGGTTGTGTTGGAGTCTTTAGCTGAAAGCTCAGGGACTTTGAGGGTATGTGATTGAAAATCTGTGACAAGGAGGCCTGGGAAGGAGGTATGTGGATACACCCATCCGGACAGACATGTGGTATGAAGATAAGTGTGTCGCGTGGGTGATCAGCAAAGAATGACCTTGCTGGTGCAGAAGTGTAATAATCTAATGAATAAAGTACCTAGATACAATCAGCCTCTTCCTACAGCGTTTGTATCATCCCCAGCGGGCTCAAGTGCAAAGTCGCTAAGGTGGCAGGGACGAAGATTATTCCAGAAGCTGTGACTTCTCAGAAGCAGTGTCTGATGTATATCAGCATCCAACATAATTTGATTTTTCTTCTGCAGTCAGAGTTCATGCGTCTTGAAGTCCAGGAGTGGAACTGGGAGAGCCTCCTGTCACAGTTTATCCCTAAAGCCTTCCCACATTTATGACTTTAGGCTTTGCCAAACCAGAGGTCTTCATCCCAGAGGGAGACACGCTTTCACCAAGGAACGCACCAGTGATGCCAGTGAGAGGGAGCGGGGACTGCCAGCTAGCCCTTTTGGTCCCCTCAGCCCTCTCAATCCAGAGGCAATCAATCCTGGCTGGCGATCAAAGGGCATCTGGGTTCCCGCTACACACGGAGCTAAGGAGGGGGACGCCCAATGTGCCTGGAGAGCTTCTTACTACCCTCGCGTTTTGTGCTTCGAGTCTGTGGAAAATGGCAACAAGCCATGGAAGGCAGGATGTCAAATGGCCCAGACTCTTCAGCAACGAAGCCTTGAGTCACTCTACCAGACAAAGCACCATGACCAGCCGAGGCGCTGTCTCAGGACAAAAAGGAATAAGAGGTGAGCAGTGAAAGGAAGTGGTTATAAAGTCCAGCTACGACCATGTGACCTGCTACAGGACGGTAATATCATTCAGTTTGGTAAGTTAATAACATCCCCCTCCTCAGGTAAGACGACAAACAGACAAACAACAAACTACTTTCATAGAAAATTCTTAGGGCTATAGCCCAGCTTTTACAGACAGCAAACCATACAATTAAAAGGCTCCGCTGCTTTTTTCTTTGCCTTTTCTTGACAACAATTTTCTCGACTACAACATTTTAAGAAGGCTTCAGTGATATCTCATTCCATCGTACAGCATAGAATATTCATCCTTGCTTCTCACTGGTCTTTGCGAGAACACAATTATTTGCTTTTCTGGTGATTAACTTTCTTGAGACAGCGGCAGGATTCTATTTTTTCTAGTACCTTCTCAAGTTGCTGAATTAAGACTCCTCTTTTAAACCTGAAGGTAAAGACAAATATAAGTAACCAGAAGCTCTCTAAAGCATCTATGATGTGTAAGAGACAGTAGCGGGTACCCAATAGAGCTTACAGTCTCCATGGGAATAGAAAAATGCATCCTCTTGGAAAAATGCCCAGAGTGTCAATTGAGGGCCCGTGCCCACCCCAGGCTATGGCGAGCATGGACATTTCATGGGCTTGGAAGAATGGGTTAGGCTAGGATAATATCCACCAAAATGCCTAGGGAAAAGAACATGTTTGTGACCCTGTTCAGCATTGGACACAACTGAAGAAAGAAAGAGAGAAAGAGGGGAAAGAAAGAAAGAAAGGAAAGAAAGAAAGAAAGAAAGAAAGAAAAAGTTCTTTTTTTACACCCACCTTGCGGCTTCCTTGATGGTAAATTCAACAAATTGTTTCTTGACTGCAAGTGGTCCTCGCACTTCTTCGAGCAAAGTGAAAATCCTCTCGTACTCTGAAAATAGTTTTTAAAATTCAGTATTTTAAAAAACAAGAAGATGGTCTAGAACTCTGTCTTAGTGCATCCACTCGCTCAGTAATCATTGCTCATGGGCTAGAGGCTTACGTAGGGTTTGCGTTTTGAACGCTCACTGAGGAAACTATTACAAACACTAACCAAGCAAAGCGTACACTTTTAAGAGGTGTATTGGGAATTGTGAGACCAATTCAAGAGAAATCATCTAAATTATGTAAAAACCCAATTCGGCCAAAGGATGAGCTCAAGAGGGGGGTTGAAGCTATTCTAAATCATGGAATGAGGGAGACTTCCCGTGGTTTTATTCAGAGCCATTCTTTGACTACTTACTGCGTCCAAACTTCCGAACTTCCTTCATTAACTGATATTTTATATCATCATTGATTTTCTTCGCCATAGCAGGGCTTACTTGTGGTATATTTGGCACAGCTCCTGGTGAGGACATTGCTGGAACTTTCGGGTCAGCGGCACTGCAGGTTTTGGTTCCTCCAAGTGAATTACTACCAGGCTTGGGAATCAGGCCCCCTTGAGCGAAGTCATCAGTGGGAGACCCCAGTTGGTTGGGGGGAGCCCCAGCTCCTGCCCTATGCATAACTTCCGGTGCCACGGCTTTTGGCAAGAAGCCATCAGGTGGGGTCGGATGATTTTCCATCTTCCTGTCACGGACATCGTGAGTGACAGTGGCACCTGGAAACGAAATGAAGCAATTAAGCTGCGAGGTAGGTGCACTTTGTCACCCTCCCAGGGACGTCTCTGTGCTCTGCAGGTTTTGAGAACATTACTTATTTCATAAAAGTGGGAGTGTGTACCAAGCAGAAATGTCAGATCCCACAAATAGGGCTCTGTAAAGATCACACAATAAATCACTTTTTCTCTCCTGGAACTATGAATACACACTGAAATGGAGTTGGACAGTACAGCTAATAAATAAGCATCCACAGAGCCCTGGCACTCGTGATTTACTGTCTCCTTGATGCCCTTTACAAGGTCAAGAGCTGAACATCTCACTTGATGCCAAAATGTCTGACTTTGGCACTCCATCACCAAAAATGCCAGTTTATGATCTTCGTCATTTGTCTTTTCTGTCTCAGAAAGGTGAATTTCCTTTGACTCCAAGTCGAACACCTCTACTTCATATGCTCAGCCTCCTCTGTGCTGGGCACCTTGCCAGATGCTGGGAGATCGGCAAGGAACCAGACAGACAGACACAATCCCTACCCTTATGGAACTTACATCCCCATGGGGGAGTCGGACGGTACGTGCACAATGGGCAAAGGGAATAACACGATTTGAATTTGTGTGAGGAAGGAAGGAAGCAGGGATTTGAGCGAGAGCAGGAGGGAAGCCTCCACGACCGTGTGGTCGGGCAGGGCCCTCTGAGGAGGTGACCCCTGGGCAGAGCCGGGAGCAGGAGGCAGAGGCGGCCTGTGCACACGCAGAGGAGTTCCAGCTGCCGGAGGGCCGCGCAGGGCCCCTAGGAGGGGACGAGCCAGGGCCGTGGAGCAGAGGACAGAGGCAGAGAGAGCTAGAAGGACACAGAGAGGAACCGTGATGGCAGGAGACGATGGCGGGGCCAAGTTGTGCAGGGCATGGAGACCAGTGTCAGGAGCTCAGACTCTGTTCTGACTGCTGGGGGGGTTGATGACGGGTTTTGGGATGGACGTGACACGATCTGGTTTCTGTGCAGGCAGGGTCAGTCTGGCCGCAGGGCAGTGAATGGGTTAGACAGGGCCAAGCACGGGAAGCAGGGGAGGCCCCTGGGTGGCTCAGTTGGTGAAGCGTCTGCCTTCCGCTCAGGTCAGGATCCCAGGGTCCTGGGATCGAGCCCCACGTCGGAGCCTGCTTTTCCCTCTGCCTGCCACTCCCCTGCTTGTGCTCTCTCTCTCTCTCAAATAAATAAATAAAATCTTAAAAAAAAAAAAAAGAATGGGAAGCAGGGAAATCAGGTGAGAAGCTGCTGTAGCAGCTTGGGGACAGATGGTGGCAGCATAGACTAGAGGGATGGAGACAAGGGGGCGATATGGGAATTCTGTTGGGTGTCAGGTTGCCTGGACTTGCTAAGGGATGGAAGCGAGAGAAGAATGGAAGAATTAACAAGAGGACTCATGAGTGAGTCTAAGAGTTTTGGCCTGAACCACTGGGGAAATGATGGTACAGGTGTGTGCAGGTTGTTGGGACACTGCTCACAAGAGTCACAGGTGTGGTTAACCTCTCGTGATGCTGGTCCAGTGACCTCAGGTTGGTAGCTTGAACTAGGCCATGGCTGGGACAATTCACACTGTGGGTATCTACAAATCGAAATATTGAGGCTTCTAGACCCTTCCACAGCTCCCCTACCCGCGGGCAGCAGGTTGTTCCACCTTTATGAATGTTCCACCAATGAATGGTATTATTAGCTGAGATCGAGAAGGCTGAAAGTAGAGCATTTTTGAAGAGGGGGAGGGTCAGAAGTTCACGTAGAACGAGTTGCATTCAAATACGTAGTAGACACTGATTGGAGACTGAAGTTCAGGAGCAAATTGTAGTCTAAAGGTACAAAGCCAAAAGTTCTTGCAGTGTGAATCCTATTTAAACCCGAAGACCGTGTGGAATCAGGTGGTAGTGGGTTGAAGAAAGCAGGGCCCGATATCCAGCTTTGGGCCCCTGAAATATCAGAGGTGGGAAAGAAGAGGGGAAAATGAGAAAAGGGAGAAGGAAAAGGAGTCACTAGGAAGGGGATATGGAATCCAGGAGAAGGTGGGCTCTGGAAAACCCAAGAAGTTTTCCATGGAGCGGGGAGTGGACAAGCATATCACGTGTTGCTAAGAAATTCACGCCAAAGTGTAGCAGCCGCCGGGGACCCGGACACTAGCGGCTTCACTGGAATAGTGTGAGAAGCAGCCAGAATGCCCTGGGTTAGAGCATGAGCACGATGTGAAGACGGGCAGAACATGAGCAGACTCAGCCCGCTGTCAAACCCATCAGCTTTTTCTGCCTCGGGAACTGCATAGTCTAAGCCTCACCCCACTCCACATGGCAGGACCTAGCAGAGAGACTCGCCCCCGCCACTGGCAAGCATGCTCGTATCTGTCCACCCCTCAAGGACATAACTACAAACTTCCCCTGACATGGCTGAGCGCTAAAGATGGGGTTCCCGCACTCCCCCGTTTGCTTAACCAGGGTGACGTACTCCGTCTTCTCTTAGTTGGTGAGTGGTTGCTGGGCTTTCTGGGACGCTTCATCTGCTTTTGATGCCCTGCTGCAAACTGATCTCCTTCATTGTTCTCTGTTTGCTGAAAAACGTCAGTGAACATATTCCATCAAAGACAAAATCCAATCATTGGACACCTGCACTCTCCATATACCCATACAGCCATGCGTTTATATTATCAGTGTACGTGTTAATCATCAGCCAAAGATTTATACTCACCCAACCCACACCGTGTTTTCAGAAAATGCAATGCAATTTTAATTTAACCTACGTGAAATAAGGAGAAGGTAAAACACAAGGTTTGGGTCCAAAACCAAACATGGACATCCATGGCTGCTAAGAACGTTGGAGAATGGGTGGCTCTCATCAATCAAAATTAGACACACATGATTCTCTCTTTGGAGAAGTACACACCATATTGCTTCACATTTTGTTAGGGGAGGAAAAAAAATACCTTTTTTTGTCCTTCGTGCCTTAAACCTATTAACAAACACTGATTAACACTCCATTAAATGATACACGTAGATGGTAAGAGGTAGAATGGATTGAAAATGTGAATCTCCCCATGCCAAGCTTTATGGAGAATCAAATTTGTCATCCTTGGAGCTGGGTGGGTGTAGGGAATGCTTTTCAGTATCGGTGGTGGATCAAACATGAAATCAAGGATGTAATCAATTAGCTAAAAGCTATTTTCATCAAAGGTTGACCCAAGAATATGTCCCTCCACTACCTGAATACGGTTGAGATAAAAATCTTTTCCCAAACCATTTGCATTTCCCATAAAAGAGGAATCCAGAATGGGTGAAAATGCTTTCATTGAGCGTTTCCTCTCCACCAGGTACTGTTCTCAATGTTTACATTAACTCAGTCCCGAGTCAGGTGTGATTACTATCTCTGTTGTTAAAAACGAGGGCACTAAGGCACAGAAAATTAAGAAAAATTAAGAAGAACTCTAACTAAGTGAGGTAGGACAAGTCTAAGTCTCGTTTTCTTACAGAAGAGATGTTCTATGCCTTTCTTTCAGTGATCTCTTCCACTAGAGCAGATACAATCCTCTTCGTCTTCGTGCTTCACTGGTCAAGTCAGTATGTCTCTCTCATAGACACTACACACATCTCACCCTAAGAGGTCCCTAAGGACAATCCAATCATGGCAACATCATCTAGTACTTCAAGTTTCAAGAGGAACACTTAGCCATTTTCTGGGTAGAGCACTAATGACCTGAATAATAGAAACAGAGGAAGTAGACTCTGATCTCAACATCAGAGGGGTTACTGGGAGATGAGGTGGGCAAGAATATAGACTCTGCAGCCAGAAAGATGTGGTTTCAAATCTTGACTCTATCTCTTAGCAGCTGTGTCATTCAGAAAAGGCATTTGACCACTGTCAGCCTTGAGTTCTTATTAAAGGGCAGATGGGAACACTTGTCTGCAGAACAGTTGTGAGCATCAAATGTGCTCATTTAAAACACCAGCTCCTACTCTAAATTTATTATTATTTTTGTCCCACCAACACACTGTCAGGTCAGGAGGCCCCCACTTTCTGTTCACAGAAGAATACTTTTATCGTATTTCACCTTTTAAATAAATTGGAGTAAAGCCTATGCCTTACACATTCATCCTTCGAAGAGGAACAGAATTATACCAAAAATACCACAATTTGAGCAGAAGTAGTCATAGTTATCTTACCTTCTTATCATTTTTAAGCAGGTAGCTGAGAGTATAAAGTCTTTTAGGTTGTCGTGAATCAGTCTCTTGAGAGGGAGAAGCCGTTGTCTTCAGATGTTTCTCATAGTTAATTATTTGTGCGAGCAGAACACTCCGATGGGAAAGTGGGAAGTCAGCGGGAAAGAAATTGATGCTATACAGCTCAAATGTACGATCCTCTAGGGAGGACATGGCCAAGCACTGCGTTAGCGACGTGCACCATGGCACTAAATAGAATTTAGAATCTCTTATCTAGGATCTCTATCACATTCTAGAGTCTGGAATCATCCCTCCTCATCTGAGTCATTACTCAGTCCACCATCACTACTGTCTATAGGCTAAAACCACGAGGTACCCAGAAAACTCCCTTATGCCTCAAACCAGGTTAGAGAATGGGCTGATAGCCGTTATACCAGCACCCCAGCTAAAAGACCATATATAATCCCCATTTGGAAAAGCCTGGTTTCCATGACATTGTTTTATAGTCCAGAGAGCCTTGAGGACCTTAACTTTGAATAATTTCATTAAACCTACAGACTGTCTTCCTAGGAGAGTTGCCTTACAAACAAAACTTGGTGTATAATTTCAGGGGTGCGTCCAGCCTAAGATCTGTTCAATTTAATGGACAGATGATCCCACTTAATGTCATCAAAATGGGGCAAAGAAGCATTAGAGACTGACACAAATTATCCTGCATACTATCAGTTAAATTATTTTCATATAAATAAGGAATTCTCTGCTGAACTCATAACTATAGTCAGTGTGAGATAGTGTTGGGGTATGCAGTCTCTGGAATCTTCTAGATCTAGATTCTGCCACTTTTCAACTGGCTAAACCTGGGGGAACTACTATTACCATAAAATGAGCATGAAACAGTATCTACCTCATGGAGCTGTTTTAAGGATTACGAGATAAAGCATGAAGAGGGCCCTGTATGGGAGATAGCCCAAGATGGCGGGGGAGAGGGGGGTAGGAGACCTTAGTTTCTGTCTGGTTCAAGCAATTCAGCTAGAGAGCTAGCAGATCATTCTGAACACCTGTGAACTCAACCAGAGATCTAAGAATAGCTGCAAGTCTAAAAATAGGAAAGCAACCACTTTCCGCAAGGTAGGAGGTGCGGAGAAGTGAATCCAAGGTGATGTATCGGAATAGACCGTGGGGGGAGGGAGCCTTTGTAAGCTAGCTATGGATAGGGATAGACCAGAGGAGCACAAGATCAGAACTTTTAGAAGTCTGCTCCATTGGACAGTGTCCCTGCCTAAAAGGCACCCAGGTGGTGAAGCGGGGCAGAATCCGAGGTGGGACAGTGTGGTCTTAGGATCCCCAGGGTCCCAGGAAGACTAGGGGTGCCCGAGTGCCACAGGGCTCCCCAGCATCAGAGTGGGGAACCAGGCTGCAGTCAGTGAGCCCAGGAGTGGGCTCCCAGCTCAGGGCTGCCATAAACCAAGAATCACAGCACAGTAGGGAGACCGCTGTCCAAGCAGGGGCCCAACAAGTGGCAGAACTGGTGACACCCCACCTCCCTCCTTCCTTCAGGGAACAAAAGCCACAGAGAGCAATCGGAAGCCGCTTACTTAGGCTGGCCCGGGCAAGGGCAGTGCAGATCCACCCCGGGCAAAGACACCCGAGAATCAGCGCAGGGGGCCCCTCCCCCACATCAGCAAGACCATCCTGCCAAGATCAAGTTCACCAATCATACAGAACTGCAAAACCCCAGCACTAAGGGAATATAGCATATTTCACAGCTTTTCCCCCCACAATTCCTTAGTCTTTCAATTTTAATTTGTCTTCTCTTTCCTTTTACAAACAATTTCTGATTTTATCAACTTTTTTTAAATCTTTTTGAATTTTCATTTTTTACAGTTACATTCTATCTTTTCATTGTATTTAATTTTATGTTTGTGTGTGTATGTGTATATATATACATATATATACACACACCTATATATATATACACCTATATATACCTATATATATATACACGTATATATACCTATATATAATTTTATATATATATACACATATATATACCTACATATACACACCTATGTATATACCTATATATATCTCCACACACATATATATACATATAGAATACACACACACACACACACACACACCTATATATATAGGCTTTCCTTTCTTTACAACTTTGGGATGCAGTTTCTTCTAACGGACCAAAATGCACCCAGAATCTAGTGTAAGGCTCTGTTCTCTTCACCTGTCTGATCATATTCTTTTTTTTTTTTCCTTTTCTTCTTCTTTTTTTTTTTTTTGGTTGAAGTCTTTTTTAGCTTTCATCTTTACAGTTAACATTCTATCCTTTCAATGTATTTAATTTTGTTTTTGTATATATGTTAAATTTTTCTTTCCTTAGAATTTTGAGATGTAGTTTCTTCTAACCTCAGTTTGTTATATACTTAACCAAATATATACTCAGAATATAGTGGATTTTTCTGTTCTGTTCACCTGTCTGTTTATATTCCTTCTCTTTTTTTGTCTTTTAATATTCATTTGTATAGTTACATTCTATCCCTTCATCGTATTTAATTTCATTTTTGTACATGTAAGTTTTCTTTCTTTACAATTTTGGGATCTAGTTTTCTAACAAACAGACCAAAATACACACAGGATCCAGTGTACTGCTTTGTTCCATTCACCTGTCTGATTATATTCTTTTTTAATTTTTGTTTTCAGTTTCCAGTCTTTTCTGATTTGCTTAGTGCATATTTCTCTGGGGTCGTTGTTGCCATTTTAGTATTTTGGTCCCTTGTTCATCAGTTTTTCCCTGGACAAAATGACAAGATGGACAAACTCACCTCAAAAAAGAGAACAAGAGGGGCGCCTGGGTGGCTCAGTCATTAAGCATCTGCCTTCGGCTCCCAGCGTTCTGGGATCGAGCCCTGCATCGGGCTCCCTGCTCCGCTGGGAGGCTGCTTCTTCCTCTCCCACTCCCCCTGCTTGTGCTCCCTCTCTTGCTGTCTGTCTCTCTCTGTGTCAAATAAATAAATAAAATCTTAAAAAAAGAAAAAAAAAGGAGAAGTGCCATGGACCTAGTCAGTATGGACATTAGTAAGATGTCAGAGCTAGAGTTCAGAGTAACGATTATAAAGATACTAGCTGCGCATGAAAAAAAAATAGACTCAAAACAGATGAAAGACCTCAATGTGAGACAGGAATCCGTTAAAATCCTAGAGGAGAACACAGGCAGCAACCTCTGTGACCTTGGCTGCAGAAACTTCTTGCTAGGCACATCTCCAAAGGCAAGGGAAACAAAGGCCAAAATGAACTTTTGGGACTTCATCAAGATAAAAAAGATAAAAAGCTTTTGCACAGCAAAGGAAACAGTCAACAAAACCAAAAGACAACCAACACAATGGGAGAAGATATTTACAAAAATCTTATCAAATAAAGGGCTAGTATCCAAAATCTGTAAAGCACTTACCAAACTCAACAGCTAAAGAACAAGTAATCTAATCAAGAAATGGGCAGAAGGTATGAACAGACATTTCTCCAAAGAAGACATACAAATGGCCAACAGACACATGAAAAAATGCTCCACATCACTCGACATCAGGGAAATACAAATCAAACCCACAATGAGATACCACCTCACACAGGTCAGAATGGCTGAAATTAACAAGTCAGGAAATGACAGATGTTGGAGAGGATGCAGAGAAAGGGGATCCCTCTTACACTGTTGGTGGGAATGCAAGCTGGTGCAGCCACTCTGGAAAGCAGTATGGAGGTTCCTCACAAAGTTGAAAATAGAGCTACCCTACTACCCAGCCATTGCACTACTGGGTATTTACCCCAAAGATACAAATGTAGTCATCCAAAGGGGCACCTATACCCCAATGTTTATAGCAAAAATGTCCACAATAGCCAAACAATGGAAAGAGCCCAGATGTCAATCAACTGATGAATCTTTAAAGATGTACAATGGAATACTACTCAGCCATCAAAAAAATGAAATCTTGCCATTTGCAATGACATGGATGGAACTAGAAGGTACTAAGCAAAATAAGTCAATCAGAGAAAGACAATTATATGATCTCACTCACACGTGGAATTCAAGAAACAAAGCAGAGGATCATAGGGGAAGAGAGGAAAAAATAAAACAAGATGAAATCACAGAGGGAGAAAAACCATAAGAGACTCTTAAGCATAGGAAACAATCTGAGGGTTGCTGGAGGGGAGGTGGGTGTGGGATGGGGTAACGGGGTGATGGGCATTAAGGAGGGCACATGATGTAATGAGCACTGGATGTTACAAAAGACTGATGAATCACTGACCTCTATCTACCTCTGAAACTAATAATACATTATATGTTGATTAATTGAATGTAAATTTTTTAAAAAAGGAAGCACTCGATGTGATGATTAATCCACACCTCCCCTATGCTTGAGAAAAATAAATGTGTACCTGGGTAGATGAAGGGTTTCAGTGAAAATGGGTATTCTAAACATTACAGTATTACAAAATAACTCACTCATGCAATAAACATGTGAGCTAGTTGATTCATAATCAACAAATGTCCTAAACAAAATCTTGTCTGTTTTTAGCAGATCAATCTCCCTATAGTTAACTGGTCTATTACACGCAATATCAACACATTTCCAGATTTCAAAACTTATACAAAGCTACAGTAATCAAGACTGTGGTACTGGCATAAGGATTGACATATAGGCCAGAGGGACAAACCCGAGAGTCCACAAATAAGCCCCTAATCTATAAAGTTAGGTATGGTATGCCGAGGAAGTTACCCCAAGTGGGACACCTGGGTGTCTCAGTGGGTTAAGGGCCTGCCTTTGGCTCAGCTCACGATCCTGGGGTCCTGGGATCGAGTCCTGCATTGGGCTCCCTGCTCAGGGGGGAGCCTGCTTCTCCCTCTGTCTGCTGCTCCCCCTGCTTGTGCTTGCTCTCTCTCGCTCTCTCTCTGAAAAATAAATAAATAAAATCTTCAAAAAATTAAAAATAAAGGAGAAAGTAAGCATAAAGAAATACAAAGAAAAAGCATAAAGTAACTTGCTAAATACAAGTCCAAATATTACCTGTAATAATAAATATAAATAAACTACACTTGCCAGGGAAGATTGCCAGTAGGATTTTTTAAAAATTCTAGTTGTACGTTCTTTAAAAGAGAAACATTTAAAATATGAGAACATGGAATGATTGAGATTAAAAAATTAATATTTTATGCCAGGCAAATATTTTTATACCAGGCAAATATTAACCAAAAGAAAGCTGAGATAATTATATTCATATCAGATAAAAGAGACTTTAAAAATGCATTATTACAGTGCAAAGGCCGCTATAAAATAATCAGATTTTAGTTCACCTGAAATGGTTAACGATTGCCCACTTGCATGAACCTAATAAAACAGCCTCAAAAATACATAAAGCAAGAATAAGCAGAACTACTGAAGGAAATTCACCTCCGTTGTGGGAGATTTTTAACAATTCTCTACATTACTGTTAGTTCAAACAGACAAAAGATGAGTAAATGGGTAAATGTTTACAATACAATTAACCAGTTTGATTTATGGCCAACAATCAGTATAAATTCTTCACAAGCATACTTAGAAAAATGGCCACAGTCTCATCAGTGTTCAAATACAGAGCTTCCTACAGCCCATACTCTCTAAGCAAAAAGAAATTAAATTAGAAGTCAAGAGCAAAAGGAAAGTGTATTTAAGAGGTTTTTAAACACTTTTTTAAACCAATACATAGAAATGAATAAGGAAAATATTACATAACAAAACTTTTTGGATGCGGTGAAAAGTGGACCTCAAAGGTGTAGCCTTTCTTATGCTCTTTTGTTAAAAAATTTTTAAAAAAAAGGAAAAAAAATAGGGCACCTGGGTGGCTCAGTTGGCTAAGCGTCTGCCTTTGGCTCAGGTGACGATCTCAGGGTTCTGGGTCCGAGCCCACATAGGGCTTTAGGCTCAGCAGGGAGTCTGCTTCTCCCTGTCCCTCTGCCCTTCCCCCTGCTTGTGCGCGCTCTCTCTCTCTCAAATAAATAAATAAAATCTTTTTTAAAAAATAAAAATAAAAAGGGAAAAAAGCCTGACAATCAGTTATCTGTGTCCAATGTTAGAAGTTGGAAGAAGAAAGGTAAAATAAACCCAAAGAAAATAGAAAGAAGGAGCTACTAAAGATAAAACAGAAATTAATGAAATAGAAAAAGAAATTGCAATAAAGAAAATCAGCAAAATCCAAAGTTTGTCCTTTAAAAACAACAAAAACACAGACAAGCCTTTAATAAGGTTGATCAAGAGAAAGACAATCTACCAATAAATAATACTAGGAATGAAAAGGGAAATATAACTATGGATCTAGCAAAGATTTTTTAAGAGGGGATGGTAAATACTGTGAACTTTATATTAACTTTGAGAACATAGGCGAAATAGACAAATTCGCAGAAAAACAGAACTGCATATCTGTGTGGAAATGAGAATCTTTTTTTTGTTTGTTTTTAGAAAGCAAAAGAGAATATGGGGGGGATCAGAGGGAGAGGAACAGAGAGAATCTTAAGCAGACTCCATGCCCTGCACAGAGCCCAACAAGGGGCTCAATCTCATGACCCTGAGATCACGACCCTGAGATCATGACCTGAACCAAAATCAAGAGTTGGACGCGTAACCAACTGAACCACCCAGGCTCTCTGAGAATCTTTTTATATGTCCACTAGATAATCATAGGGGAAAAATGAACCTTGATCTTTACAAGATTCCCTACCCAAAAATTTATTTCAGATGCATCAGAAATCTAGAAGAAAACTTGGGACATCATCTTCATGACTTTGGGGTAAGCAAAGATTTTTAACCAGGGTACAAAAATAAATCTAAGATTGATTAATTGGACTTTGTTAAGAACTTCTTTTCATCAAAAGACACCATTAAGAGAGTGAAAAAGTAAACCAAAGACTCATAGAAGATATATTATATATTCGTAATATATACATCCGACAAAGGATTTGAGTTCAGAACTCCTACAAATTGGCAAGAAAAAGGAAACCCCCAAAAAGATGGACAAAATGCCTGAAAAGTTACTTCCTAAGAACAACCCCAAATGGCCACTGAACATCTAAATAAGTATAACTCCTTAATTAGCAGAGAACATAAATTAAAGCCCTAGTGAGATGCCATTAAACACCCACCAGAATGGCTAAACTTGCAGACAGACTATGACCATGTGAGAATTTGTGAGAATTTGATGTAAGTGGAACTCTCCTGCATTTCTGGAACCAGATTGATACACTGGTTCCCCTGTGCCTCAGTTGGCACTTTATCACCATCAACCGTTGTGACAGTTTGACAAATTGTGACGTCACCACACACCACGGATTACTTTTATCCCATTTACCACTGGCCAGAAGCAAAGCACTGCCCTCAAGCCCAAAGACCCAACCAAACCAACTCCAAAATCTCATCCTAAGGGGTGTACCTCGGGGACCATCCTACCCACCCCACCGGCTCTGTTTTGGAGTGCGTCCAATCAGTAGAGAGAAACCACAGGGTAATTTGAACAGTAAATGTTTAATATAACGACTCATTAACTATAACAGGGGGGAATAGAGTAACAAGAGATTAGTAAGAAGGAAGGAGAACTCTAAAGAGAGGAAGAGGGGCTATGAGGAGCAGCTACTGTCCCCAGAACTGAAAGAGAGCACCTGCAATGGGCTGACTGTTTGTGCCCAGCTCCCTAAATTCATACATGCAATCCTAATCCCAGTGTGGTGGTATTTGCAGGCGGGATCGTTGACAGGTAATTGCATCGTAAGGGCTCCGCTTCCATGGTAATTACATTATGGGGGCTCCACCCTGATGGGAGTGGGATTAGTGCCCTTAACAGAGGCTCTCTTTCTGCCATGTGAGGATATAAGAAGTCAGCGGTCTGTGACCCCGAAGAGGCCCCTCACCAGAACCTGTCCCTGCTGGCACCCTGGTCTTGAACTTCAGTCTCAGACCTGGAAGAAATAAACTACCTTTGTTTCTTAAGCCACCCAGTCTATGGTCATTGTTACAGCCCCCAGTAACCTCTTCTCCAACGTGGCTGAAATAAGCCTCCCCGAAAATGCCTCCCCCTGTGCTGATATCAGAACCCAACCACGTGTCTCCACAGACTGAGGCAGATTCCCCAGGAAGACACCGCAGCCAAGGGAGAGGCACCTGCAGGGCACAGAGAGACCCCCCCAGGGAGAAGAACCCGCACTCCCACGGTGAAAATCCTGACCTTGTCCAGGAGCCTGGAAGCAACTCACACGATGGCAGTGAAGTTGTGGCGCCTCTCAGGTGGAACTTTCTAGAAATGTGCCCCCTGGCAGTTGCTGGAAATACGCCCCCTGGATGGTCTGGGAGGAGTGTGCACAGCGAGGCGTCTGGCCAGAAGGCTCATCTATTATTACTGCCCCAGGGAGGTAGGTGTAAGGGCAGCTGCAGGCCATGGGGTGATGCTGACCACACTGTCCTGCAGCAGCCCGCCGCCCCCCCCCCCCCCCGAGAAGCTGTGTGCGGTGCGGAGCCTGGTGCTGGAGAACCCTCATACCCCTCAGGAGCCTGCTGTGCCGGCTGCCCAGAACCAGGAAGCAAAATTTTTCCCTTGACTCTGGCGCCCTCTAGAGACAAACTTCGGTAACACCAGCTACGAGAAAGATACAAAGGCCCCAGAACATTCCCACAGAGCAGGACAAGAGTCAATTTGGAGCTTACAGGCAATATAATCAGGCACTTTATCAACACACTAAAAGAGGACTGTCACATGATCATCCCAAAGAATCAAAAAAGGGAAAAAGCAACAACTATTAGTGAAGAAAAAGTTAAAAGCATTTGTTAAGTATATGAATCTACAGAAATAAAAAATAAATAAATCTACAGAAATCTTCAGCACACATTATTCCTAGGTGAAGAAATAGAAGTACTGCTTGTGGGATCAGAAACAAGGTTGCCCACTGTCGTCCCTTCTATTCAACAGGCCCTACGGGGGTCCTGCCTGGCACCTTAAGATGGTGAACAGGGCTGTGCCCACAGAGCGAGCTCTCCGACTGTTCAGTGACGGACAAGCCCCAGGAGAGGTGCTTTTCAGGGAGTCACCAGGCACGTCCAATAGTGACAATTGTCTGGGAATAGAGATTTGTGGGGAACACAAATCAGTTTAGTTCCCTCCAGAGCCGGCAGGTCGCTGGTGTTCAGAGCTTGTGTGGACATGAGGTCATTGGTTTCAAGGCCACCAGGGAGCTGAGGAGAGGGCGGTGGGAACAGTGCTGGTCACAACAGCCCAGAGCTCACTGTCCCTGTGGGGATGGAGCCATCTTTCTTGAGTGAACGTTCTTCCGGTTGTTGCCGGGCTTGGGTGAATTTGGACAGTTTGGAAACCATTTATTTAGACAGGATTTGCCCGTGTTCTCATTGCCTGTGTGCTGGAGTGGATTTTCGCAGGCCCGTCCTCCACCAGCGCAGAAGTGCCTCGTCGTACAGGCTACGTACTATACTAAGTATAAAATCCAGTGCAGTGGACTGTGCATTATCTATACTGTTTCTCTTTTTGTTCTGGAAGGAAGCTAGTGTCGGCAGCGCCTGCCCATCGGGAAGAAGGATCTCTAATCCAGGCTTCATGGATTGCTTCTCTAGTCAAACCGGTTTTAGCGAAATCCTCATGAGCCACTCTCAATCCCCATTCCCAGAGGGTAGTCATTCATTTTTTATTTTGTGTGACAAATTACCCCCAGTTCCGTGGCTTCAAAAATTATACCCAACTTCGAGGCCGGGGGAAGTATTTGTTCTTTCTTCTCTCACGGTCCTCTAGCTCAGGAGTCTGGATGGTTTTGACTTGGTTCTCTGCTCCAGGGCTTGAAAGGCCAGAGTCGAGATTTTAGCCAAGCAGGGTTCTCATCTGGACGATCTGGGGTGGGACACGCTTCCAAGTGCATCCGGATCGTTGGCCGAATTCAAGTCCTTTGTGCTGTGAGACAGAGCCTGCCTTTCTGACAGGCTGTTACCTAGGGCTCAGTGTCACCGCTAGAGGCCACTCTTTCCTGTGGCTCTGTCCATCTCCAAGTCAGCAATGACACATCAAATTCTTCTCGTGCTTTCTTAACACACCAGGCACTGGTGCTACCTGCTGGAGGAGACTCTGCTTCCAAGGCTCAGGAGGGGGCTTGGGCACTCCCATTCACCCCACTGTAAAGGCCAAGAGACTAGGCATCTCAGTTCCCTCTGAGAAGTCACTCTTGTCCTGGGCTGTCAGGATGGGAGAACGCCATGGGGCGCCTGGGTGGCTCAGTACGTTAAGCATCTGCCTTCAGCTCAGGAAGTGATCCCTGGGATCGAGTCCCACATCAGGCTCCTCTGCTGGGAACCCGCTTCTTCCTCTCCCACTCCCCCTGCTTGTGTTCCCTCTCTCCCTGGTGGTCTCTCTGTCAAATAAATAAATAAAATCTTTAAAAAAAAAAAAAAAGGATGGGAGAATGCCAGAGGGCAAAGGTCCTTGGGAACATCTTAGAGTCCTTCCAAGCAAGAGAAAGAAGTTAAGGCGGCAGGAGTCAGAGCCATGGGTTGGGGCCACGTGCTCATGCAAAGCCCCGTGGCCTCACAGGAGTGCCGATTCGGAGCCGGGGTCCTGTAATCAGGGACCAATCTGATTAGTTCTCGTCCCCGATGGACAGTCACCCTAGCAAAGGGTTGCAGGCCCCTTTGGGTATGCATGGGAGAAAGATAATAAGAGAAACTGGTTTACAGGGGTCCTTCCTTAAGAAGCCACCCCTTCATACACGAGTTTTTGGATCTTTAACCAAGTCAAGTGTGGGGTTTGATTGATTCAGGGACCCTTGGTCAGGAGGGGAGTAAGCAGGTGCTGTGTGCAATGCAAGAGATATTCCCACGTCAATCCTCTGACGTCCACTTCCTATAGTCAATGGAACTACACCAAGCTAACTCATTCAGGACTGCTATGCCGGTGAGCCAGGAGTAAAGGTTTGGGTCACCCCAACGCAAAGAGGACCACCACCAGGCAAGGTGTTTGCTGAGGGCTAAGGGAATGTGGAATGGGTAATGAGAGAAATGACCACGCAGCCATTTGCAGAATCAAGGACTGTAATAATTATGAGTGTTACCTCCTTATTTTGATATGAATAGGTTTACATACATAGCAACCAAATTTTTTTTAACTTTTTTTAAAGATTTTATTTATTTGAGAGAGAGAGAGCACGAGCTGGGTGGGAGAGGCAGAGGGAGAAGCAGACTCCCCGCTGAGCAGGGATCCTGACGCAGGGCTCGATCCCAGGACCCTGAGATCATGTCCTGAACTGAAGGCAGATGCTTAACACCACCCAGGCGCCCCACCAGATATTTTTGGGGTTCATCCGCTCTCATCCCCTGAGCTACTAACATAGAATGTATTAATGTGGGCTAACTTTATTTATCAGTACTTAAGATGCAGGATATTAAAGGCAGAGGAGGGGCGCCTGGGAGGCTCAGTCGGTGAAGCGTCTGACTCTTGGTTTCAGCTCGGGGTATGATCTCAGGGTCGTGAGATCGAGCCCCGCAGTGGGCTCTGTGCTGGGCGTGGAGCCTGCTTAAGATTCTCTCTCTCTCCCTCTGCCCCTCTCCCTCCCACACACAATCACACACAGTCTCTCTCTCTCAAACAAATAAAAAAAAAAGATCAAGGCAGGGGTCATTTAGGCAGCCAAGGAATGGCAAAGACCTAAAGGCAGAAATTGAGCTTTGTACTCTCTTTAGGAAAAGGGTTAACATATTCTCAGTCATAAGCATGGAGTTTTGTATCGTGTTAGCCAGGAATCTGGTTTTGTTATTGCCTTTCACACAAAGATGAAGTGTGGTTTAAAGAGACGTTCACAGGGGCCAAACTGACAAGCGGGCACCCACTGTCATGTGTTCACTTGGTTAGACGGCACACATTACAGGCACTTCCCCTGGCCATTTCCAGCCAAAGCGTGCCACAGGGAGGTTTCCAGAGATCGAAGGGCATGGCGGAAGAGAAGCCAAAACCCTTTCGTAGCTCGCACACATTACTTACTGCTGGTCTGCTGATTCACCTGTTGCCCAGAGTCGGCAGCTGGGCCCAGAATGTCTCGACCTTCTCCTGGATTCTCCCTTGGTTTCTCTATCTCGTTGATGTTCGCGTTTAGCCCCATGAAGCAGGGCCCCGGATTCTGCAGATACCCTTGTCACCAAGGTCAGAGGCGCTTGCTTGTTCTTATGGGTTTCCCAGTCAAGTCTGTGGGTTTTAGCCCAAGAGTTTACCCCCCTATCCCAGTTGAGGTGACAGCACCCTTCCAGAGACAGCTTAACCACATTCCACGATTAAATAAATAAGACCAATTTTCTGTACCAGCGTCACCAGCAGCAGCAGTGACAGCATATACGCCCCCACTTTTTCTGCATCTCTAGTCGACTGATGCAGACAGGAGGATGACTAGATTTTATTAAGCCTCATTATACCACTGGCTTCTAAAGTTTGGTAGTCTTCCCTGGGCTGATATATTGTAGATAGAAACACCTTTGAATTTCACTTTTTACAATTTGTTGTTCAACGTTTCCCACTCCAGCATAAACAAACACCATTATTGATTGGAAGTGTCTTACGTCAAGTGGCTGTAACGGAATACCATAGACACAGTGGCTTAAAAACAACAGAAATCTATTTCTTGCAGTTCTGGAAGGTGGAAGCCCGAGATCTAGGTGCCAGCACGATGGGGTTCTAGCGAGGGCCCTACTCCAAGTTGCAGACTGCGCACTTCTCGTTGTGTCCTCATAGGGCAGAAAGAGCACAGGAGAGCTCTCTGGGGTCTCTTTCATAAGGGAACTAATCCCATTCAGGAGGGTCCCATCCCCGTGACTAAGTCACCCCTCCAAAGGCCCGACCTCCTAATACAATCCCACACAGGCACAGCCTCCGCCACCATGAGCATCCCCCTCCAGAGCGGGACACGTGTTACAATTGATGGACCTACATTAGTGCATCATGGTCAACAAAGTCCAGGGTTTATATGGGGTTCAGTCTTGGTGTGGCACATTCTATGGGTTTGGGGAAATGTCTAATGACATGGATCCATCATTATACTATGAGACAGCATTTTCACTGCCTTAAAAATCCTCCGTACTGGGGCACCTGGGTGGCTCAGTCAGTTAAGCATCCAAGCCTTGGCTTTGGCTCAAGTCGTGATCTCGGGGTCACGAGATCAAGCCTCACATCAGGCTCCCCACTCAGTGTGGAGTCTGCTTGGGACCCTTTCTCTCCCTCTCCTTCTGCCCCTCCCCCCATGCTCTCTCTATATATACAAAATAAATAAATAAATCTTTTTAATCTGTGCTTGGTCCATTCGTTTCTCCTCAATCTCTCCAACCTCTGCCAACCGCTATCTTATTGTCTCCAGCGTTTTGCCTTTTCTAAAATGGCAGACAGTTGGAATCATGCAGTAAATGGCCTTTTCATATTGGCTGCTTTCACTTATTAATATGCATTTAAGGTGTCTCGATGTCTTTTCATGGTGTGGTGGTTCATTTCTTTTTAGCACTGAGTGAGACTCCATTGTCTGGATGTACCAGTTTACTTATCCATTCACCTACTGGAAGACAATGGTTGCTTCCAAGTTTTGGCAATTAAGAGTAAAACTGCCAATAAACACTTTAAGTGCAGGTTTTTGTGTGGCCGTAAGCTTTAAACTACTTTGGGTAAAATACCAAGGAGAGTGATTGCAAGATGGTGTGGCAAGCGTGTGTTTAGTTTTGTAAGAAACAGCCAAACTGTCTTCCAAAGTGACTGTATCATTTTGCGTTCCCAGCAGCAATGAATGAGAGTTCCTGTTGCTCCACATCCTCATCAGCATTTGGTGTTGTCAGTCTTATGGATTTTGCTGTTTTCATTTGCAATTCTCTAATGGCAAAGGATGTGGATCATCTTTCATAAAAATAATAAAAAGAAAAGTCCTTTATCACATATGTCTTTTGCAAATCTTTTCTCCCAGTTTGTGGCTTGACTTCCCATTCTCATGACATTGCCTTTCATGGGGAAGAAGCTTTTAATTTTGATGAGGTCCAGCTTGTCAATTTTTCTTTCATTAATTGTGCCTTTGGTACTGTACCTAGAAAGTCATCATCACACCCAAAGTCTTCTAGGTTTTCTCCTATGTGATCTTCTAGTTTAATGGTTTTCTATTTTACATTTTGGTCTACGATTCATTTTGTGTTAACTTTTGTGAAGGATCTGTGTCTAGACTTGGGGTTTTTTTTGTTTTGTTTTGTTTTTTGTACGTGGATGTCTAGTTGTTCCAGCACCATTTGTTTGAAGAGACTGCCTTGGGGGTGCCTGGGTGGCGCAGTCGTTAAGCGTCTGCCTTTGGCTCAGGGTGTGATCCCGGCGTTCTGGGATCGAGCCCCACATTGGGCTCCTCTGCTGGGAGCCTGCTTCTTCCTCTCCCACTCCCCTTGTTTGTGTTCCCTCTCTCGCTGGCTGTCTCTCTCTGTCAAATAAATAAATAAAATCTTTAAAAAAAAAAGAGAGAGAGAGAGAGAGACTGCCTTGGCTCCACTGTATTGCCTTTACTCCTTTGCAAAGATCAGTTGACTATTTTTTATGGTCCTATTTCCAAGTTCTCTATTATGTTCCATTGATCTATTTGTCTATTCTTTTGCCAATACCACACTGCCTTAATTATTGCAGCTTATAGTAAGTCTTGAAGTCGGATAAGGTCAGTCCTCCAACTTCCTTCTTTTCCTTCCTCCTCTTCTGGATCTTTTGCTTCTCCTTATAAATCTAGGAAACAGTTTATCAATGTCCAGAAGATAACTTGTTGGGATTTTTGACTGGGATTGCATTGAATCTACAGATCAAGTTGGGAAGAACTGACATCTTGACAAAGACTGGAGTTTTTAACTCTCAGACTTGTCCACACTAAAGCATCCAACAATTTGCTGACCACAGTTCAGGTTTTTCTACCCTGGCCCTCATTCTCATGGTGGTTTCCTATCATTAATCTCTGCTCCAATAAACCATGACCCCCTGTTATTTGCTTGTCCATCTCTCCAATCTTGGGGGCAGTGGTCTGCCCTGTGTCTTCCCTTCACTTACAGATCCAAGAAGAGTTGTTGGTTTTTCAGTCTGTTCAGCCTCTCACTTGTTGGGATCGAGTGATAACTTCCAAGCTCTTTACATGCAGGACCAGAAACCAGAAGTCAATGATTTTTTTTAAATGTTATTACATCTCTCAAAAAATCAAAAGTTAGAATTACCATATGATCCAGTAATTCTACTATTGGGTGTTTACCCAAAGAAAACAAAAACACTAATTTAAAAAGATACATGCACTGCTATGTTTACTGCAGCATTTTTTAATAGCCAGGATATGGAAGAAACCCAAGCATCCATCAATAAATGGATAAAGATGAAGATGAGGTGTGTGGGGGGGATGTGTGTGTGGTGTGTGTGTGTGTGTGTGTGTGTAATGGAATATTACTCAGCCACAAAAAGAATGAAATTTTGCCATTTGCAACGACGTGGACAGAGCTAGAAGGTATAACATAAGTGAAAGAAGCCAGAGAAGGACAAATACCATATGATCTCACTCATATGTGGGATTTAAGAAACAAATGAACAAAACAAAAAAGAGACAAAACAACAGACTCTTAAATTTAGAGAACAACCGGTGGTTGCCAGAAGGAAGGTGGGAGGGAGGATGGCTGAAATAGGTGAAGGGGATTAAGAGCACACTTACCGTGATGTCATGTATAGAAGTGTTGAATCACTGTATCGTACGTCTGAAACTAATATAACACTGTATGTTGATTATGCTGGAATTAAAAAAAAACATGATTGCATCTCATAGTTCTGTATGTCAGGAATTTGAGCAGGGCCAAGATGGCACTCGTTCTGCTCCATATGGCATCAAGTGCTATTAGATGGCAGCTGGACTGCTCTGGAGCATTTTGTTGTTGTTGTAAACTACACATGAAATCTACCACTTTAAAAGGTACAAGTCAGGGGCGCCTGGGTGGCTCAGTCATTAAGCGTCTGCCTTCTGCTCAGGGCCTGATTCCAGGGTCCTGGGATCGAGCCCTGCATCGGGCTCCCTGCTCCACTCCCCCTGCTCGTGTTCCCTCTCTTGCTGGCTGTTTCTCTCTCCGTCAAATAAATAAATAAAATCTTTTTCGACGTCGTGCAACCATCACAGAACTATCTGGTTCTAGAAATTTCTTACTATCCCCAAAGGAAACTACACTAGCAGTCATCCCATTTCCTCCTCTCCCCAGCCCCTCGGAGCCAGTTATCTCCTTTCTGTCTCTATGGACTGGGAAGTTCTTGATATTTCATATAAATGGAATCATACATATAGGCCCCGTCTTGTCTTTTGTTTGGCTTCTTTCATTTAGTATCATGCTTTCAGTGTTCACCCATGTTGGTAGCGTGTGTCGGTACCCCATTCCCAGCAGTGTATGAGGGTTCTGGTTTCTCTACATCCTCAACACTTGTTCTATGTCTTTTCGATTATGATCACCCTGGTAGGTGTCAAGTGTCATCTTATCGTGGTTTTGATTTGCGTATGTTCTTTGGAGTTACATTTTTCCAAAATAATTTTGGCCTGTTTTCCTTAGACTGCCTCTTGGCTGTTGAGTTGAAAAAATTCTTTTTATATCATGGATAGTGGACCCCTATTAGATGTATGCTTTGCAAATATTTTAAAACACTCCCACCCTATGGGTTGTCTTTTCACTCTCGATAGTCCTTTGATGCACAGCTTTTCATCTCGATGAAGTCAAATTATCTATATTTTTCTTTTGTTGCTTGTGCTTTTGGTGCCGTATTTAGGAAACCATGCCAAATCCAAGGTCATGAAAGTTAACTCCAAAGTTTCCTTCTAAGAGTTTTATGGCTTTAGCTCTTATTGATTTTAGTTAATTCTTGTTTATGGTATGAAGTGAGTATCCGACTTGTTACTGATTTCTAGTTTGATTCCACGATGGCAAAAAGGATACTTTGTAGGGGCGCCTGGGCGGCTCAGTCAGTTAAGCGTCTGACTCTTGATTTTGGCTCAGGTCATGAGCACAGAGTCATGGGATCGAGCCCTGAGTTGGGCTCTGCGCCCAGTGGGGAGTCTGCATGAGATTCTCTCTCTCCCTCTCCCTCTCCCTCTGCCCTCTCCCCACTGCTTGCACAAACTCTCAACGAATAAATAAAATCTTTTCTAAAAAGATACTTTGCATGATTTCAATCTTCTAAAATTCATGGAGACTTGTTTTATGGCCTAATATATGGGCCGTCCTGGAACGTACTTCGTGAGCACTTGAGAATATGTACTCTACTGTTGTCCGGTGGGTGTTCCGCAGGTGTCTGTTAGATCTAATTGATTTACAGTGTTGTTCAAGTGCTCTATTTCCTTACTGATCCTCTGACTACTTGCTCTATCCACTATCGTGCTAAGCCTAAAGCTTAACCAGAGGTGAAATCTTATGGTCTCCTCAGGTCTTTTCTGACTCTGAGCCCTGCCCCGGGCATGCACATGGTTTTCTAGATACCCAGGTACACACGGCAGCATGTCAAAGCCCTTATTCTCCAAGGTAACTCATTCCCCTGTGTTTCCTTCCAGGAGCTGGGCCAAACAGAAGCAATCACTCCCCTTGTGTCAGTCCTTCCAGGAGCCCCCAGACAGGTTGAAACAGACAAATACAATTCCTTGGGACTAAGGTCCACTCTCCTCCCTCCAGAATCAGGAACCCACACGTAGAATGCAAGCTGCCATCCTTAAGACCAGGGAGGGGGTTCAAATGCCCCCAAGAATACATTCAAATGTCCCAAAACTCTTATCATGTTTCGATGGCTTTTCTCCTGATTCAGCGTTTGCTTGGTTGCTATAAATCTTTGGCTATCTTCATTCTGACAGGTTTTTCAGTGTGTCTGGAGAGGCGCTGACCCCCCCAGAGAACAGTTCTCTGCCATTTTCCCCAACATCACTGGGTTCTGTGAGTGATGTTCTGAAGCTTAAATCCTAATGTTAATATCTTCATTTAACAATGTGCACGGTTTTCTGAAAGGAGTAACACATCACAGGAAAGATAAAACTAGAAATTTCTCGGGGCCCCTGGGTGGCTCGGTCAGTCAAGCATCTGCCTTTGGCTCAGGTCACGATCTCAGAGTCCTGGGATTGAGTCTCACCGCAGGCTCCCTGCTCAGTGGGGAGCCTGCATCTCCCCCTGCCCCTTCCCTGCTCGTGCTCTCTCTCAAATAAATAAATAAAATCTTTAAAAACAAAAACCTAGAAATTTCTGTAGCATTACCAAACTTGTGAAAACCCATAAAATGATTTATTTTATATATGCAAACTCAAAGTCTCTTTGTACACTTAAATTTTTGCAAATTAATACAGACATCACAATACTGTTCCATATAAACCTTTGTATAAACATTAAAGGAAATATATACATTATTTTTTTTTCTTTTAGTGCTTCCAAAGCACAGAATGTCCAAGTCCACCTGAAGACTTTCTGGCGTCACATGCAAGAACAAATGTTAGGGTTGGGGCAGCCTCAGGTGCACTTGGTGATGTCTCTAGACAAAATAGAAGAGAGTTGGAGGTAGATCGTTTGTGACTCTCCCTGTCCCCTCCCACAGAGAAATAAGTTACCCGAATAGCAGCTTTCTTACTCTTTGATTCAAACTGTCCTGCATATTGCGTGGTTTAGAAGGCACGACTAGGAATTGTTGAAAACTTTGTTCGGCACACACAAGATGACCAGTTGGCTTCTGGACACCTACTCTTTCTGGAGGACGGAGTAAGGGCACTAGCAGAGCTCCACTTACAGATGGCCCCTAGTCACTCTGGAAATGCCCAGAACAACAAAGCTCCGCGGAAGAAACCCTGATCACATCTCGTAGGGGCGACAGTGTTTACTGAATTGAACCTGCTGATTTACTAACTGGGAAAAAACAACAAAATAACAAACTAATACTTTCAAGGGAAACTCTTAGGGCAAAAGCCAGCTTTTACTTCCAGAGACTTATAAAATTAAAAAAAAAATTTTTAATTAAAAAAAAAAAGCTCCATGGCTTTTTCTTAGCTTCAGAAAGGCAATTCCCTTGGCTAAAACATTCTAGGAAGCTTTAACAGTATCCCGTTCCATCCTACAGCACGGAGAACTCGCCCTTTTTGCTCCCTGGTCTTTGCATTAACACGACGATCTGCTGTTGATGTGATTAATGTTGTTGAGGTGGTGGTGGGAGTCTATTTTTTCTAGGACCTTCTCAAGGTACTGGATCAAGACTCGTCTTTTAAACCTAAAAAGAGAGAGAAATTTTATTAACTGGAAGATATTAAAAGCACTTCCAACATGCATGGCACCGTGCGGGGGACAAAGTGGGGATGGAGAGCTCCACGGGGATCAAAAACGCACCCCCGTGTAAAGATGGGGTTTAGCAAGTACTCACAGTGCCAACTGGGGGAGGGTCCAAGCCCACCTCAGACTGTGGTGAGCCCAGAAGATTCCGCGGACTTGGGTGACTCAGTGGGACTCAGACACTATCAATCTAAATGCCTCTGGAGACCACCCAAACTATTCCTCCCCCTGTCCTGCACTGGGCCCGACTGCCTAAAAAAAAAAAAAAAAGACATTCTCCTCTTTACACCCACCTTGCGGCTTCCTTGATGGTAAATTCAACAAATTGTTTCTTGACTGCAAGAGGTCCTTGCACTTCTTCAAGCAAAATGAAAATCCTTTCGTACTCTGAAGACATAAAAAAAAAATTCAGTATTTAAAAAAAAAAACGAATGGGAAATAAAATTCAGTCTTTACACATCCTCAGGAGTCCTTCTTCACGGGTGGAAAGTTATATCTAATTTGTATTTTAACCACTCAAATCAAAACATCCACCCATTAGCTACTAAGGAAACTCTCGTGAACACTGCACAGATGTGGTAGGTTGAGTCATGGCCCCCAAAGTTGTCTGCGCCTTAATTCCCAGAACGTGCAATACGTTATCGCGTATGGCAGAAGGGACTTGACTTTGCAGATGTGATTAAGTTATGGCTCTTGAGATGGGGCGATTATCCAGGCTTCTGCATCAGCATAGTCACAAACACCCGAGGAAGAGGGAAGCCGTAGAGTTGGCGTCAGGGAGAAAAGATGTAAGGATGGGAGAAGAGGCGAGGCAGGAGAGAAGGCGTTAATGTGACCGGCTCGAAGACAGAGGAAGGGGCCAGGAGCTAAGGAGTGCAGGCAGCCTGCGGAAGCTGGAAAGGGCACCGGCACAGATTCTCCCTACAGTCTCCAGAAGGCTCGCTGGCCTGCCAGAGCCTTCCTTTTAGCCCAGTGAAAATAATTTCAGGATTCTGACTTCCACCACTGCATCAGAAAGGTGTAGTGGGTCCTTTTAGTTAAAGCAAGAGGAAATCACTTTAAATGAAGTGAAAACCCAAAAGTTCCCCAAAATGTACCTCAAGAGATAGCACGAATCATAGCATGAGGACCTTCCGTTATATTATTGACTCATGTTCTTTCACTACTTACTTCGTCCAAATTTCCGAACTTCCTTCATTAGCTGATGTTTTATATCGGCATTGATTCCTTGTGCCATGGCAGGGGTTATTTGGAAAGTGTTTGGTACAGTTCCCAAAGCAGACGTTACTGAGACTTTTCGATCTTCTACAGAGACGCCACCGTTTCTGCTTCCACCTAGAAGTGCGTTAGCCCCAGGTTTGTGAATCACGCCATCCTTCCTCAGACTAGCAAAGTCATCAGACAGAGAATCCAACTGGTTGTGTGGAACACCATCTCCAGCCATATTCATAAGCTCGGGCGGAGCAGATTTTGACAAGAAGCCATCAGGTGGGATCTGACCATTTTCCATCTTCTCCTCATGGACCTCAGGGATGACAGTGACATCTGGAAAGCAAATTAAGAAGTTGAGCTGTGAGGTAGGTGCGTTCTATCCAGCCCACAGGTAGATCCCCAGAACTCCTCAGTTGTGAGGAAATTCTTCGTTTCAGAGAGCAAGAAGGTGTACAGATGGAGTCTGAAGAGCCCCCCCACCCTGCAACTGAGCTCAGGAAGATAATACCACAAAACCACTTTCTTCTCTTCATGGCGCTCTGAATACATATGGAAACCAAGCGAGACAGGACAATGAATAAGCCTTCTCAGATCCCTGGCATCCATGGTGTAGCGGCTGCCCACACTTTACAAGCTGAAAAGCAGCAAGTCTCACTTGATCTCATGATTCCTGTCACTGACATATAAAATGTCTGCCCGGCTTCACTGACCTTGGCACCACACTGCATGGGCCCCCTTCAACCTTCCTCCTCTCTCCCTCAAAAGTTCTGAGGAAACAGAGGTGCCCACTAGGTCTCAAGGCTCTATATGGACTCCATCACCAAAAATCCTTGTCTGTGTATGATTCTCATCATTCCTCTCTGTGACAAAGAAGTGGGTTTCCTTTTACTCCCAAGTCTGATCTCCACACTTCATATGCTCAGCCTCCTCTGGGCCGGGCACCGAGCCAAAGCCGGGGGATCAGCAGGGAATGAGACAGACGGAAACAATCCCTACCCTTATGGAACTTACATCCTCCTGGGGGAGTCGGACGGTACGTGCACAATGGGCAAAGGGAATAACACGGTTTGACTTTGTGTGAGGAAGGAAGGAAGCAGGGATTTGAGCGAGAGCAGGAGGGAAGCCCCCACGACCGTGTGGTCGGGCAGGGCCCTCTGAGGACGTGACCCCTGGGCAGAGCCGGGAGCAGGAGACAGAGGCGGCCTGTGCACACGCAGAGGAGTTCCAGCTGCCGGGAGGGCCGCACAGGGCCCCTAGGAGGGGACGAGCCGGGGCCGTGGAGCAGAGGACAGAGGCAGAGAGAGCTAGAAGGACACAGAGAGGACACATGTAGGAAAGGATGGCAGGGCCAGGTCGTGCAGGGTGTGCGGACCAGCACTGGGAGCTCAGACTCTGTTCTGAGAGCTGGGGGGGGGGGGCGGCTTGATGACGGGCTTCGGGATGGACGTGACACAACCTGGTTTCTGTGTGGGCACGGTCACTCTGGCCGCAGCACGGTGATTGGGTTAGACAGGGCCTAGAATGGGAAGCAGGGAAATCAGATGAGAAGCTGCTGTAGTAGCTTGGGGACAGATGGTGGCAGCATAGACTCAAGGGATGGAGACAAAGGGGGGCGATAAAGGAATTCTAGTGGGTGTCAGGTTGCCTGGATTTGCCAAGGGAAGGAAGTGAGAGAAGAAATAAGAGAAATCACGGTGACTCCAAGGCTTTTCACCTGAATCCCTGGGGAAAAAATAGTGCCAGGGCTGGCCAGGGGCCGGTGCCCACGTGCTCGTGAGTGGATTGCACCCTCCTCTTCCCAATCTGGCTCAGTGACCTCAGGCTGATGGCCTGACATCGATAATGCTGGCATTATTTACACTGTGGAAACCCGCAGACACTATAATCCAGGGCTTCACCCTCCCAACCCCCACACCCTCCGACAGCTGGCTGTCACACACAGCTTTACCAACACACTGCCGGATGGTGTCACTTAAGATTAAGTGTCACACACTGGGGACGGCTGCGGGGAGAGATGTTTTGGAGAGGGCGGAGGTGAGGCTTTCCAATGAACGCGTGAAACCAACCGAGTTTTGTCTGCCTATCGGACACCTAGGTGGAGATACCATGTCCATCGATAAATTTAAGTCTGGCTTTTGGAGCAAGTTGGAGTCGAGAGGGGTAAATACCCGAATTGTTGACATATGCATCTCCTGGAAAGCCCAAGACTGTACGGGATCACCTGGGGGAGGGGAGAGGGGCCAGGATGGCGCTTCGGGTCCCTACACTATTTACAGGTGGGAGAGAAGGGGAGGAACCAAAAAAGGAGGATGAAGAGGGGCTGCCATAAAAAGGCAAAGAAAACCAGGGCTCGTGGTGTCTGGGAACCCGAGAAAGTTTCCGTGCAGGAGGGAGCGAACAACTGTGCCAAGTGACACGAAGGAACAATGGCAACATGCGGCAGACACGGGGGACCCCGATGACCCCCGTGGCAGTGGAGGGGAGCGGCAGAGCCGGACTGCACATGGTGAGAGCAGGAAGAGGAAATAAGGCCACAGAGCCAGCGCAGGCCCATCCACGCTCTTCTTGAGCCCGTTCGCTCCTGCTGCCTCGGGCACCTGCTTCCTCTTTCTGACTCACACAGCAACGTGCTCCTACCTCTACGAACAGGGCTTCCACTCCCCACGGGGCACCTCTGCACCTACCACATAGCGGATTCCCTACCGGTTTACTTAACGACCATAAAGCGAATACAAACGAAATGAGTACAAAGGAAACTAAAGTTGCTTAGTGTCTTAGTCCTCTAGGAGCCATAAGGAAACCACAACCACTACTCTATACCTGTACGGACAAGGGTGGGTTTTAGGAGGTTTGGATAAGATGGTAACCACGAGGCTGAGGGTGCTCCCTTTCCGCCCACGTGGTTAGTTACAGTAGGTGGTGTTTGCGGTTTCGCCAACAGCAGGGACATACTCCGCCTTCTCTTAGGTGACAGAGGGCTGCTGGCTTCTCCGGGACGCTTCACTTTGTTTTGTGGCCCTGCCACGAACTCATCGGCTTCATCAATCATCATTCCCTAGAAGACATCAGTGAACGTGTTCCGTTAAAGATCATGCGTCTCACCGCCGACACAGACCTTGCTCACGGGCCAGGCCTGCCACGCCCCCCACACCGACCCGGTGCTCAGAAAGCACCACCCCGGAGCGCCTGGGTGGCACAGCGGTTGAGCGTCTGCCTTCGGCTCAGGGCGTGATCCCGGCGTTCTGGGATCGAGCCCCACATCAGGCTCCTCTGCTGGGAGCCTGCCTCTTCCTCTCCCACTCCCCCTGCTTGTGTTCCCTCTCTCGCTGGCTGTCTCTATCTCTGTCAAATAAATAAATAAAATCTTTTTTAAAAAATTAAATAAATAAATAACCCCAAATCTGGTTAAGCCTCTAGATTCAACCACCAGTATACAACAAACACGGCACAGTCGTGATTACCCAGAAAGCCTGAGGAATGAGCAACTCTCATCAACGGAAATGGGAATAAACCCACAGTGACCCTTCTGAGGAAGGACAAACCACTCTGAACCAACCCTGGGTAAGGGAAACAATTCCCTTTTGTGTGCTTTTGTGCTTTATACGCATCATTAGGAAATACTGATTATCACTGTACAGAATGCTGCATGTTGATGGTGGACGGCAGGCAGATGGAAAATGTCATTCCCCAGACAGCAACCTCGCAGAGATTCAAACATGGCCGCCGTGGGGGCTTTTCACTCTCGGGGGTAAAGGATGAGAGCAAAAGTGCAGAAGGGTGGCTAAAAGCTGTTCTCATCCAAGAATATGAAAATATTTTCATAAAATCATGATAAATGACATTTCCAAGGCACTTTCCAAAGCAAAACAGTACAGAAAGGGGAAAGCACATTCCTTGACCATTACCACATGTCAGGTGATGTTCAAAATGGAATCACATGCACTCACTCGATACTCCACAGGGCTCTATTAGTTAAGTGTAACAAACAGCCCCAGTGCTACGAATGAGGAGACCAAGGCACAGGAAAATTAAGAAAAACTCCAATTAATTGAGGATGGGGGTGAGGTGGAATACCTTCCAGTCTCATTTTGTTACCAGAGAGATTATTGTATGGGCTTCACCTTACTTAATACCAATTGTCTTCTCCATGTGTGCAGACATAATCCCCATGTGTCCTCATCCTTAAATGGTCAAGTCAGCATCTTCCTCTCGCTCTCTCGCTCTCACTCTCTTATACACACACACACGTCACAATCCAAGTAAAGCAACATCACCTAGTACTTCCTATTTCAAGAGGAACACTTCATCACGGTCTAGATACAGCATTAGAGATCTGAGTCATGGAAACAGGAAATAAATGGTGATCTCAATATTAAAGGAATTAGTGTGTAGCGGTGGGAATGGATACAGACTCTGGAGCCGGAAAGACGTGGGTTCAAATCTTGCCTCTTATCAGCCGTGTGACTCAGGGCACGCCACTTGACCACTGCGAGCCTTGATTTCTTCTTATTAAAGGGGCAGATGGGAACACTCAACTGCATTACGAGCATGAAATGTGATCATTTAAAACACCAGCTCCTACTCGGTACTCAATCGAGGCCTATTATTTTCTGCCAGCAACAGACCTTTGCACCAGAAGGCTCCAGCTTTCCATTCACAAAGAGCCCTAGAGTGCTATTTTATCTTTTAAACAAACAGAGGGAGAAGCTCTGATTTATATTCATCTTGTCCAGAAGAAAGGAATCATAGCAAGGATATCACAAGGTAGGCAGACGCAGAAATCGGCATCTTACCTTCTTATCTTGTTTGAACGGATTGCCGAAAGTATGCAGTCTTTTTGGTTGATCGGGATCAATCTCTCGAAGAGGAGAAGCCAATGTCTTTAGATATTCCTGATAGTTACCCATTTGTGCGACTGGAACACTATGAAGGGAATCTGTAACATCACAGGGAGAGAAACAGACGCTCCACAGCTCAGTGTCCCATCCTTTTGAGAGGACACGATCACAGTTGGCTTTAACGATGCAGACCTTGGCATCCAAGAGCCTAAAATCTCAAATTCCAAGATCCAAAAGCATCTCTCTTCATCCCACTCATTACTCAGGGTACCATCGCTCCTGCCTACAAACTCAAATCACTAGGCCCACCACAACTCCCCTCCGCTTCCAACCAGGTTGGAAAATGGGCTGACATCCAAGATCCCCCCACCCAATTTCAGGCACCATGTTTGTTCTGCATTTCCAAGAGCCTAGGCTCCGCGGTTATCTCTTATCATCCAGAAAACTTTGGTTAGCAGGCCTTATGTTCTTGGGAGAATGTGATTGTATCTACGGGCTCTCTTCCTAGAGAAGCTTCCTCCTCGCCTCAGAACTTGGGTGTATAATTTCAGGAGACGGGCCAGGCTAAGATGTGCTCATTTTAACGGACAAATGACCCCTTTTAAAATGAACAAAAGGGAGTAAAGGGGAATTGTACACCATCACCAATTATCCTAGACACTATCAGGTTCATTCTTTTCACGTAAATGAGGAATTCTGGACATCGTGGCAGGCCGGTTGTGCAATTTCCAAAATCTGACAGACCTAGGTCCTGCCACTTTCCAACTCACGGAACCTGGACTAGCTATTAAAATGCTCGAGAGAGAGAGAGAGAGGGAGACCAAGAAACAGACTCTTAACCACAAAGAACAAACTGATGGTTACCAGAGGAGAGGGGGTGGGGGATGGGTGAAACAGGTGATGGGGATTAAGGAGCGCACTTGGGATGAGCTCCAGGTGTTCGTACGGAAGTGTTGAATTGTACACCTGAAACGAATTTTCCACTGTACGCTAACTAGACTGGAATTAAAATGAAAACTTCAAAAAAAGGGAAAAAAATGCTCACTCTCAGTTTCCATGTCCATAAAACGGGCATAAAAACAGTCTCTCTCTCTTGGGACTGTTGTGAGGCTTACAAGAGCTGAAGTATGGGTAGCGCAGGATATATGCCGATTAATGCACACCTCCCCTCAACCCCCAGGACAAGCAACTTGTGCCTGGGGAGTGTAGGGATTCAGCACAATTCACACAGGGCATTCTCAGCCTTACAATACTACAAAATAACCTACTGGTTATGCAGGAAGCATCTTCATGTACGTCAGGCTTGACGTTTTCCTAACCAACCAAAAGTACTGCTTTGTTCGTTTACCTTCATCTTGTCCCACAATAAACTTGTGTGTCTTCAGCAGACTGGATCTCATCCTGGTTAACTGGTCTAGAAGACCTCTCCGTGGAATATCGTAAGCATTTCTATAGGTCTGAGGTTTCAAATCCTATTCGAAAGGGAACAAATCATTTCAGTCACTCCTGAGGCTTTTGACAGAGCGGTGTCATTCTTAACTCTCTTAAAATGTTAGTGATGGGGCGCCTGGGTGGCACAGCGGTTAAGCGTCTGCCTTCGGCTCAGGGCGTGATCCCGGCGTTCTGGGATCGAGCCCCACATCAGGCTCCTCTGCTAGGAGCCTATTTCTTCCTCTCCCACTCCCCCTGCTTGTGTTCCCTCTCTCGCTGGCTGTCTCTATCTCTGTCGAATAAATAAATAAAATCTTTTAAAAAAAATGTTAGTGAATATGGGGGATATTCAATGTAACTAACTATAGCAGAATTCGGCCAGTGGCAAGTTTGCCTTCGATGGCCTTGTTCTGAATTCCAATACGGACACAAAGTATTCAAAGCACTGGGAATATCCTTTTCCGAGTATGTCAGCTGGCCTGGCCCGTTCTGCCCCATGTGGACTTCCTCTATGGGAAATCGTGGGGCCAGGGGCCCCTACGGGGGTGCCCAAGACTGTCTCGCAGCTGTACCCCTGAGACTCTTCATACCCGATCCTCTTCCTTGTCCTTTGCTCTCACAGGTGCTCATCAGCAGCATGGCCTGAAGGCTCTCCCCGCCTACTCCTGTCCTCCCTCCCCTTTAGCCTTCACAGACATTACCCCCACCCCCGAACGTATCCTGTACATTAAATTCTGTATGGGCACCTGCCGGCAGGCCAATTCCTGAACTGGTCCATCTGGATAACCATGAAGTCCAAAACAGGATCGTAATTATTTCAAAATTAAAAGCATACGACAGACACGTATCAGACAAGTTCAAACACACACGAACGATTTCTGTCCCCGTTTACCTTGTTTAAGAGCCCTAACCGGAAGCCAGCAAATTCTTTGGTATTCGATTCTGTCAGTCTTGGTGCACTTTCCCCTATGATTTCTTTCAATAGTTTTCTAAAATTTTTACTGTGTGTCAAGGACACGCCACCTCCAGAATGGTTTTTCACTTTGATTCCAATTTCCTGGGGAGGTTTCTTCCCCACGGATGCTAGTATTCGTTCTGACTCTAGTTTGGTCTAAAATGAAAGTAGATAGTATGTTAAGAAAAGACCTACGTGATCACTGCTGTTTTCACTACTTAAGAAAGGTAATACTTTAAGAACCCCCACAGAACAATCTTTCAATCGTAAATCACAGCAAACAGGGAGGGGGCTTAGAAAGGTAAATAACTTACTGCATTTTTTTCTCTTGTCTAGTGTCAAAATTATGATCGAATCGTGGAGAAAATGGGAACTGGCTAAGACTTCCGTTCCTAGACACTTACTATCACGTTTTGTTGCTGCAGAATCTAGTCTAAGTCAACATATTTATTTCAGACCCAAACATAAAGGTTTAAGACTCTGTATTTATAAACGTAAACTAGTGCTAAAATTCAGATTACATAGATGGGTATTACATCTGGAAAAAATTAAACTGTTTATTCCTAATATCGGACCGCCCCCAAAAAGTAATGCTTAATTTAACAAACATTACCATGTAAATAACATGTAATGTGTACTCAGTAAGTTTCTAGCTAACTTACGAAAAAATCCTCTTACTAGACACTGTTAAACGACATTGATAAATATTGCTTGACAGCGTATTGTAGCAATATAGTGGGCATATTTTGTGATTTACAGACATCTGAGGTGGTTCAAGGAACACTGGAGACATAGTTATTAAATTAGTAATTAAATTAGTAATTGGAGTGATTATAAATTAGTAATAATCTTTTCTTTTTCTCTAAAAGAAGGAATCCCACCAATACCCAGTAAGCCCAAAAGAATTTTGAGTTTCTTATGGTTAGGTCAGAGATATTCACTAATTCTCACTACGATTGGAATGAAGTACACTTATTAAAAAATTAAGTATGAAATAAGGGAGAAGAGCACATGAAGGGTCTGTTTCCAGAAATGGTCCTGAAATCTCATTTGGAAAACTACACAAGCAACGTGTCCCAGAAGGTCCCAGAACTTGCATGAGTTTCAACTCTGCTCACTATTCTTCCTTGTGGCCATACCCTGCTGACACAGCCTTAAAGGCCTAAGGTAGACATCAAATAAAAAATATATATAAATCAACAGGTCAATCAATCAATAACCAAAACAAAACATTAACAACCACAACAAAAATCTATTAGCAGAGAGGAAAGGGGGTCGTGCGGACACGCGGTAGACCAGAAATCTGGGTTTGCCTTTACTTTCTTTTGCATTTATGAGCACGCTGGCCGGGCAGGAGCTGGTAAGCCCCAGACCGCCCTTCCGTCAGTGCCAGGGCCTCACAAGGTGGGTCAGCGTTCCCAACTGTGGAGTCGTTTTGGTTCTTTAGTGAAATCTGACACTCTTTTGCTTACTACTGTCTGTCTCCTACAGGCCCAGCTTCCAAACATATCTGACTTAAAGCCTGATGGCCACCGTAAATGCTAGTACTGCTCCCTGCCTGGGAATACCCTTGTGCAGAAGAAGAGAGTAAAAGGCTGCATCAACTGGTCATATAACATAACACATTTGTATGGCAGTAAAGCTCTAACTCAGTAGTTCTCAAATATTTCCATCCTGCAAGAATGGGCTAGGTAGAGGTGAGAAGTATGATAAGTAGGGGTGAGTGGAGGATGAGGTACTAATAGAGGGGCAGGCAAGGGACAAGGTGAATAATGGTAAATGAGGTGGGGGTATAAAGGAACAGGTGGAGGGCAAGAAGAGAGGAGGTTGAACTCCACTCTTCAGGTCCCCTCGGGGCCTATCACCCTCCAGCGTGAGGAACCCTGGTCTCATCTCCCCGTCTCCAAGAAAAGCCATCTGGATATTTACTGCCTAAACACGAATGTCAGGCAAGACGTTGAATCCCACCACGCCTCCGTGTGCTGACCTAAAAAAAGGGGGGGGTGCTCTAGCCCAATGTGACTTGAGGAGAAACTAGGTTGAGGACAGACAAACTGTGACCCATGAGATAATTTTACGAAGCCTCTGCCCCTCTTAGGCCACAAGATATCAACCAGCTGGTGGGTAGCACAAACTGGCGGGCGAAAGGAGAAACGGCACAGCCTCCAATGACACTGACAGACCCTTAACTGCAGTTTAATGGTGAAGCTAAAAGCCATAGAGAATCACATTATTACTAATCCATAAAGTGGAGAAATATATACACATTTAATTTGAAAAATTACAATTACACTAAAGAATAAGGAAAGGCACTTCTGAGGGCAAAGGATTTTTGTTTGTTTGTTTTCACCAATACTACCTGTTGGCTGAGTTTTTTAAGGTAAGAGATAACACTGTAACTAAGTCCACAATCTAAATTATCTGATATCAGATTTGGAGCTCCCATCATCCTTAGTGCTTTCTTTAATGGCTATAAGGAAACAAAATACACAACAGTAAGAATAGAATAAATCTTAAAATACTCAAAGTTCAGTTATAAGGGGCAAAGGGACATGATTCATTTCTTAGAAGTCAAGGCGCTGCACATAAAACCAAACATGGAACATTAAAAAGTGGCAATGAATATAGCAGAGGAGTAAGGAGCAGAAAGTAACAAAATCAGAAGAGAGTGGGATAAGAAGAGCAAGAAACAGCAAATTCAAACAGGTAAATTGCTTTCAGGCTTAATTCCCAAGTCATAAAAATCATTTCATGTTGCATTTTATCGTGCACCCCATTCCTGCCATGGTAAATACTAACGCACCCCAATTTCTCCTCCCAGTGACACCAATGGTACCCTTTAAGATTCTGCCTTTTCACCTCTAGAAACATCTGCCTCTGAATGATTTTGATCATTTTGATTTCCATTATACCACCAGTTCGAAATCATCATGACGATTTTTCTCAAATTGTAGGAACCCAAATGAGGCCAAGTAGCTTTTTGTTCTTTTGGGATGCCCCTCCCCCAACCAGCACCCCTGCTTCGTGCTGTGTCTCGGACACATTTAACAGGCAGTGTGTCAATATACGGCCTTCAGAATTGTTTTTCAGAGGGAAACCCCATATTGAAAATTTCTAGAGTTAAAAAGGGAAATTGGTATCATACACGAATCCAGATCTATTTTTCTTAAATCCCCAAATTCCACTTTCATAAGGTTACTTTTAATAAGAGAAACACAGACAGATGGTGTTGTTATAAAAACTCACCATGGCAGTTAAAGGCAATAAAACAAAGAAACGATTCTCTTACACATAATTTGAGAAGACAGTGGCGATACAAATATTTAGCAATAAAAATATCGAGCTTATTTCAGGGGTCCAGTTTTTGGTTCACTGACATTTCTGGTGACAAGAATCATCACTGATACAGTTAATGCATATATACACATAAATACATACTAATAAGTAGTACGGAGGCAGAGTTTTTAAGTAGCTGTCAAAAGCCTGTCGCCACTTCAGATTTGGCTTAAGCTTGTGAACTTTAAACAAGTCATCTGTAAGAGAAAAACCAAACAGTATTACGTGATTCCAGCCCTAAATTCCAAGATCTCTATCAAGCAAACCGCATCTGTGATATCATTTCCTAGAAATCTCAAGTTTTAATTGCATGAGATGAACCTCTTGTTGATTGGATTGTCTTTTTTGGTACGATTTACCAATTATATAGGGTATTTTTCTAGAAGAAAAAAATTCTCAGGTTAGATATTCCTCTGCCATCTGTGAAGCTACATAAAATATAATATGAAAGCCCTGACTCTGATGCAGGTGAAGTATCTTTCTGACCTGCTACATACGGGTAACGCGACTGTACTAATTTTCACCTGAGGGGGAATCCATGGTCACTGGTGGATGGAAGATGTCTTTTATTCAAACGGACGGTGTTAAAGCAACAACAACAACAAAACCCCGAACTCACAGGGACAGAGAACAGATCGGTGGCAGCCAGAAGTGGGGTGGGGGTGCAGGGGGTGGGCAAAATGGCTAAAAGTGGTCAAATGGCACAAAGTTCCAGTTACAAAATAAGTTAGTCCTGGGGATGTACTGTACTACAAACTTGCAAGCTGCTAAGACGGCAGATCTTGAAAGTTCTCATCGCAAGAAATTTGTGATCATACATGGTGAGGGGTGTTACCTAGCGTTCGCAGTGTTCTTTTCACAATGTGTACAAAATACTGACTCGTTATGTTGTGCACAGGAACCTAATGTAATGTTACGTGTCGATTACATGTCAGAAATAAATAAATAAATAAATAAATAAATAAATAAATGGAGGGTGTTGTAAAGAGACTTTACAAAGTATACGAGAACAAAAGCGAAGCTTCTCACTTCCAGGCAATGACGCGGGCTCTAAATTATGCTTTGGATTTGCCTTCATCAGCCTAGGCTTTGTTTAGTCCTATTCCCTCCCCCCTTTCATTTTTCTTCCATTTCAGGGGTGCAGCATTTCGAGCCAAACTTTGGGTCTGTCAAACATTAGTTAACAATTGGGTCATGGGACTAGTACAAGCTAGTAGTGTTAAGTTGAAATTCTAAACTGTACAAGTAAATATGTGTCTTGAATACCATGTGCGTTAATACCCCTAAAGACACTGTCCTTAAATAAGTGGACATCCCCTACCTTTTTCACACTTAAATTTAATCGCTTGAAAAACCTAAAGGCATATAGACACTACAGGAAAATTTCCAAACCATGTCATTATTTCCTTCTGAGGGTACGAAAAGATATTTTTTTATATATTAATTCAAAACCGGTATCACCAGACATCAACAGGAACCCGCCACGCTTAATACAAATGCCGAAGATATTTTAAATTCATCTTCTATTTTGTTTCTTCAGGTTTCATTGGCTCTTATCCAAAAAAATCCAAATGCTTTACTTCCAAGGACAAAAGCGTCCCTATGCCATATGCATAATTTCTCTACAAATAGGCCTATTCTTTGAAATGCTCAATTACTCTAGTTAAGAAAAGCAACTACACATTTTCTTCCTTTTACTGCTATAATAAATTATTCACCCCTGCCGAAACTAATTTAAATGAATTTACAAAGTCATAAAACGTGGGTCTTTTGTTCTTTTGGCGCAGGGTAGAGGGAACAAAGAAAAACAGATCTGAAGAGATTTCTGGCTCATTGTAACATGCAGGTCCTTTAAAGACCATTCATATCTTGACAGAAAGGAATGAGACGCGGTGGAAATATGCTGTTATACTTGGGTCTTTATGTGGAGTCTGTTGGGAATTAAGCAGATTTTTGGAAACTGACAAATTGAAATACCACAAGACTGGGGAGACATTTAGATATAAATAGATTAGATAATGAGAGTCAAGAATAGTCTTAGAATTTCAAACAATGCCGATTGCAATGATTCCACCAATTAGTCTAATTTAGTCTAATTATTTCTTGTCGGAGTTTCTGAAACGGGGGAGGAAGAAAGAGAATGTTCCACAGTCTAGATTAAGAGTAGAGAGCTACTGGGGTAAGGCCTCTTGAGTCACATTCTCCGCAGGGCAGGAAAGGATTTCCATGGCGTTAGGTGGCATTAGGATGGGACAGGGAAGATGTCATCTACACTCAGCTAGTCGACATTTGAAAGACTGAGGAGATGAGAGGGCAGGAGAGTGAAGTGATACTGCCCACACCTCCAAAACTACTAACATTTTCCCTTCATTCATTTCTTCCCATTTCCTGCTGCAAAAAATGGGGGGAAGAGGTGGTTTGAGTGCCAGGCTCAGCCACACACTTAGCAGACTGAGCTTTGAGAAACCACTTTGGCTTTTTGTGCCTCCGTTTCTTTTTGTCCTCCTGATCGGAACTGGTCTTGATATGGAGCTGAATTTTACTTTTTTACACAAATCCCACTTCTTAATTGAAAAAAAAAAACCAAACAGGGGCGCCTGGGTGGCGCAGTCAGTCAAGCATCCGACTCTTGGTTTTGGCTCAGGTGTGATCTCAGGGTCATGATCTCAGGGTCGTGAGATCGAACCCCACCTAGGGCTCTGTGTTCCGTGCTCAGTGGGGAGTCTGCTTGGATTTCTCCCTCTCTTTGCCCCTCCCCCCACGCTCTCTCTAAAATAAATAAATAAATAATGTTTTTTAAAAAAACAGATGAACTGAACGTGGTATAGTTAAGAAAAAAAAGTTGCTACAGATGTCTTAATTTCTGTAGTTATTGGCCTTCAATAAAAAAAAAAATCCTTATTGAGAGATAATCTTCTTGCCCACTGTGATATTCTGGTTACCACCCTACTGACATGATTCTCATGATGGCTCACTGATCCAATTAAGCCTCACTTATCCATTCCAGGTAAGTTTTCGTGCTTAAATAATTAAACCTCTATTAACTACTTTTGATGGAAATCCTGAATCGATAAGGAAAAAAAACAAGGGTGACCTTTAGGGACAGTTATCACACGAAGCAGTAATACAGTGATGTCTCTTGGCATTCGGAAGTGTGACTTAACTTGTCTTTTTACTAAATGCCCTGTCCACCAGACTGCAAAACTGTCCTACATCTTTATATAATGTGCTTCATATGGAATAGCAGTGCCTTCAAGAGCTATGAAAATAACACAGACATCAATAATGACAACAGTAATGACAATGTTAATAGCAATTACTGAGCCGTTATTATTTGCAATTTAAATGCATTCATTCATTTAATCCCAACTCAATACCTTTGGGATACATACTATCATTATGCCCATTTTACAGATGAAATAAGTAAGGCACAGAGAGGCTATGTATCTTATCCAAGGTCACAAAGCTAGCAAAGGGCAGAATCAGAATCCATATGAGGGCAGCCGTGCTCTACAGTCCACACTCTTTTTTTTAAAGATGCATTCATTTATTTGCGAGAGGAGGGAGAGGCAGAGGGAGAAGGGGAGAGACTCTCAAGCAGACTCCTCACTGAGTGAGGAGCCTGACGCTGGGCTCGACCCCATGACCCTGAGATCATGACCTGAGCTGAAATCATGAGTTGGACACTTAACCAACTGAGCCACCCAGGTGCCCCTCTACAGTCCATACTCTTAACACTATGGGGCTACACAACCCAGGAAGTGAAGTAATGGTGGAAATGTTGAGAGTGACTATTTCAGAACTCAACATGAAACCCAAGTATGGGATTCAGGGGCACAAGGACTTCCGGCCTCAAAGGGTGTGAAAAACCCTGTGCTCCCTGGGAAGACACAGGTTACAGAAAAGCCTGGAAATGGATATTTAAAGCCAAAGGGCAGAATGGGAACTGAGTCAAGGACAGACTGACCCTCAAATGGATGTGTGGCCTCTGGGGTTTCTGGTTTGAGATATTTGCAGAGGGATGGTGATGCCCTAGGCAGGGCTGGATCCTCGGTGTCATAGGTTGAGGAGGACAAGGGACAGATGTGGCACATGTATCCCTTGTGACAGAAGACATTGCAGGGAGAAGGGGAACTTGGTATTTGGGGAAGAGGCAGACTAACAGGTGACCAAGCAGACAGCACCAGGAGCTGACCTTACCTAGTACTGGGGAGTGTGAGAGTGGGCAACAAGTGGCTACTTAGGCATGGCAAGTTTAGACAAAGGAAGGACTGAATGCTTCCTCTTAGCCATTATGCCATGTCCACATCTGACCTCTATTACTTGCAAGACCAGCAAAGCCCAGGCTTAGAGGGCGGGTCTCGCTATTGTGAAGAGCTGTACATCTCAATTTCTACTGGGAGACCAGCTACTCTGGTTAGGGCCACTTTTATATAATAATTTGGAAGGCAGGCTGAGTTTAAACCAAAGATGAGATCCTAGAATTCAACCCCTAATAGTTCTATAGAACTTTTCCACTGCCCTGCGGTAACAGGGCCACCTCCACCCCCGCGGTGTCAATGGAGACCACGTGGGGAGGAGTAACGAGGAACTCCTACTTCTCCCAGCCTGGGAGGTATCACTCTAGTGAGGATCCAGAACCCCCACCCCGCTCCCCTCCCTTTGAGTGTCAGCAGAGGCCAAGTGGGGAACCTGGACTTCTACCCCCTCCTGGCACTAACGAGGTACTACCTGGCAATTTCTGCCAGGAGTGTGAGAGGAAGCTGAGCCAGAAGGGTTTAAGTAAGATCGAGACTCATAACATAATACCGAAAAGGCACAGGATTCAACTGAAAATCACTCATCATACCAAGAACCAGAAAGATCTCAAAACAAATTCAAAAGACCATCAAGAGACACCAACACTGAAAAGGCAGAGATGTTAAAAATATCCGATGAAGCTGTAAACGGAGCCGGTACAAAACATGTTCCAACAAGCCATGAGAAACAGGCGTGATACGACGAGAAAACAGAAAGCCTTATCAAAGAAAAAGTAGAAAGCAGAAGATGTAAAGAAGAACCCAATGGAAATCTTAGAAGTGAAAAATACAATAACCAAAAAAAAAGGCTCAACGGATGGGCTCAAAAGCACCATGGAGGGGACAGAGGAAACAATGAGTAAACTGGAAAGAGAACAAGAGAAATCACCCAATCTGAATGACAAAAGACACACACACCACCATCACCACCACCACCACCACCACGACTGGATCTGTGATTTGAAAAAACTTTCCCCATTCCGTAGCTTGCCTTTTCATCCTGTGGATCACGGCCTTTGCTGCACAAAAGTTGTTAAGTTTGATGGAGCCCCATGTGTTTATTTCTGCTTCTATTGCCTGTGCTTTTGGTGTCACCTCTCTCTCATTTCTTTTTTTAAATTTCAAGTTTTCATTTTCACTCCAGTTAGTGAACATACAGTGTTAATATTAGTTTCAGGTATGAATTTGGTGACTCAACACTTGCATACAACACCCACTGCTCATCACAACAAGCGGACTCCTTAATGCCCATCCCCTGTTTCCCCTAGCCCCCCACCCCCCGCCGTCTGGTGACCAGCAGTGTGTTCTCTATGGTTAAGTGTCTGTTTCTTGGTTTGCCTATCTTTTTTTTCCCTTTGCTCATTTGTTCTATTTCTTAAATTCCACATAGGAGTGAAATCATATGGTATTTGCCTTCCTCTGACTTATTTCACTTAGCATAATACTCTCCAGGTCAATCCACGTGGTTGCAAATGGCAAGATGTCATTGTTGACGGCAGAGTAATATTCCATTGTGTGCACATACCGCCTTTATCCATTCACCTATCTATGGACACTGGGGCTGCTTCCATATCTTGGCCATTGTAAATAATGCTGCTATAAACATAGGGGTGCACGTACCCTTTGAATTAGCGTTCTCGTAGTTTCTGGGTAAAGATCTAGTAGTGTGATTACTAGATCATAGGGTAGTTCTAGTTTTAACTTTTTTTTCTATTTTTAACTTTTTGAGGCATCTCCATACTGTCTTCCCCAGCGGCTGCCCCAGTGTTCTTATTATTTCTTACAAATGCATGTGAATCTACAATTATCTGAAATTAAAAATATTTCTATTAAAAAATAGAAAAATAATACCATTAACAGTCTTAAGTGGAGATTATCTAGTCCAATCCTTCACTTCCTAGTTTGGAAAATTGAAGTCATAAAGGCTGAGATCGTGCCATTTGTGACATGGACGCTACTATGCTAAGTGAAATTAAGTCACACCGAGAAAGAGAAAAACTGTATGATTTCACTCATATGTGGAATCTGAAAACACAGAAGAAATGAATAAACAAACAAAAAGCAGAATCAGACCTATAATTACAGAGAACAAGCTGATGGTTGCCAGAGGGGAGGGGGCAGGGGGATGGGCAACATGGGTGAAGGGGAAAGGGAGGTGCAGGTTTCCGGTTACGGAATGAATACGTCACGGGAATAAAAGGCACAACATAGGGAATGTCGAGAATGGTATTATAACAGCGCTGTACGGGGACAAATGGCAGCCACAATTGTGGGGAGCACAGCAGTACGAAGAGACTTGTCCAATCACTATGTTGTACCCCTGAAACTCATGTAACATTGTGTGTCAACTACACCCATGTAAAAATATTTTTTAAGAAATCATTAATAACTAATAAATTTATTTGAATTTATAAATAATTTCAACAAATCCACAAAATATAGGTACTTTCTACCGGTACCCTTATTAACCTCAAAGACATAACCTATATTTTATATCAGTGACAATAACCTTTGAGAGGATATTTTTAGATCGGACTAAGAAAATCGGTAGACTACACAGAACAATCATGCTGACCCATTCTTCACCTGCTTAACTTGCAACATGTTTCAGTACATTTAGTACAAACACGATTTACAGCACTAAAAATCTTAGCTTTTAACGACCAGATTAAAACGTAAAGGTTGAAACTTTTTGCAAAAATTAAGAAACCCCATCAAATAAAAATGATCCCAATTTTACAACTAGAAGGATACCACGTGGTACGACTATATTGCTCCAAACAGATGCGGCTCTTTCAATGAGAAAAAAAAATCTCTACACACATTTCCAGTGATATCTCGGTACCAGCGTCTGGAGTTGTTCCTTGTAGAATTTCACCATGGAAACGACAGCTTCTACGACTACAGTAATTGCAGAACTGACTCTCGTACCTCGTTCCTTAACTTGCCTAACACAGATGCTTCCGGAGCATTTAAGATTCTTTTATGGGGGAATGAGTGTGAGCCAGTAACAACTCCCCCCCCCCAGAGGAGCCCTGTTTTCCTGGAGAAAACCATCAGATTCTCGGAACATTAATTCCGATCAATGGAATTTTTGGTCCCAAATTAGTCCACGAAAAAACCAAGTCGCTTGAAACCCAGGGCGGGGGTGGGGGCAGCATTCGTGCTTGCAGCCTAAAAAGCAGCACGAGCCTAGCCAGAGGCTGTATCTCTAAGGTCTGATGCAAAAAAAACAAAAACAAAAACAAAAAAAAAACAATCAAAACAAAAAAACCCAACAAAAAAAAAAAAGCAAAAACAACAGCAACAAAACAAACAGAACAGAAAACAGTGTGCAAATTCTATCCTTCCAAACCCATGTTAACTTTTTCTATAACCCGATATCAATTACTCTTCAACTACGTTTAAAATGCTTAGCGCGTTCTCCTATTTTTCATTTCTGTGGCGTTTTAAAGATGAAGAAGTGGCACATGCTTTACTTACCTAAAAGAGGGAGTAAAACCGGGTAGTTGTACGGCATCACAAAGAGGTTTACACAAGTTAAAGTCGTACTGGCTTTTAAATAACCAAATGGATAGCCAAGTTCATTGTATTTTCCACTGCTAGTCACAAATACCTAAGAACATGAAGTTAGACACAGTGATGACAATAAGGATTGTATGTGAAACCAAGCTCCCAGCAACATTCCAGAACGACACCTAAGGTGCAGCTTAACTGTAATGTAAAAAATAGCAATAGTGCTTTCAGCCTAGTTATGTCCACACAGGCCATACTAAATAAGAATGTTCTGATTAGAATTCTTTATACATTATATTAAGAACTGAAACCGGGCTCTGCGCTCACCATTTGGAGACCACGGGCTACATCAACAATGCCCAAATATTTACTTGGGTAAGCACAATGGCAAACGAGGCCGAAATACCACTAAGTGATACCAGCCATGAAAACAAACAGACTTCTCAAAAGAACAAGTGGTGACTGGAGTGGTCATTATTTGGAGGCAGAAAGGAGATGCTTTGGTTCAATCCGGAAGGCATTTTCTCTTATAAAGGATGCTGGTAGAGCAAACATTCAGTAACGATCAAAACAGTAATCTTTATTCCGTGTGACTACCGTCTTATTCCTCGCTGATGATTCCTGATTCGATAGATATTATACGGTCAGGTCCCGTACACTCAATAGGCTGGGCTCACGTCCTCTGGCTACCATGCTTTCTCTCTGTTCCCTGCTTACTCTTTGGTCCAAGTTAGGGCACCGGTATATACTTTTAGGGACCTAGACCTTTGCCTTTTCCCGAGTCCTCCAGCAGGATCACTGAAGACAAAAGTCAAACCCTGATGGTGAACAGAATCCATTCACCTCGCTAATTCCTGGTGCCAGCCATATCACCTACCAGTTGACTGAATTCTTGCTATATTTAGTTGTAGCTAAGAATAAATCTTTCCTGTGTCATTTGTGACCCCACAAAACAATGAGTCGTGCTGGTGTTATAAAACAGGACTCATCTAACTAGATTTCATGCCATAATCTGAACCTTAATAGAAACAGAGTAGTATAATAACACGTGGTGGATTTTCCCCTATTCCCTAAGTATATGTAACAGAAGAAGGGGGGAAATCATCATAAAGGATTAAAAATGTTACACACCGCCATTGGGGGTCAGACCTAGGAGGCCCAAGAGAGGAGAAACAGTGTTTTTTGTTCTTCTCTCTCCCTTTCTCTCTTTCTTCCCTCCTTCCCCTCCTTCTAATAAGCCCCGAGTTTTTCCAAATTCCTTATCACCTCCAGATAGAACTGGGGTGGAGGGGAGGCGGTTGGCTCAAAGGGATCATTAGAGGCCATCTCATCTAGAGAAAGTAAGTGTCTAGCCCAGGACCACGTCATTGGTGTCAGAGCTAGGGTTGGAATCCAGGCTCCACTACAATTTAGCCACATTTCTTGGCTCCTGGTTCATCTTACTCCTTCTCACTCCCACTAATTCCTTGCCTTCGAACTAAACCAAAGTCACATAAGGTATAGGAGATAGGCATATGGCACATTTGAGGGGTAGTGCAGGAAGCGAGGGCAGGATTTCTTATGTGCCTTGGGAGAAGCTTTACAAGAAATGTGCCATACAGAAAAGAGGGCTTATTTTTAGGGGCAAGGTAGGATCTGTAATTGTATTTGCTTTTACTGCAAAATTTGTGTCAGTCCATGAAGTCAACCTCCGATCGTGGTTTTGAGTTAACATTCTATCATCCGTATCTCTACATTCTCAGCACATTTCCGGGGCCTTGTACTGTAATATAAACATACATTCAGAAAAGTGCATGAGTCCTAAGTATATAGCTCAGTCGTGAAAGCGCATGTGTCAACGGCACCCGAATCAAGAAACAGCACGTGACCAGAAACGCCTTCGTGTCCTTTGCTGGACACTGCTCTGCACCCCCAGGAGAAACCACCAACCCGATTTCTGACACAGTCAGCCCACTTCGCCTCTTTTCGGGCGTAGATAAAACAGAATCATACAATATGGGATCTTTAATGTCTGGCTTTTTCCGCTCAATATTATATTTACGAGATTGTTCTGTTTCTTACACTTGTACATTCTTGCTTCAAGTGTGTTCCTCTTCCCCTACCCTGTTTTAGCATCTCCGGGGAATTTAAGTAGCTTGAAGACAACGAGGAGCAATAATCTCACATTTTAGGATGAAACAGATGGGAGTCTAAAAGCGTTTCTTGCGTAAATAGAACCTAACAATTACTGATTGCTATATGGTGCTGGCGTTTAGAAATAGAACAAACATACTTCCAGCGTAGGACTTCCTTATTATATCCAAATGAAAGGGCTGTGTGACTGCCAGGTCTGGATTTTTACAAACTAATATCCGAAGGTGAGTCTATTAATAAATCAGCAAGCCCTTCGGGCTGGAGTATAACGCTCAGAGAGCCGGTAACACGGGCATTTGCCACATCCCAGTAAAATCCACGTTACACATGCCACTGTGCTTTGTACAGGAAGAGAAGTGTGACTACGTGACACTAACACAAAAAGTAGTTTCAGGGCTTACGGCGTTTTTTGTGTCAAAAATATCTTGTACACCTGAAACGAACATTAATTACACTGTACTGTTAACTACCCGTAGTTTAAAGAAAAACATTTAAAAAAATTGATCTTGTACTTCCAATCTGTCAAGTTCATATGAAACTTCAGCTGCGGAAGCTGTAACTAAATAGAATTACACCACTGAGGTTAGGGTTTCTTAACCTGGGATCCCTGAGTAGGCTTCAGCGGGTCCTCCAAAGCCTCCCAAAGATACAGGTGTCATCAGAGCCCCCACCTCAAACAGCAATGTATGCAGGCTAATGAATCGCATCACTCTGAAATTATTTGCTTGGCCCTGTTGCTTATTTGATAGCATTTGTTAGAAAAATTATTAACAGACTCCCACATTAACCTCTGACACTTCTGAAAACAATTCCCAGATCCCAGAGTGGGTACAGACATTCGGCCAACAGGTAAGGGTAAGTACCTGCCAGCAGGTATGGGGAGACTTTCGTTCCAGGATGTACTGAGTTAAGGGTGAAGGTTCAAGTTCGTATTTGTCAAAAGGAAGTTTGTCTATTACCATTGGCTCACAATCTACGCAGGAGAACCTCACAACAGGATGAGATGTTCGTGGAGGCTAAAAGACAAGAGGGGAAGATACGGTCCGTTATCAAAGCGAGCTTACATTGCTGACAAATCCGCAACCCCTTTCATGTTTCGTGAAACCATCGCTGAGCTATACCCCAGTGCTTTGAAGAGGAGGGCATCGCCAACAGCATCCATCTGGGGAGGGCACAGAGACTCTTTGACTCTGTCTACTTGGCATTGGGAGGAGGAAAGGTAAATTAGAACACTCGTAACTACAATTTCAGTGAAGTAAAGATGACAAGTGCTTTGAACACGGTTAGGAAGTCACTAATGATCCATAGGATGAACCCCGATTTTCAGATCCACTTTGCAACCTCCAAGCATGACCTGCCCTTTACTCCTTCATACCATGAGGTTAGAGCTTGTCCCGACGCTGCTAGCTAGCGAAGAAGAAATCCACGAAGCTGTCTGATGAGCTAATGACAGGGCTAGAGCCACTAACGAGCAAGCAGAAAAATTGTAAAGCCATGGAAAGGGCAAGACAGGTACCAAAAAAGAGCCAGTCACAACACCCAGGACCAGTGGAAATCTCTTTTCAACTTGCATTTTTACAGCCCTTCTCACACCCGCACACTTGCCTCGGGACAGCTGGAGCCAAGGAGGCTTTGGGCTGGGCTGCAAAGGCCTATGTGCCTGGGGTCCCAGAGCAGATTGGTGGGGCAGCCATTGCATTAACAGGTTTAGTTTGTGGGGATGGACAGCACTGAGGAGAGAAATGGTAGCAGCCAAGAGCAAGCCGAAGAGATGAGGAGATAGGACAAGTCCCAGGGACAAGGGTGCGACGTGGTTCCCCTTCTTCTTGCCTAGAGATCTCTCAGGCTAATGTGAATAGGACAAAACATTTCCATTTCCCTTATAAAGGGGAAAAACATGCTCCTTTGCCTTTGTGATTTACATACCTACAAGATGTTTTGACAGCCATCGAATGTGCTTTTATTTTTTTATTTTTTTTAAGATTTTATTTATTTATTTGACAGAGAGACAGCCACCGAGAGAGGGAACACAGCAGGGGAGTGGGAGAGTTCTAAGAAGCAGGCTCCCAGCGGAGGAGCCCGATGTGGAGCTCGATCCCAGAACGCCGGGATCACGCCCTGAGCCGAAGGCAGACGCTTAACGACTGTGCTACCCAGGCGCCCCTCAAATGTGCTTTTAAAGCTGGAGGGATGGTAACAGGGGTGATGTGTGAGTTAGCTGGAATTTCTTTTATTCCAGTTTTTCCCAATTTTCTTTTTTTTTAATATCTTATTTATTTATTTGGGGGTGAGAGAGCATGCAAGCATGGGGGGGCAAGCAGACTCTGCACTGAGCGTGGAGCCCAACATAGGGCTCAATCCCACAACCGTGAGATCACAACCTGAGCTGAAATCAAAAGTCAGTCACTTAATCGACTGAGCCATCCAGGTGCCACCCCCCCCCATTTTCATCTTAATTAAACCTGAGAAATGTTTCTGGCTTCTTAGATTTAAATCAATTTTATAAAAGCCATAAAGACACAAGTGAAGCCCTGTCACCAGCAATAATGACATAAATTCGTAACTAAAACATTCACTCGGGTTTGGAGCTAAGAGCAACTGGGCACTGAGACCTGACCAGTGTGTCACCTTGGAGCCCTGAGGGAAGGCGGAGGAGATATACCCTCACCCACAGCAGGGGCGGAAGTGGCTCTTCAGTCCTACATTCTCATGGCGTCTCCTGAAAAAAGGAGCCTAGAAAGAGTAATCCAGAAGAAAATACAATTCATGTCAGAAATTTCTAAAATGTACACAGAATGTAGATTGGCTGAACCAGGAAGGTGCTGACCTGAAGGCCCAGTGATCGTTTGGTGCCCCTCCCCCCACACAAGAAGGATCACTCTGGCCTTTGTGCAGAGGCTGGGGGGAGGAAGATGAAGGGAGAATGGGTTTCATATGCTTTCCCTCATTAGCAGACACCCATCTCCCCCAGATGAAAGTCGATTCATCTGGTACCAGAAGCAACTACAGTATCGAACCCTCTTCCCCCAATGCAGTGAACAAAAAGAAAAGTCCTCGCTTAGAGATCATTTTTAAAATATTGCTCAATTATCCATCGTTGAAAGGTACACTGCCAAGGAACGCAAGTCCATGGGTTACAAAAAGATGAAAAGCAGGTCCACAAAGTTCCACTACGTGTCTAATGACTCCCTAGGGGGAAGCAGAAGAGCTTCTGTTCTGAATATGTTTCTAGAACCTATACAAGGTGCAAGCTAAGTTTTCATTTCCTGAGGATGTACACGAAAAACAATGCTAGCACTCTTAGGACATGGTGTTTCCCATGTCAATCAACTCAGCCGCCCGGAAATAAAAACCAAGACACAGATGGCGGCGCCATCCAAAATAACAATGCTTTAACATCCAAAGTGGGCAGTTCAAGTGGCAAAAGGCAACTAAAAGAAAAGAATGCCAGAAGAGCAAAGAAGTCCTCTCTTGCTTTTAGGTACAAGCTTAGACTTCCAGCAAGAGATAAAAGGTATAGCTTAAAAGCCTCAAAGCCATTTTACAAGGGTCACTGTAATCAGCAAACTGAAAATCCAGAATGATGTTTACCTTTTTGTTTTATGACACTTACTAGTGAAGGTAAATTCTGATCTGGCCAAAAAGATTCTGGAATTGGCCAATGTCCAACAGGAACACCAGTCTTAGAGTTAGGTCGTACATAAATGAGCTTATGACAACTATGCCATGGTTGAGCAGCAAATGAATTGCTTGGCCTGGATGAATCCAGAAGTCCATCTAAAAGTTAAACAAAGACAGACACTAAGACATCAGTTTCTTTTTACAGCTGCTGATCTCCTTGCACAAAATTTTCACCTAAAAGCAAAGTACAAAACAAGCCAAAACGGTAATTCATGAAAAATGAAAGAAAGAAAAGACTCTACCAGGATTTCTGAATGTTCTCTCTAGCATTTTTCATCTAATCCAGCCCTCTAATCCAACACCCCATCCCCATCCTTAACTCTTCCCCAGAAACCTAGTTATATGGAAAACTATTACAAAATTAGTTTCCAATTTTCTGAATTTGGACACATAAATTACACACAACAAACCACTAGAGTTATTTTTTCCAAATTAGGCAAATGAAATTGCTCATCCCCTGCTATAGTTTTTACATTTTTGGGATCTGACAAAATAGGTCATAAATCCCATTTCGATTTTCTTTCTCTTCCCAATTAGATGAAAAAAAAAAGTATTCTTTACTAAACAGACCCAGTGACCACAAAGGCAAAATAAAAACAATCCAGAGTCACTCAAAGATAGAAGAAATGTTGACAATACAATCTACATATATGGTTGGGGGAAGGAACTTTATAAAGCAAATGCATCAAGTTTATAACGGACTAATTCATTATAGTTTCCCCATCCGCCATTAAAATTCCATGGAAACTGGGCATTATATAACGCCGAAGGGTGTATCCAGAATGTATAAATATTACTGAACTAGCATATTTCATTTGCCTCCCAAAAGAGGGCAAGGCAGAGTTATATAACCTTTAATGCAATAATTCCATAGTCTATATTTGTAAAAGAGATGTTCTAATGATTTGAGTCATATTTCTAAAATTACAGGTCATTTGATTTACTTACTTAAACATTACTTTAAACAAGTAATTACTTTACACCAGGAGATTTACTAGGGTCCATGGATCTCTAGGGAATATATGTAATGGCTTCAGGGGAGCAAGAGACCCCCTTGAAGCTGAGCTCACAACTCTGGGGATGTTCATCTTTCTGAGGAGATAGTTCTTAGCTTTTGTCAGAATCTCAAAGGCTAAGAACCCTGGACAAAGGGGAAATGGAGCTAGAAAGAAAATCGGAGCTATTTACAGGACACCAAATCCAACAGGCTTTCCATAGGACAGTTCCCAGTTCACAGTAAGGTAACAAGCACAAAAGTACGGATGGAGCAGTCAATTGTTAGCAATAGAGTATGTCCGTCCTCAGTTAATTTAATGAATTTCAAAGAGGCTGTGAGGCCTCAGTCTTCTGTAGTAGATGTTCTTAAAGTGGAGTCCGAGAAACCCTAGAAGTAAATACAAAATTGTATTTGTGTGGCCTATGTCCACTATTCTAGGGAGAGCTGTCTCTTACAGGGTTCTGGGAACTGAGCATCAAAAAGGTCAGGAACCACAGGATCCACGGCTTCAGACCGAAACGTGTGTCTTTCTGAGCAGCCGCCACTGATTGTGGCCACGCAATGACAACGTATGGATCAGGTCAGACAAGCAGCACGGGTAATGATGTGTGTGAGCGCACAGGAACGAGGAGAAGCAGCAGCCTTACAGAGTGCTCCCGGGAAGCCTTGCGGCACAGGGATGACCTGAGGGAAAAGACCCTTCCCCTATACAAAAGTACTTCTGCGATCATCTATTTTGAGAGGTTGAACTTTCTGTAAAATGTCACTTGAAGAGGAAAGTTTCGGCTGTTAAAAAGTGGCCGGGAAAATCCCGGTGTAGGATCTTATAGGATGCTAGTAGTTTCTGGACACACATTCACCATCTCTTGCTGACATGCGGTGACAAACACAGATTTCAGAAAGATCACTTGGCACAAAACCAGGTTACTGGTTAAGTGGCACTCCAAAGTAATTCTCCAGCTTTTCGTGAATCAAGAAGCGCATAAAAGAGCGTATCCCCAGACTGAGACCAGGGGATATGAAAAGCGTGGGGGAAAAGGAAGAATCTCCATAAGATCTGACACTGAATTAAAGTTGTTAGAATCTGACCACACCGGCAGTGAATGAAAGGCATTTGTCTGGATGGATGTTTGCAACCCCATGAATGTGTACAGATAGTAAAGACTGCGTCTATGATTAGTTTAACGCCTTCCCCATCTCAGATCATTCTCCAGGGTTAACAAAAAAACAAAAAAACAAAAAACGGTCATCTACTGTACCTTCTCCAACAGGAAGTGGGTCTGGTCCCGTTTTTTCAAAGTTAATAACTACACCGCTCTGAATTTTCTGGACTAGAGATTCTAAACACTGATTCAACATCCTTTGCGTTCTAACACAGTAGGAGCGACCTATACCAGAAGGAAGAACACACAGCGTAAGTTGGATCAAATAAAATACGACTTAACAATATAAGCATCGGAAATCCTAAAATATATCTTGAACTGATTATAACCACGTTGGCAGCATAAGCGGCAGAGCTAGACGATTCTGAAGGAAAAAGCAAGACCAGACAGAATATGGCGCTTGAGAGAAACCATACCCTGCCGCTCTGGATTCTTCCTTTAGAAATAATGAAATATTGCCAATACCTCCTGTGACTTCACACATCTGTGTGATGGCGGACTCATCAGTCGGTACACTCCCTAGTTGCTCTGGTTCCGTGGGAGCCAATCCAGGCAAACGCAACACCAGGGCAAATAACCTTTGATCCCAACGAAAAGGTTCTTTGGTTAGTTCACTTCCGGGCAGAGGAGAATTCAAAGGGAGATGAAGCTGGTAAGGCAAAAGTTGAGAAGTTTTCATCATAACAACCCGGGCAACAGCGAAGAAAGAGTTAAAAGGGTCACTTTTCCTTCATGGACTTGCTAATCTTTCAGGGCTAGTGGAGAGGGAAGGTTTGATCAAACGTGTTCTTAACTGGCAACGTGTGCCTCCCCCAGAAATAGCGGCATGTTCTCTGCCATTTAAACGAAACTTTAAAAAAAAAGAAAAGAAATCTCACCTCTTCCTGAACACCAGCAGTACTTGTTAACTTGTTTCCATCTGTGATGGTAATTAAAATAGATGGTTCTAAAAAAAATGGATTTCTCCCCTAAAATACATTTAAAAAGTATTAGAGCCATGTAAAGTAATAAAATTGTATTTAAAAAAAATTTTTTTTTTTTTTTTTTACATTTGCCTTGCCAGGGATCTCTCAGGTGTGTGATAAAATTTGCCTGGATAAATCAGAAGGAAAAGATTAGGGACTGAAACGGGTGGGAATCAAAATAAGGATCCCTGCTGAGGTTAAGATTCAGAATACACTGAGGAACTCGTATCACTCAGGAGCTCCCCGAACTATAACTTCCAAATACTCCTCTCCCTCTGCTTTCCAAGTAATCGTGAAAGAAAGAGATTAAAGAGATTATAATGGCAGCAGCTTCCACACCCGTGAATTCAATTCACCTGAGTCCTGGCACGGACTGGGGGACAGTAGTGACTTATGCTCTGGAGCTCAGACAGGGACGCTGGTTATTGTGCGCTGAGTTTTCTAGAGTAAAGACAACAGGAGCACCAGATGCTGTCTTGCCTTTGTTTTATTCTAGAGCTTTTCAATTGAATTGGGAGACACGAGGGAGTTCAGGACACTGAAAATTTCTCTTTAATGGCCTCGTTCCAATACTTCTCAGCAATTTATTTATCCCATTCTCAGATATCTGATGATCTGATGGGGAGGCAATTTTCACTACATATTTTATGATCAAGCCACATACAAGGACCCCCCACCCACCCCAAAAGAGGGATCTTTTTTAAAGCAGGTATTTAAAAGTTACGGACTTCCTTTTGGCAGTTGGGAAAAGTAGCAGAAAACTTGGTAACCACGCCCAATTTTAAACTCTTACCCCAAGTCACCAAAATAAATTAGCTGTACTCACTCAAAGTTTTTTTTACCTGTCCATAATTGTCTATTCCAGATATTAATCTATTGAGATTTAACAAATCAAATGAGGATCTTAGAGCCTGACCAAGAGTAGTCAGTCCAGAAGCCTGAAGATTTTTTAGTTCACTCATGAATGTTGCGTGATTTTCCTTCCAACCAGCCTGAAAACCAAACATTTACAAAGAAATTCCCGATTATACAATGAACAATATATAAAGTGCAAGCAACCGCTAAACAGCAAGTATCAAACCTCTAACAAACGAATAGTTCCTCGATCTAATTCTAGTCTATGTCTTGACTGACCAAGTGGAACTGAAGCCATCAGTGTCAGAAAGATCTGTCAGCATTAATGACCAACGGCAAAGATGCGAACAGTGCATTCATCCATTCCAGCTGGAAGGCTCCGCCTCAAGAAGTCCAATCTTCTGTTCGGGTCCAATCGAACCTACCCAAACACCTCAGCATCAAGTAAGGAGGAGAGGAAGGACTATTTGTAAATGCACTGTCCTTGATAGAGACAACTCGCTCGAGAATGTCTGATCGACTTGAACTTCTCTAACCAGGATTCATCCTCCCAAACAATATTTTCACTTTAAATAAGAGTCAACGGGGAATTCTAGGAATAGAGCCACAACTATTTGAAGACAACCCTTCTGGCATCTTCAAACATTCAGAAAGCCCCAAATCTAGAAAAAGGGGGAGAAAGCAATTTAAAAAGTTTTGGCAAAGAAGCAGCGTCCCCTAGGCACCCCCAGCAGCAATGGACAACAGCCAAGGACCAAAGAGCGGGTCACAGAGACGGCCAGCAAGCGAGAGAGCAAACAGCACAGAGTGGCAACTCGGTGGGATGAATGGCCACCTGAGTCTCCGTAGCCCCGAGGGCAGCAGTGTGAGAGGCTGAATGCTGAGGTCATGCCAAGCAGGCCAGTACAGCTGGAGGCGGAAGCAAAAGCAAATAAGAAGAGATAAAGTAAAGCATTTAAATGTCACGTCTCACTGAAAGCATACTGTCCATTATCCACGCAAGTACAGCAAACGCAATCTTTGCTAGTTTCACAGCCTCCAGAAGCAGTTTGGGTCAGGATGAGTGGGAGACAGAAAGGGGGCAGGGTCTGCGTGACCTGGAGCAAACCTGTTGGCCCTGAGGACCTAAATTGTGTTCTCCACAAATGAAGAGGGTTAGGCAAGCAGGCGGTGCAAAATGCAACCTGAGGGAGGAGTCACTCCCGTTGGAATCCATGAGAATGGCGCCCCCTTCAGCTGAACAGTCTAGAACCTGCATAACCATGCAAGGTGAGGGTGGTCCTGGTTAAGATCCAGTCTAGTCCAACAGTCTGAGACTCTCTGAAATTAAAGATGTGCTTGGTTGTTTTTTTAAAAGACTCCTACCATATCCTATAGATCAAAGGATCTAAAGGTAAAACCTTTCCACGTGTTCCTCTGGCCACACTGTAGACATGACTTCCAGTGCCGGAAAGCAGAGCACGAGAGTAATTCTTTGTGGCCCCACGAAAATCTTACTGGATTAGACAAACTCAACTTTACTTAAAGGGAAGGCCTGTGGTGTAAATTGTCCTCACCAAATACCTAGAAATATCAGCAGGTTACAAATCACACTGAATTCAAAAATAAGCTTTCTTCTTTGTGGTGAAAGAGACGAGCGGCCAGAAAGTCAGGGAGGGCTTCTCACCAAGCACAGGGAATCTGTGGGAGAGCGTGGGACACCCTGCCCTGATGCTGGGAGTGGAGGGGCCCACCCAGGAAGAGAACGAGAGTCCATAAAAGGCTAGGGCTTCGTGGGGAACCACAAATACTTTGATTATCGTTGTTCTGGGCAGTGGCGGGAGGCGAGGCTGATAAGTGGGGCTCTCACTGTATGGTGCTTTGTACACTGTGCTCGGTAGTTTGGATTTTATCTGTTGGCTCTGGGAATGACTTGAGGTTTTTAATTAGGGCAGTGGCACGATCAGATCCGGATTTTAGCAAGATCGTTCTGCTGGGGAGCTGGAGAATAAATTGGGGGGTGGAGGGGAGGCTGAAGCTCCAGGCAGGGAAACTGGTTGGGAAACTGTTGCAATAGCTTATGGGAAGAGTGATGAAACCCCGAGCAAGAGCAGTGGGGAGGGAAAGGAGGCTGCCGATGAATGAAGTACTTCAGAGGCCAATCATAAGGTCTTCGGAGCTAATTAGAAGGGCTGGGGGACAGAGGAAGGTCCTCCATTAGGTTGAGCTTTGTGGCCTGGGCAAACCTGAGAATGGCCCGTTGTTCACCCCCAAATAAAGTTGACTTCTTTTTTGGAGTTACTTCACTGAGCAATCTTACTTCCACACCATAAACTCGGCATTAGATCTACAGTGAGCATTGAACTCCTGGGAGCTACAAAGCAGTTTAAGGCATGACCAAAGAAAAATCAGCGGACTACTTGATTTGGGAAAGGGCTGGGATAAGACATGGGTACCACGTAAGCAAACGCCCTGTAACTCATCCATATTTAAAACAATGTGCCCTGATTGCTCATGCTCTTACTAATCAATCTGTCGGAATAATCGCCCTTTGAATTTCCCTTTATAATATGGATTGAAAGCATTTTACAAATCGTTTCTGTGCCTCAATCACTGGCATTCTGTTTTTAGGTCAATTTCAATTCTTTGCAGTGAATGGAACAGTACGAGAAATTTGGATGCTACTCCCCCCTCGGTATCACAAAGTGTGGGGGCCACACGTACTACCCAAAGCAGTAAACGTCTTGGGAGCAGTCTAGCTCCTTCAAGAGAAAAACCAAATGTCTCTAAATGAATTCCTCACAGTCCTGGGGGGGGGAGGACAAGTCTATGGATTAATCTCAATATTTAGAAAACCCAATTCATGTGACAAATTTCTTCCCCAAAGATCATTATAAAGAGCTAGTGGCAGAAAGTAGATGTTTATATTCTTCATTCTCATTCTATTCTTCATTGCTTGGAGTTGACTTTTTTTATAAATGAATTCAGGACAGCCCATTTACCTTTTTTTTTAAGATTTTATTTCTAAGTCATCTCTACATCCAACATGGGGCTCGAACTCACAACCCCGAGATGAAGAGTTGCATGCTCCACGGACTGAACCAGCCAGGCACCGCCCCCCCCGCCCCCGAGCCATTTACCTTCTTAATATCGTCTTTTCTTTCAACTTACTCCAAAGGTATCCTACTCTCATGTCCATAAAATCTTGACTCAGGACAAGTTCCATTCATTCTTATGGAACTTTACAGCTTACAAAGCACTTTCCCATTTCACATTCGTGTAGGACAACCCTATAAAACAGGCATGGTATTACCATCCCTATTTTGTTTTCCTAAACCAGGAAGCAGGAAGACTTAAGTAGGTCTTGTTTGGGGAGGGGTGACAGGGGCAGCGAGTCACACTCTGAGGTTGCACTTACTTTGGTAGCTCTGAGCTAGTCTGACTTGAGTGTAAAAACACAGGTGGCATTTGGAGGACTTAGAAGGAAAAAAAAAAAGAATGACAACAGCTCGGTGTTTATTTTTATATTGATGATATATTGAAGTGATCATTTTTGAATATTCGCCATTAAATAAAATGCATTACTAGAAGTTTCACCTGTTTCTTTTTACTTCTTAACGTGGCTACTAGAAAATGTTAGGTTTTGTACATGGCTGGAATTATATGTCTGTTGGCTAGAGATGTTCTAGAAAGACCTGGAGGTCAGGCAAGAGAGGCTGGCCTGGTTTCGGAAGACAACAGATGCATTACAGACTCTGAGGCAGGGGGAGACAGGATAAAGCAGTGTCTTAGGCAGGTCAGTCTGGCAGTGACACAGAGGACAGACTGGGGAAGGAGAAGCTATGGTCAGGGAAAAGAAACCAGGAGGCTTGAATTAGTAATTCAGGCCTGAGGGGATGAGGACCCGAATTAGGACGGGAACGAAGAGGAAGGGGTTCACTGAGAAACATTTCAAACCAACAAGATAGGACCTTGTGACAGAGAGACCATGCATGGGCCTCCAAGAGAGAGAGCAAAAGATGACAGAAATTCTAGCCCGGGACACCGAAGAAACAGAGGTTTGGGACTAAGGAGTAGCCTGGGATGAGTAAAATCCTAAATTAAGAGTTTACTGTCTTCACAGCTCAAGTTTTAAAAGTCTCGCAGAAGTCAAATGATGATGGTGATGGCAATGATGACGGTGCTGAATACTAATCATAGGAAACGCGTGTCTGGGCCGATGTGTCAGGGCCTCACTTACTAAGCACAGTATCCTCCTCGTCTGGGCGCCGCCACCGCCCCATCAAGCAGGTGCTGCTCTCTTATTTCCACTTTATAGATGAGCACGCTGAGGCGCAGAGAGGATAAGCAACTCATCCAGGGCGAACAACCAGTAAATGACACAGCCAGGATTTGAACCCAGGGAGCCTAAGTTTAGAGCCCGGCAATTTAAACCACTCTACTAGAGGGGCGCCTGGGTGGCTCAGTCGTCAAGCGTCTGCCTTCGGCTCAGGGGGTGATCCCAGGGTCCTGGGATCGAGCCCCGCATCGGGCTCCCTGCTCCGCTGGGAGCCTGCTTCTTCCTCTCCCACTCCCCCTGCTTGTGTTCCCTCTCTCGCTGGCTGTCTCTATCTCTGTCGAATAAATAAAATAAAATCTTAAAAAAAAAAAAACAACC